>NC_081417.1:151158867-151458867 GCF_949786415.1 Peromyscus eremicus
TGAACACAATGCCTTCATAATTTAATTTTCACTGTTTATCATCCTCTCTGACTTCCTGTGGGGATTCGTAGAATTTACTGGAAAATACCAGTAATTGTTTCAAGCCAAGGGAAGAGAGGAGGAGGCAGACCTGTGGGCAGGAGGATGAGCCAAATTATAGCTCTGACTTCTCAGCAGTCCCAGCACACCCCTTGGGGGCTGTGGTTTTGGGATGGCCCTGCAGAGTGGTCCCCAGCTAGAGCAAGAGAAGAGCCTTCCCAAACTAGGCAATAGCCTGAGCTCCTTTGTGAGCTGGCAGCTGCATCACCCCCACAGCTGGAGGAGAGCCTAGTCTCAACCTTGCAGGGGGTGACCTATTCTGTAGGACACAGCACAGCGTCAAACTCTGGCAGAGACTAACTGGCATCTCCATTTTATGTGACATGTCTTACTCTTTATTGTTGTTGCTCTTGCTTTGTTTGGTCAGAGATCAAGTCTAGTCCCTCATCTATGCTAGGCAAGTGCTCGACCACCGAGTGGCTCCCTCTTAGATGGATGTGCAAAGGTCCTGTGGTAGGAGTTCATTAAGCAAGGTCTAACCGTGTAACTAAGGTTAGCAAAGAATTCTTCTACCTTCACCCCTCCAGAGTTGGGGTGGCCCACCTGCACCACACCTGGCCAGGACTGTGAGTTATTAAGGTGAGGAAAGTTGAGTAGCTGGACAACAGAGCGAGAAGACAAGTGTGGTAATGAGTGAAGGAAGGTGTCAAACCCCAAGCAGGCCACGGGCAGGCTTGCAGTGGGATGATGATGTCACAGGGAGACCTTACAGACTTCCCTGGCTTTCAGGGGGTCAAGGAGAGGCTGTGGCAGGATTAACCTTAACAAGGAGCTGGTTGGTAGAATAAGACCATTCTCTAGGGCTGAACACCTGTGCCAGGTACCCGGAGCCCTTAATCTCCCAGAATCCCTTGTGCTGGAAATTCTTGAGTTGAGCAGACGAAGACACAGAAGCTGGAGTACCAAGAGCCTGGTCCAATAGGACAAATCCCCGTATGCCCAGCCAGGCTGAGATCCGAGCTCAGGCAGCCTCGTGCTTGGGCCCCCGCTCTTGACTGTCCCCCAGCAGGCTCCTCTAACCTTTTGACATCACAACATGATGTCATTAACAGAGTTCAGGCCTGAGAAGTGCATGATTAAATTAGAAAATAAAACTGCGAGAAGAATCCTTACAATGTCTTAAGTAAGCTTGGGATTTGTGTTGGGCTGTGTTCACAGCTGTCTTTGGCAGCATGGGACCTGTGGGTGGAGAGTCAGGGATGCCTTTGGGGAAGCAAGACTTAGAGGCAAAGCTGGGCCCCAGCTGGGTTTGCCGAGTGTCTCCCAGGGCGAGGCTCCCTGTGGAGATATGAGCCTCAGGGATAGGCCACAGGGATCCCCGAGGCATCTCTGAAGGGTTTCAGAACACTGCAGTCTCCCTGGTGGGAGCAATGGCAGGCTGAGAGGCACAAGCTTACCTTAGGGCTGGGAAAAAAGCTCCCTCGCTGCACAAAGCAGCCCCAGGAGCCTGGGCGCCACTAATGGAAAAGTGTGCGGCGCTTTGAAGATGATAGGGTTGTTGCTATTGGAGCTTGACATGCTGAAACCCTGCTGGGTGTCTTGTGTGCAAAGCAGCAGCAGCAGCAAGCTTAGGCCATCGGACGGGGCAAGGGAGCCTGTGTGTATCTATCTGTCCAGGCAGAGCCCATGAAGAGGGTATGACTGGCACCTGAGTCCCCAGCATACAAGTCAGTCAACCCATCACCTCATGGAGACACAGGCGTCACTGGACCTGGCTTTCCCTCCAGTGCCCCACACTTGCTCCTGATTCACGGACTCTGGAACCCCTGCTGTTTTCTGTTGGGAATGCTGTTACTCTAGAACCTTGCATGGCTCCCTCCTTCGCTTCTCTTGGGCGTTCATTCAATGGCTTCTTCTTAGAGAAGCCATGGATAAAACATGATACCTTTCCTTTCTTTTTTTTTTTAAAAAAAGATGTAGTGTGTGTGTCTGTGTGTGCAGGTGCCCCAAAAGGCTAGAGGGGTCAGATCCTGTGGGGCTGGGGCTACAGACTGTTGTGATCTGTCCAACATGGGTGCTAGGAACTGAACTCAGTTCCTCTGTAAGAAGGACTGCCAACTCCCAGCACCCCCTTTTTAACCTGAAGCGATAGAACTCCTGAGTGTCAGCTGAACAAACTGCTAAGCAGCAGCATGAAGTCAGCCTCCCACCCTGCCCGAATCCAGGCTATTCCAGTAATCGCTGGCCAGCGAAGTGTGAAGGTGGCTGGAAGGACCTGTGACCTCTTCCAAGTGATCCTCCCGGCAGCCTGCTCTGAGGAGAAGGTGCTGAGTCCAGGGAGTGCACCCAGGAGGCGCAGCCAGGTTGACCTGGAGGAGCAGAGCCCTGGTGATGAGTGAGATAGAAAGAGCTTGAGAGGCTGGAGAGATGGCTCAGTGGTTATAGAGCGATGGCTGCTCTTCTAGAGGACCTGGGTTGGGCTCCCAGTACCCAAGTTGGATGGCTCCTATAACTCCTATAACTCCAGCTCTAGGGGATCTGATGCCTTCTTCTGGCCTATAGAGGCATCACACACACACACACACACACACACACACACACACACACACACATACACGGCGGGGGGGTTGGGGGGAGGCAAATAAACTTTAGTGTGGTTTAAGCCTCTGTCAGTTTGGATATGCAGTTACACCCAGATGGGCTCCTACATTCTAGAACCTTCTAAGAAGGCCCCATACCTCTGCCCTTATACCTTGTTGTATTTTCCTGATGTTACATGATGCATTTACCCTGTTTTATTTTGATATTGTGTGTGGGCTAGCCAGGTGAGGACAGGGACGCTGCTCTTCCTCTGTCCCCAGCTCCCAGCTCAGTACAGTTCCTCTAAACACATCTGCAAGCAAAAGCTGAGCACACTCCAGACACCTCACTTGTGTCATTGAAACTGCCAGGTTTCACACTCTTTCCAGAACATTCTTACCCTGCTCAGCGGAAGGGAAGACAAGAACCAGAACTCAGGGGACTCTCAGGGAACCCCATGTCCTCAAAGTGGCCAAGCCAAGATTTAAACACAAATCTGCTTTTCCAACAAATAAACTCTCTGCTCCCCAAAGCAATTATGAGATTGTAGCTTTGGCAGAAAAAAAAATTCCAGGCTCCTGTGACTCAAAAGCAAGACAAATAAGCCAATTAAAAACGGGCAAAAGGCTTTAATAAATATTTCACCAAACAAGATAAACAAATGGCCAATGAGTAAAGCAAAAGACACTCAACACCATTTGTCATCAGAGAAAGCAAAATTAAAATCACAACGAGAGAGGGACTCCCCGCGGGTTTGGATGAATGTTGAAAACAGACAACCAGTGTGACAAGAAGGCTCCTCTGATAAAGGTGCTGCCAAGCCTGAAGACTTGAGTTCGATCCCCGGGACCCACGTGGTGGGAAGAGAGAACCGACCCCTGAATGTTGCTGTCTTTCCTACACATGAGATGGTACTTGACCTCCCTTTCATGCTCCACCTCCAATTTAAAAAATAAATAAGGACAACTATTGGGTACAACAGCTGGGTACAACAGCTGGTGGTGTATACCTATGACCAGGAGGTGGAGGCCGGAGGATCAGGAGTTCAAGGTCATCTTCTGCTACACAGCGAGTTCAAGGCTAGCCTGAGTTACAAGGAACTGTCTCATGAAACCAAATCAAATCGAAACAAAACAAACCCAGCTCATGCACAGGGCTGGAGCAGCTTAGGAAGTTGGAACCCTCATACAAGGCAAGAGAATGCACAGGGGTGCTGCCTCCCTGCTTATGGCTTGGCAGTTTCTTTTCTTTTCTTTTTGTCTTCTTGAGCCAGGGCCTCGTGAAGGCCAGGCTGGCTTTGAACACTCTATGTATCTAAGGAGGACCTTGAACACAGTCTCCAGGCTTTGGAGATAGCTCAGTAGGAGAAGTAGTTACCTAAGGAGCGTGAGGACCTGAGTTTGATCTCAGAACCACGTAGGAAAGCTGGGCACGGTGCACATGCCTGTGACCTCATCCTGGGGTGGCAGAGGGAGGCAGATGGCTCCCTGGGGCTTGCTGGCCAGGCAGCCTCACCTGCTTGGTGGCTGTGACTGTCACAGGGTTATGACGGAAAGAGTCTCAATTTCAAATGTGGTGGTCACTGGACAACTGTACATTTTACTAAAAATCAAAGGTTTGTGCATTTAAAGTGGGTCTATTAGTTGAAAATATGTGTATTTAGTCCTTCAGATACCATTAAAGGAAAACAGTGATGAATTCTTGGGGTCTAGGGTATGGCGCCCTGGAAAGATGCCCACAGGTCGCATGCAAGACCCTGGGTTCAATTTTGGAGAATACTTGTCTCCTCCAGGAGAACAACTAAGCTTTGACCTTATTGATAAGATTATGAATTCAACAAATACTTATTTTTTAAAGATGGTGTTTCATGTAGCTGAGGCTGGTCTCGAACTCCCTATAGTTGAGGATGACCTGAAATTTCTTATCCTCCTGCCTCTGCCTCCCAGATGCTGGGGTTACAGGCATGCTCCACTATGCCAGATATCTGCAGTGCTGGGGTGGAGATTAGCACAGACTGACTATATCCCTAGCTGAGGCAGGCACAGGAGTGTGAGGATAACTAAGGAGGCCCAGTCCTCAGGAGCTCTGCATGTGGAGGGGAACAAGACAGCTATGCTCCTGAGAACACAGGACAGAGCTCCAGTCAGGCCTATGAGGTTTGAAAGTTTCTAGAGTCTTGCCTGTGCATGGCCTCAGGGGCCACTGGAGAGTGGAAGAAGCAGAGACAGGCTGGAGTTAGGGCCATTGGAAGTGGTGGTGGATGGCTACCTTACCACTTTCCTAGTGATGAAAGCAGGAGGAAGCCCTGCCCAGGTCACCCTGCTCAATGGCCCTGCTGGCCACAGCCTGGACTTCCAAGACACTCAGTAGGAGAAGCATCACCTCCATCACTCCTTGTCCCTGTGAAGACGGAGCTGACTTGCCCCCCCCCCCCCCCCCCCCGCTCTGGGACTTGCACAACCTGCTCTGTCACATTCCAGGAGCCCAGGGTGCTTGCTCAGGAGGGACCACAGGGTGGGCAGGAAGGAAAGGCTGAGGGAGGGGCTGTCTGCTCTGGGGTAGACATCTTGGCAATGTGGCAAGATCTGGGAATTTGACCAAAGTCACGGCAAGGAAGGAGCAGGGCATCTTCCAGTTCAGCTCTGCCTTCCCTGAAGAACTTGATGGTTCCCATTTCGCCCCGCTCCCCACCTCCTCTCTGATTCTCTCCTCTCTCCCCAACCCCTCTGATTTTCTGAGTCAGGATCTTGATATGCAGCCCATGTTATCCTCGAACATATGATTCCCTGCCTTGAACCTCCCCTCACAAGTGTTGGGTTTATAGATGTATGCCATGATGCCTGGCTTCATTCGTTTTGTTTTCAAATACAAGATCAAATAAAAAGGAATAGTTGTAATAGGAGATAAATAGGAAGTTAAACACAGTTTGCAAGGAGGTTGCCTCCCTGAAGATTTGCAGAGCATCTGGCAGTGTGATGGTCAGGGTTACCTATCACTTTGACAGAATCTAGGCTCCCCTTGGTATGCCTGTGGGGGATTATCTTGACTGTGTTAATCAAGGTGGAAAAACTCGTCCACTGTGGGCAGCACCATTCCCTGGCTGGGATCCCGGACTGTGTAACATGAAAAAGGGAGCTGGGCAGCAGTGTGGCTTCTTGAGCTGCAGGACTCCAGAGCTGGTAGATTTTGAGGACGCTGCATTGTGTCCTGTTTTTTTGCACCCTGAAATGGTGTCACCAGCATTCCGTTTTGCTACTTCAAGTTCCTCGCAGGCACCTCGCAGCACACTCTCCATCAACCAGAATGTGTTTGATTTAACCGCTCTGCTTTGCCTGAATGCTTTACTCCTCCTGTTTTCTTTTCCTCAGTATAGCGCGTTCAGCCTCCCCGGCAGGTGAGAAGGCAGGTGCAGCCATGCCCCTGGGTATGTCGTGACCTGTCCTAGCACACCTGGCCCCATATCAGCTGTCCATCAGCTGGAGGAGGGGAAGGCACTGGAGCCGCAAGCACCGGCCAGAGCTCTCCCGCACTTTCCCAGTTAGTCCTTCGAGGCCACTTGTGGACACTGTTCTTAGGCGTTCTGTGGGGGACTCAAAGGCCGTGGGCGGGAGGTAGTCCAAGTTTCCTTGGAGACCAGCCCGTTTCTACCCATGCTTCTCTCTCTGCTCCTGGCTGTTTCCAGGGCATGATCAGAAGACTCCTGTCTGGCCAGTGACATGCTGATGTATACTTTAGAGAACTATACAACCCCCCCAACCTCCCCACCCTCCACCCCCACCCCTCCACCCCCCACACCCCCACACCCCCACCTCTCCACCTCCCCACCGCTTGGAAGGGCGTGCATGTGGCTGGAAGCCTAGGCTGCCAGGCGGTCATTTCCAAACCTTCCAACCAAATGCCAATCCCCAAGGGACACAGCTTCTGGAAGCCTGAGGCCCTGCTCATTTGCATCTCAGGAGGGGCTGCTGATGCAAGGCTTGACCTTGAACCCCCCCCTCCCTCCTGTAATTGTCGAATTTTCTTAACAAAGTAAAGGATTTGAATTTTAGTTAATTTGCCTTTTGTTAACAGTCAGTAGCTTAGGGGACCCTCTTGATGAGTCATGGTTCCCAAATGGAGAACTACTGGTCTGGATCACAGGAAGAAAGATTCTAGGGAGGCCCAAAGGACCCTTGGAGAGCCTCTTCACGAAAGCCCGTGCAATGGGACCACAGACGAAGTCCTGTTTTCTAATGGGTCGAATAACCATCAAGTGATCCACCCGAGCTTTGATGGGCAGTAGATCGAATCTGTAGGTCAAACACCCTGACACAGCAGAGCAGTGGTTATCAGATCCAGCTCTCCTCTCCTCTCAGGACATAGACCATATTTCCCAGATGTTCTTATAGCCGGGGGTCATGTGACTCATTCTAGCCAATGGAATGCAAGTAGATATAATAGGGGCCAATCTCGGGCCAAGGCATTTAAAAGCACATGTGGCGGGCAAGGATGTGGCTCAGTAGAGTGCTTGCCTAACGTGTAAGAAGCTCAGGGTTCGATTTCCAGCACAACATAAACTGGGCATGATGGGTGCACACTTGTAATTCCAGAACTTGGCAGGAGGAGGGGGCACAGAGACAGGAAGATCAGGAGTTCAAGGTCAACCTCAGCTATAAAATAAGTTGGAGGTCAGATACATAGGAATTCTGCAAGCTCTGCTTTTCCTTCCGCAGAATCCCTATGTGTTGGGAAATAGCGTCACAAGACGAGGTCCCTTCCCTGACCCTGGGCCCCTGAGTAAATGGGACAGAGATGCCTGCTAACCTGCATATGTCATATGGGTGACATGGGGGGAGGATTCTTTGCCATGCTGAGTCCCAAGACCAGGTGATCTGTCACTGCAGACTCACCTGGGCTTTTGGTGACCAATACAAGTCCCTAGCACTGGGCCATGTGCACTTAGGTGGTCACACCTTCTGCCTTAGTGACTGACATGGGTGTCACACTAATGTAGAAAGGCAAGTACATTAGAGAAATTGCCACCAACCTGAGATGTCCTTTCTGCCCTAACACAGTGGCCTTCCAAGAGCTCCAGGGCTGCACATTGCCAAGTTCTAAGAGAAACAGAAAGAAGGCGCTTTTCACTGGTAATAACTAATTGTTTTAACCGTGAGTCCTGAAGGGGCTTGCCTTAGTTAGGGTTTCTGTTGCTGTGAAGAGACACCACGACCATGGCAACTCTCATAAAGGAAAACATTTAATTGAGGTGGCGGCTTACGGTTTCAGAGGTTTAGTTCATTTTCATCATGGTGGGGAGCATGGTGACGTGCAGACAGATATGGGGCTGGAGAAGTAGCTGAGAGTCCTACGTCTTGCAGACAACAGAAAGTCGACTGACTGTCACACTGAGCAAAGCTTAAGCAAAAGAGACCTCAAAGCCCACCCCCACAGTGACACACTTCCTCCAACAAGGTCACACCTCCTAATAGTGCTACTCCCTATGGGGGCCATCTACATTTAAACTACCACAGGGGTCTACAAGGATTGTCTCAACTTCCTCGTCCAAGTCCCCTGCCCAGCCTTCTCTTGGATGGACCTGAGTGGACTTAAATTGCCCCGTTCTCTCCTCAGGAAACATGCAGAACTGTGGCTCCCAGGTTGTCAGGGCTGGACAACTGCTTAGAGATTATTCCTAGGGATGGAAATGGGGTTTACATCAGCTGGATTTTCAGTGTCACCGTGGCTAGGCTGTGGTGTCTGGCAGTTTGGTTAAACACTAGCCTGCATTTGTTGGTGCGATTAGAATCTATAATCAATCTATAATCAATTGACTTTGAAGATTGTCCTTAACGATGGGTGGGCCTCATTGATTTGGTTGAAGGCCTCAAGGGGAAAATTTGAAGTTTCGTGGGGACTGAAGGCACAAATCCTGCCACAGTTTCCAAACTTCATCCTTGCCTGCCTCTGCATCTGTGTGAGCTAATTCCTTAAGAGATCCCCCTACCCCTGCGGGTCACTTTCATCTGTGGATGGGCCTGACTAACTGGCTTCTTCTGTCCTGTTGATCTGATCCGTGCTGGCCACCTTGAGCGGCACTCAAGGCCACATCTGTGCTCCATGACAGCAACATGATGTGGGTTCCAGGGAAGCAGAGACCTTCTCTCTCTGTAACTTGCTGCATCTCTAGGTCCTAGGACATTGCTTCCCACTTGGGCAGGGCCCTGGGACGGTTTGTTGAGTGAATGAATGAATAACCTTTCAGCAATGTCTGCTGTAGGCACAGACATAGGAGAAGTAGACCGCTGCCTATTCATTTCATAGCTGATCAAGTCCCCAGGAGGACTTTGCTCAAGGTGACACACGTGAGGGACTCTCTGGCCCCCAAGTCTCTATTGTCTATCCTGAGAAGGGATTTCAGAGCAACAGTTATTCACAGGTCTGGAGAAGCATCTGCTAGGACAGGGGCCCCTCCCCCTATTTGTAGGTAATGACTTCCAAGAGATACTTTCAGCTTCTGGCAGGCAAGATGGGCTTTTTTCTCCACGGACACTGAGCTCTGGAATGCCAGGAGCCCCTTGACCAATGTCTGACTTAGGATCTGTCAGGGAAGCCCAACTTGCCCAGGCCTCCCATTGGGCTGGCACACAGCAGGCTCCAATGAAGGTTTGTTGAGTGACTAGAAGAGTGTTCAAGGCGGGTGGAGAAGGGAGTAGTCGGGAGGCCGGGATCCCACACCTGGTTCTTCTTCCTCCTTCCTGTCAAGGTTAAGGTCATCACGGAGAGCATCAGAGTCAAGGGCCTGGGGTCAATCTGTACCTGCCTGGGTGGCCTGTTTTCAAGGCACAGGCTTGTTTACATTCCTAGTGGGAGACTCCTTGCCCATCTCTTTGTCAATGAACCCTTGTGCCATGGGCCTGTGGGAATGGTGGCATCTTACTGCAGCCGGGCCTGGCCTGAGTTCAGGCTCTGGGGACACGAGATTATTCAGAGTGAGCTCTAAGCCTAGGCACCTGTAGGGAGAAGCTGCACAGTGTGTCCGCAAAGCACCAATTCATGTTTCCAAAGCTCTGCAGCCCCCTCCCCCTCAATGAGTACTCAGCTAAGGACAGCTTCTAGAGACTTGGTGGTAGGTGACTGAAAGGGTCCCCACAGCTAAGCCCACATGCTCACCACCATTGTCTGCATTCGCCCTCGGCCAGCAGGGAGTAGGGGAGTCAGCAGGTTAGGTGTGAGCCCCCAGTTCTCAGGGCTCTTGGGAGCTTAGCAAGGCTGAGTGATGGGCTCCTGGTAAGCTGATATAGAAAGATGATGGCACACGCCTTTAATCCCAGCACTCGGGAGGTAGAGGCAGGCAGATCTCTGTGAGTTTGAGGTCAGCCTGGTCTACAGAGCCAGGACGCTTGGGAGAAAAAAAAAACAAAACCTGACTGTTCTGGTGGAAGATCCACCTCAACTTCCCTCCCCCATCTCTTTCCCCAACCCAGCCAAACAGGGCTCCTTCCCCAGAGGTGCTCAAGACCACTCCCATAGAGTATTTAAACTACCTTTCAGAAAACAGACATGTGGTTTTCTGGTCTCTCGTCCCTGTCTCCCCTGTGGGGGACTGGAGAATCACCCAGAAACGCTTTACCCATTAAACTGTGGCTTTTTCTAATTCAGTCTGATTTGGCCTGATTTAGATTGCTGTGTCGGCGGACATGCTTTATTGGGATGCCAAAACCTTTCACTGACCATTCTTTTTCCTCAGAAAAGCTGATGTGTGTGTGTGTGTGTGTGTGTGTGTGTGTGTGTGTATTGTGTGAGTATATAATTGTGTGTGTGTGTAGGCATGTTTATGTGTTTGTATATATGTGTGCATTCTTGTGTGTGTTGATATGTATTGGTGTGTATTGTGTGATGTAACTGTGTTTATATGCATGGTGTGTGCAAGTATGCATGTCTATACGGGTATGCATGCTTGTGTGGGGGTATATGTGTGTACATGCGTGTGTATGGATGATGAGTGTGTGTGCATGTATGTGTGTACCTATTTGTGTGTGTGCATGCATGCATATGCATGTATGCGTGTGCATGTTTGTGTATGCATGTGTGTGTTTTTGTGTGTGTGTGTGTGTGTGTGTGTGTGTGTGTGTGTGTGCTTTGTTTACCTGTGTCATTAAGAGGATCTAGTGCTTGTCTCTCCTGAGACAAGGCTGCCCTTGCCAGAGAGTTCCCATAGCTGACAGCTGGGCCAGGTCTTGCTGGACTGGGGACTCTGGAGACTCTTTTGTGTCTGAAGTGCTACCCCCCCCCCCCCCCCCCGGTGCCTTGGAGCAGAGTCTGGTACTGTGCCTAGCTCAGCTTCAGCCCAAAGCTGCTCATTGCAGCCCAAACCTCGCTCATCCGTGGTGTGGGTACAGGGCAGATAGGCTCATCTCAATATCAGAAATGCAAGGGGACTCAGAAGTTAAATGCGTCACCAGGGAAATGAAAGTGAGTTCTTGAACACACTTCAAAGCCACCTGAACATGACTTCTGGACACTCTGCTCCGGATTACCCATGCCTGGACTTTTCCTCGGCCCTCCTGGATCAGACTCTGACAGGCTCAGGGAAGGACTGGGCGGGGCTGTACACAGGCCAGGCTGTCTCTGGGCCTGAGGGGAAAGACAGCCTATGTTGGCGGAATGATGCAGAGCTGAGGGCGGGGCTGCAGAGGGGAAGTCTGGATGCTTTAGTGCAGCTCCAGGTGCAGAGGTGGAGGTGGGGGAAGCCTTAGTTCCTGCCAGCAGGCAGACAAGGTACTAATCCTGAGAGCAGAGCACTAGCCTTGGGTGGAGGTTCCCCAGGTGGCAGGGAGGAGCAGGGGAGGGGCATGAACATGCTTTCCTCCTCACCAAGGCCAAGAAGCTCCTGGTGAGTGATAATGACCATAGTGTGGCTACTCAAGTGTCTGTTATTTTCAACAGGCACCCCGGGCGAGGGGAGAGGTGGCGAGGGTGCCCTCATGTGCTGGCATGAGAAGAACCACTGGTTGTTTGGTTTTTAAACACATGGTGGGCTTCTAACATACAAAGAAAACACAGAGCAGGGCTGGGAGCTTTGGAGTGGGAGAAGGTGGAGAGGGTGCTGAGGGCTTCCTGGAGGAGGCAAGCTTGAGCAGCGATTGCAGAAGTAGCTTCACTGAGTGCTTCCTGTGTACCCGCACCACTCTGAGCATGCTCCATCATGGTCTTTCTCATCTAATTTCCAAAATGGTTCTGATACGACCCCCACTTCTCAAGATGAGGAGGCTCAAGTAGAGGGCAGTAACTGGTCGGATCACAATCCAAGCTGTGAGGAATTCTGAGAAAGAGAAAACTGAGGAGAGGGGGAGAGGGGAAGGTGTAGACAGGGTGCTGAAAAGCCTGGGCACCTTGTATGCAAAGTCAGGAGGCTGGGCGTGGGCAGGGATGGAATAGAAAGTTCCAGGAGGAGTGTGGCAAGTGGAGAGGCTGAGCAGAGCCTCCTATCATGAAGAGGCTATAGTCTTCCTGAGGCAGGGGTGGGGGGCTGAGCTCTGGATGAGCCCCTTGCCAGGACAGCTGCAGTTCAGGAACATGGAGGTGGCACCATCCAGAGCCGGGGTGAGCGTGGGGGTAGACCACACCTCAGGGCAGGGAGGCTTTGGGGGAGCTCTGGGGGAGGGTGATAGAGGGGAACCACAGCCAAGTGGGGAGCCCAGGGAGTGGAGGTGGAGTTAGTGGGCTTGGGCAGAGAGCAATGGACCCGCTTGAATCATCTCAGCTTTCCTGAGACAGCCTTTGGCCACTTGTGCTCGGGCGCTGGGCAGCGGTGGTTCATGAGCGGTCCTGGGGTTGGGCTCTGATTGGCTGTGTATGTGAAAGGCTGCTCAGCTCTGGAATCAGCCCCATGGGGCCTCCGCTCCTCACCCTCCCAAGGATCCCAAGACACACCAAGAAAAAGAGAATAAGATACTGTAATTCACATTTCTTTAATTATTGTTATTACATCGCACACACACATGAATAACACAGTGGTATGTGGAGGTCAGAGGTCAGCTCCCTCCTTCACCCATGTTGGTCTAGGGGATAGAACTCGGGTCATTGGGCTTGGTGTCAAGCACCCTTACCCACTGAACTGTCTCGTGGCCTCACATACACATTTCTGAACAGATGATCTAGACTATTTAAAAAAGAAAGAAGAAAAATATTTGTGCTCCAAAATAATTGTCAGGGATGCTCAGTGGTTGCTCTTGCAGGGGACCTGGGTGCAGTTCCCAGCACCCACATAGCAGCTCACAATTACCTGTAACTCCGGCTCCAGGGTTCTTGGACACCTCCGGCCTCTGAGGGCACCTATATTCTGAGCACACACCCACATACCTTCAGTCCTGGGGTCCCCATGCTGGAATCTGCACCCCACAACAGCTTAGTGACTTTGGCCATGTTACTGAACCTCCCTGCACCTCAGGTTCCTGGTGTGCATCATGAGATACTTACAGGATGGAAGCACAGGCAGTTAGCACAGCTATGGTACTGGATATGAGCACAGGGTATAGAGCCCTTTGCCTGCGCGTGTGGCCGTGGAGGACACACACACACACACACACACACACACACACACACACACACACATACACAACACACACAACACACTGTTACACAAATTGGATCTCACTGTACCCTATTGTCATCCTACCCTTACACTCGGTAGCATCCGCAGAGAGATGCCATGTCACTTGCTTGTAGCCACACACCAACACTTCAATGGTGCTGAGGACATCTTGGCCTTGGCCATCTACTTCATCCACAGTGGCCAGATGGACAGTCGCTGACCCACTTCACACCCAGGCAATTAGAAATAATGCTTAGTCAACACAGCACACGCTGCTTTCCCCACTGTTGAGGGAAACTGAGCAAGATTAGTGTTCATTCACTTGTTTATTCATTCATTTATTCAACAAGAGAACTTAACACTCACCCAGACGCTGGGGTCCCAGCGCTGAGGAAGGCAGACTCAAGCCTAGAAGGCAGAAGACAGACAATTCCTTCCTAACGTAAATAACACAGCCTTTTGACATAGAAGGTGGAACTGGTCCTCCAACAGGCTGGCTCTGACCACCCAACACTGACAGTGAACAAGGACGCCCCTTCCTCCCGCCAACGCTGCCCAAAAGACCAACAAACTGCAGCCTGCGTGGACTGATGACTGATAGTTGCAGGGTACTTATCCTGAGTGTCAATCATACGCAATTTTAAAGCCATAACTTACAGAGTAGCTCACAGACAGTCTGTGAGCTGTGGGCGTTGCAGGCTGAGCCTCAGACGGAAGCCGAAATCGGAAACACTCCTAAATAGAAACAATCAGGCAAAGATAACCAGCTATGGGGATGGAACCCAGGGCCCGCCACGCTCGGCAAGCCCTCTACCCCTCAGCTATGCTCAGACCTTCTGTTTTATTTTGAGAGAAGGGCTCTCTCTGTAGCCCAAGCTGGCCTCAAGCTGTCTTTTATTTTTGTGTATCTCTGCGTGGATATGTATATGTGTATCAGGGTATCCTCTGAGGCCAGACGGTGTCAGATCTCTGGAGCTCCAGTTACAGGCAGTTGTGAGCAGCCTGATACAGGAGCTGGGAACTGACCAGGATCCTCTTCAAGGATGGTATGTACTCTTAACTACTGAGCCATCTCTCCAGCCCAAGGCCTCAACTTTCAATCCTCCTGCCTCAGTCATCCAAGTACCTGGGATTGTAGGTGTGTACCAATGGGCCAGGCTTCAAAATCTGAACATTTCCAAGCCCTGGCATAATGTCATACATAGAAAGCTCACATCCTGCCAAAATTATTTGAGATATTTGCATAAGGTAGCTGGACAGCATGGCATATTCTTGCAGTCCTAGAACTTGACTGTGGCAGGAGAGTCATGAGTTTAAGGGCAGCCTGGGCTACATCAGACCCTCTCTCAAAAACATTTATGTGTGTGTGTGTGTGCGCGCGCGTGCGTGTGTGAATGCATGTATTGCCTTCAGGCTATGCCTTTCACATACAAGATAGCCATGAAACATAAATGAATTTTACTCTTAGATTTGGGCCCTGTCCCCCCAAGACACCTTATTATGGATACACCAATCTTTCAAACTCTGGAAAATTCCAAACTGCTCTGAGTCACAAGCATTCCAGATAAGAGATACTCAAGCTTTACTATATAATTCCAATTATACAGACAAGGAAACTGAGGCCCAAGTGATTACAAACATTGGCCAAGGTTACAGAGCCACAGGGAGCTACCCCCAGGGCACTCTCTCTTTCTCACTCTCTCATTTTGTTTTGTTTTTCGAGACAGAGTTTCTCTGTGTAGCTCTGGCTATCCTGGAACTCGTTTTGTAGACCAGGTTGGCCTCGAACTCAGAGGTCCACTTGCCTCTGCCTCCCAAGTGCTGGCATTAAAGGCGTGTGTCACCATCCCTGGCTAACCCCGGGCTCTCTAAACCACTCTGGGAAGTACTCTCTCTGATCTGCATGTGCTGCCCAGGGCTCAGGCCTTTGCTTAGGGTGACCAGGCATTTCATGGCCCTTCTGTTTGGCTGTTTAGTCTTGCTCCCAGGGAACTCTGTGGACCCCTGTAGATAGAGACCAGCATCGCGGCCTCGTGAGGAACGGTGTGGAGATAGATCTATGGGAGACGGCAGAGGAGACACCCAGAGAGGCATGGACACCTTCTTCACGTCTTCTGAAATTCCTACAGTGTCTCCCAAAAGCTCTGAAAGCCACAGCCTTGGCCAGTGGGGAGGGATGGTCGCTAAGCAAGTGGAGAAAAGCAGCCTGGCATTCTTCTTCCCTGGGGCAGTAGGTGTGGGAAAGCCACTGGGTCCGGGCCTTGACTTGGAGAGAGCTTGTGAGAACCAGTGGGTTGGGGCTCTTTCACAGAGGGGTTTCAGAATCGGGGCTGCCTGGCAGGCTGTGCAGGGGTTCTCAAAAGGCAGAGGTGGCTGAGTGAGTAACAGCCGGGACCCAGGAATTAGGGTGGCACTGGGGCCAGTGCACTTTGGCATTCTTACAACGGCTTCAGGATGCACCTGCCCCAGGGATGAGGACCATGGCTTGGATGTGGTGGACTGCATCGGAACCAGCCGGGTACAGCCACAGCTCCAAGGAGGAGAGAGAGGGGCAGGTCCCAGCTGCGGCTTGGATAAGAGCTGTGAGTCCACAGAGGCCTCCGAAGAGTCACCAGCTGCTGCTGTTGCTGAATGGAGGGAAAGATGTGGGATTTTAGGGCACAGGGTCCTAGGCAAGTAATTGCAGCTACTCAGGAGGTATAGGCAGGAATATAAATTTAAAGTCAGCCCGGGCAACAGAGTAAGACCCTGTCAAAAACTAAGATTTTAAAAAAATAAAAGAATTCGCCACGCGGTGATGACACATGCCTTTAATCCCAGCACTAGGGAGGCAGAGGCAGGTGGATCTCTGTGAGTTTGAGGCCTGTCTGGTCTATAGAGCAAGTTCCAGGACAGCCAAGGCTACACAGAGAAACACTGTCTAAAAAAGAAACAAAATAAATAAATAAGTAAAAGAATTGGGTGTCCAGCATGTCGACTTATCGAGAAAAACCACTTACCGAGCAACCCTGACAAGCTGAGTTCCAGCCAGGAAGCCTGGAGAGGAGGAAGAAGGAAAGTGACTTTACAAGCTCGCCCTTGCCCTCTGTATACACGCTGTGGCATGCAATGGCTTACACATATATAATAGTGTATATGTTTTAGAAAGTACTGGGGGTGTTGCTCATTGTGAACTGTCCCCTGGCCAAGGACTTGTGACTTGTGATGCCCCACAGCGTGGTGGCCCAAGGGGTCAGACATCTCAGCAGGACAACTCACAGTTTCACTGAGAAGGCAGTGATCTCAGTCTTTGTTATTCTAGCTTTGAAAATCGTGTGGTTGCTGGACGGTGGTGGCCAACACCTTTAATCCCAGCACTTGGGAGGCAGAGGCAGGTGGATCTCTGAGTTCGAGGCCAGTCTGGTCTACATAGTGAGTTCTAGGACAGCTGGGACTACACAGAGAATTCCTGTCTCAAAAATCCGCCCCCTCCAAAAAAAAGAAAATTGCATGTTTTTTCTCCCCTCCTTTTTTCTTTCCTTTTCTTTCTGCCTCTCCCTCCCCAGTTCTGGGGTCACATGCATGCACTACCATGCCTAGTTGATGCAAAGCTGGGAAGTGAACCCAGGGCTTCGTGCATGCTAACAAGCTCTCTACGCACTGAGCCGCCGGAACCTTCTTTAAACAAAAGCATGTGACCAGTTACTCTGTCTTCCTTGGGACACAGAACACTTGAAAACCAAGACAATCTGAGAAAAACTAGGGATAGTTGGGTAATTCTCACCTGTCTCTGGCAGACAGACTGGTCAGGTACTGTCGGGCCCAAGTCTGTGTGCTCACCACTTGAAAGCTAATAGCTTAAGGCTTTGAAGAAGGGCGTCAGGCCTCGACCCAGTGCACCTCTTAGGAAGACAGTGGCCACAGCTGCCTTGCACGGAGCCCCTAACCGCAAGCCAGACCCCGCCCTCCATGACCTCGGTATGTTTTTCTCATGCTCTCAGGCATCAGGTTGGTAGGCCTGCATTCTGAGACTGGGTTCAGGTGATGGTAATGTGCACAGCACCTGTCCACTCCAAACCTTCTCTCCCGACCCAGGCCTTATCCCCAGGCCATCAGGGCTCAGTAGTTCTCGATTCAGAAAAGAGTGGGTTCCGGGAATCTGAAATTTTAGCAGGTGCTCTGCAGCTAGTTGTGGTTGTTCTGTGCACAGCTAGGGAAACTGAGTCTCAGAGGCCAAGACTACCATAATGAACTGTAGAGTTGGGGGCTGGAAAGATGGCTCCATGGTTAAGAGTACTTGCTGCTCTTCTAGAAGACCTGAGCTTGGTTCCCAGTGTTCATGTCAGGCAGCTCACAATCACCTATAACTCCAGCTCCAGGATTCTGATGCTTTTGGGGTGCACGTGTGTCCCCCATTAAAATTAATTAACTAATTAACTGCAGGGTTGAGGCTAAGTGGTCAAGTGAAGCCCACCAGTCTGGTTCTCTGGCTCCTACATAACTGAGTGAGTGGGGTTCGTACTACCCATTGTCAGCTCGACAAGAACTTGGATGCTCAGGCTTGGGTATCAAGGCTGCCTAGATCCCAGCTGCAGTTCCACTCTCTCAGAAGCCAAGGACACCGTGGAAGAGCCGTGGCTCAATCTCCCAGAGCAGTAAGTTTCATTTGCTGGAATTGGAGCTGCGCCATCCACCTGCTTGAGGAGTCGCTAATAACTGCTGCGTTTTAATGATGCTAAATTAGCTGCAACAATATTGAAGCTCCGAAGGCTCCTGGAATTGAGTGCATCGGTGGGGATGAATTCCAGAGTGTCTTTGCCTCCGGGCTGGGGAGGAGGAGGAGGAGAGGGAGATTCAAGGAGGGAGGGAAAGGATGGGAAAGGCTGCTACAGAAGGAGACCAGACAACAGGGTAGAATCACAGTTCAGATGCCCAACCCACCACTTAACTGTGAACTTTTCTTCCCAAATAAACACAATAGCCAGAATCACAGCTGGCGGCTGATTACTCATGAGATGCCAGGCCTTGGACTAAGTGCTTTCCGAATATTCATCAATGAACTTGATCTGCATGTCTTTGAGGTGCAGGTCAGTCTACACTGGTGGCCGTTAGAGAGAACATGCCCGGACTCTGAGGCTATGGCATCATTTCTGCCTTCTTCTTAGTATGGTCCAGCCTCTAACTGCTACAGTACCCAGAACACTGCAGAAAGCAGCTGGGGATGCGACTCCGTGGGTAGAGTGTTTGCATGTACGAAGCCCTGAGTTCCATCCCCAGTGCTGCTATGGTGTGCATACCCACCTGTAATCCCAGGTTCAAAGTCACCTTCTACAGAGCAAACTTGAGAGGCCAGTCTGTGATGCAGGAGACTCTGGGTGATGGTTGGGGTCAACTGCCAGGATCACCTAGGAAACAGGTCACCAGGTGTTGATTTGGTTAATTGAGGTGGGAAGCCCCATCCTCAAAGTGGGCAGCACACTGGCTGAGCTGGGATCCTGGGCTGCATCAGAAGGAAGAGTGAGCGAGCTCCTTGTTTTCTTTTGCTGGCCTCTTCCTGACTGTGGAAGAAAGTGACCAGCTACCTCAGGCGCCTGCTGCCTCGGTCCACCATGATGGACTGTGAGGGAAATGAACCTTTCCTCCCCTAAGTTGTTTCTGGGAGAGCATTTTAATCACAGCAACAGAAAAGTAGCTAGGACGACCTACCTCTCAAAATAAATACGTAAAATAAAATAACAAAATAGGCAAGGGGTTGTGGCAAGGACCCTAGGTTTGAGGCCTAGTTCCGTCATTCACAAACTGTGTGACTGTTTCTGAACATTTCTGGGCTGTGTCCGTATCTGTGAGATGTGGCACCCTTCCCATGGAGACCCCATGTGCTCAGCTAGATCACATGTGTGTAGAGTGCTCAGCACAGGATCTTTTTTTTTTTTTTCCCCACCCCCCTCCTTAGCACAGGATCTTAGCAATTAGTTTCCCAGTCTCTCTTATCACCACATTCAAGTCCATCTGCTCCCTCTTAGAAGCCAATACGAGGGGACAAGGAAATCAGGTATGTCACAGGCCTACACCCTACAGAGGATATGCCACTTTCTAAATACGGGAGCGTCTGGGAAGCTCAGTACATGGGGCTCTCATAGGGAGGAGAGAGAGGCCCTTGTGAGGGAATGAATCTGAAAGCTTGTGTTGAGCTGCTCCTGGGTGTACGGCTTCAATTTTAATCCAGCTGGGACATCACAATTGACCTCATTTCCTGGATTCTTTCATAGGTATGTACGTATGTATGTATGTCCCTGGATATGTGTGTGTATATGTACATATACACATGTGCATGCATATATGAGTGTACTTGTATTTGTGTGCACATGCAGAGGCCAGAGGTCAGTGGCAGGTGTCTTGTATCTCCACTTTTTTTTTTTTTCCGAGGTGAGGTTTTTCACTGAACCTGGAATTCCCTGTTTTTGTAAGATGGCTGGCCAGCAAGCCCCACAGACCCTCCTGTCTCTGACACAGACTAACACACTCAGCTTTTCTGTAGAAGCTGGGGATCCCAACTCCTCATGCCGCTCCTCACTGAGCCAGCTCCCCAGCCTACAGAGTTTTCAGAGAACACGTCCATCTGACGTGGTGACTGGATAAGACCCTTTCTCGGGTCTTATGATTATGAGCCTCCGGGTAAAGGCCAAGGGAGGGTTGCAGGCGATGTGTGTCGTATTTGCAGACACCATGAGCCCGGAGAACACGAGGCTGTGGAAAGTGGCCACAGGGACACACCACCTCAAAATATGACTAGGATCAGAGCATGCAGCCTCAAATGTGCCCCTCCGGCACAATGGCTATTTTGAGCTGGCGCTTCTGAGAGACAAAACCTGCCTTGTTTCGGGCACTCCTTCCAGCCAGCCCCAGCCTCCCTCAGCCTTTCCTTTTCTCTTATTTCCACAAACTCGCGTATTGAGGCCTGAGGCTTAAACTTCCTTGGAGATCCGATCGAGAGAGTAAGCGGTTCTTCCCAGGATCCATCGGGAACAAATGCCAATCAACTACTGTTTGTTTCTTTCTTGTTAATCTGTCTTTTGTTACAGAAGCCCCGGTTAATGACTACAAAGGAAAAAGAGGAAATTGTTTTTCTTCACAGTAGTGGGAACTGAGGGCAGAGGGAGTCGGGTGACTGGGGCCACTGGAGGACATTGTACTCCTTGGGCCATTAACTGCCCAGGTCCACAGAGCAAACAGGTGATCCTGTGTAGAGCGGACACCACCAGGTCCACATCCCTCTGTCAGTTGCCTTGTGGTCCAAGTGAGGAGTAAGTACTTTTCAGCAGAAGCAAAGTGCCTGCTTGGTGCCTTCATTTCAAGGAGCTGGCCCCTGGCCGGGAGTGAGGGAGTGGTTCACTTCTGAGCACCTCCAGACTCTGAACATCACAGGAATCGTAGGACCAAAGGGAAGATAAGCAAGGAGCATTGGTTAGACCAGAGTGTGCCTGAGTGCTGGGAGTCTTCTCCCAGGGGATTGTGGACAGAGTCAGGAGAGGTCGAGAACAAGTGACCCTGTGCAATACACAGAAGGGCCCGCCACATCTACGCAGCTGAACAAGGGGCGTGGCCAGGGGAGAAGGGGAGTGGAGGGATCCCCCAAAGCATTTCAAGGTCTTGTTTATTTGTTTTTGAGACAGGATTTCATTATGTAGCACCGACTGGCCTGGAATTTGCTATGTAGACCAGGCCAGCTTAGAACTTAAAGAGATTCACCTGCCTCCAGCACTTCTCTGTCTTCCTGGGTGCTGGGATTAAAGGTGTGTACCAAGAATCTGAGTTTCTTTCACAGGCCTTTCAGGCTGGGAGAAGGGCCAGGTACCAGGATAAATGGGCTGGAGATGGTTGGTTCAACATCACATGGTGTTAGGATTCTGCCGCCACTCCAGCTGCATGGCCACACATGCGCAGTTCAGCAGCTAAGTAAGGGGTCTTGAGTCTTATGTCATCAGTGTGTGCTGGTGATTACATGTGTGTGGCGTGGTCATGCAATCAGCGCATGTATGGCGTAGGTCCGTAAGCCCACCTGCGCATGTTCATGGGAATCCTTAAAAGCTGGACACAGACTCCTCCTCTCTGCTCTGTTCTCTCCTGCCCCCACTCTTTCCCCGTCTCTGCTCTCTGTACGTGCTTCTTCCCCCCAGGCCTGGTTCTTTTGTGCCCCCTCCTTCTAATAAAACTCTGATACTGGGTTTTGTCATGGTTCATGCCTCATGACCTTTCTACACCAGCGCTGCCTATCATTTTTTAAAACAACACTTTGGACCACCTGGAGGTGGCTTTGCCATATCCCAGGTACTTCATGAAGACAGGAGGTGGATAGCTGGTTGGAGCCTTAGTCAGGATTACTGTTGCTGTGATGAAACACACGCAGTGAGGGAAGGAACACAAACAGGGTGGGAACCTGCAGGCTGGCGCTGATGCAGAGCCCGTGGAGGGGTGCTGCTCCATTTGCTTACTCCTCATGGCTTGCTCAGCCTGCTTTCCTATAGACCCCAGGACTACCAGCCCAGGGATGGCTCCACCCACAATGGGCTGGGCCTTCCCCTATCAATCACTAATTAAGAAAATGCCACCGGGTGGTGGTGGCACATGCCTTTAATCCCAGCACTAGGGAGGCAGAGCCAGGAGGATCCCTATGAGTTCGAGGCCAGCCTGGTCTACAGAGTGAGATCCAGGACAGGCTCCAAAGCTACACAGAGAAACCCTGTCTTGAAAACAAAACAAAACAAAACAAAATAAAACTGAAAATGCTTTATAGCCTATAGCCTGATCTTATGGAGACATTTTCTCAGTTGAGGTTCCCTCCTTTCAGATGACTCTAGCTTGTGTCAAGGTGACATACAATTAGCCATCCAACTTGTGGCCTTTTGTGGGGAAGCCCTAGCTGGAGTTTGGATGGAAGTTGAAGCCACAGGTAAGGATGAGTCTGCTCACAGAGCAAGGACAGATCCTCACCAGTGGGGTGGGGGTGGGGTGGGGGGAAGAGACCCTCCTCAGCCCAGCCTCCGGGGAGGGAGTGACATTTCAGCACTGGTGATTCTAATTGAATTTAATTGTCTCCTCCAAGTTACGCTAAAACCTTTTCAAAGTCCCCTGAAATTAGGGACCATCGATAACACCACTCCTTGGGGGCTTTAATCCGTGTCCTCCCCAGAACGGTGATTAATATTTTACAAGCTAATCATATCTTTCAGGCAGGCTGTCAGCAGAAGATCCGCTGTCTCTCATCAATAATAAAGTGCTCCCAGGCCCTCACTCCGAAACCTCCTGCATAATTCACCTAGAAAACCTCAAACAAAGGAACTCATGGCCCAGTCTCCTAATCGGTGTCCTTCCCAATTATCCAGAGAGTGGGGAGGGGTGGAGAGGGGCGGGGAGGGGTGGGGTGGGGTGGGAAGAGGATATAAAATCTGATTGATGGCACACATCTGGTTCCCCTCTTTAACATGCACTCACCTGCCTCTGCCTTCTGTCACGGTGCGTAGCCTTCCGCTTCCCTACCTCATTTGTACCCATCTCCCTCTCCAGCCTGCCCTTCATTGTCCTGTTGTTTCTTCCTAACCACGACACTGCTCATGGTCTTGACCAGCTTCTGCTCACAGCATCCCAGCAAGCCCCATGGGTTACCATGGTACCCCTCAGACAGATGAGGAAACTGAGGTCCACTGCTCAGGGTCACAGCACGGGTTGATGGCTGTCAGAGCCCCTACCATCCTAAGCCTGTGCTCTTCCCCTGAGAATCTGTGCCAGCGGAGTGACAGCACCCCCCATATACTGTGCATGGAGGCTAAATCAGGGCCTCTGACCTCTTCACGATCAGCCGCAGCTTGCCCCTTGTCTTAGGGGGTGATAGTGCCTGTGTACAGAGCTGGCCATGGCTTCTCTTACCCTTGTGATTCCATCACCGAGGCCAAAGATCAGAGGCAAACAGGCGGGGGGCAGAGCGAGCTGTGGGGAAGTGAAAAGGGTTTGTAGACAGCAGAAGCCGCTGTCCTCTGTCCTCGCTGGCGTCGCTGGGAAGCTCGACTGGGCATATTCAGGGCAAGAGCTGTCCTGGTGCCAGAGGACACGAGCCCAATTCCCTGCGTTCCAGCCTTGAGCCAGCGTCCAGGAGGCCAGGGAGCAAGGCTGCTGGGAGTGGGGTGGAGTCCAGGCTCATCAGAGCCTTCTTAGTCCGTGGAAGGAAGGCTTCCTCCTTTGTGGATACTCTTTCACGGCTCTCTGGGTCTCTGTGGCTGGCTCCACATTTGGCTCACTGACCTGAACAACAGCAAAGCCTGATGCCTGGAGCCTTATCCCCTTACTAGAAAACACTACCCTTCTCCTTCCCATTGGTAAAGTCAGCTGGAAGGAAAGACAGACAGAGGAACGAGTGGCTGGCAGCCAATTCAAAGAGAAAGCTGTGCAGGGGAGGGAACGTCTCCGGTATGAGCATCAGAGCCCCTTATCTGCTTACAGGTTGGGTGCTTATGGACCGAAAGGGGCTGGATGGGAAGGAATAGAAAAATTGTCTTTTTGGCCTGCAGTTGGGTGTTGCTAGGGGTAACCAATGTCTGGTGATGGTGATCTCTCCTCCTTGGCCATTGCTGGGGGCAGGGAGCGTTGGTAGGGCGGAGAGAGCAACCGTCTAGAGAAGTTACTTCAGCTGTAAAACCAAATTAGTTTTGAGAATCGTCACAGTCCAACCAGATGGCGGTGTACAGAATGGCATAACCTTGGCTAACGCTGTCCCGCCTCTGTCTTATGCCAGGGCCAGCCCAGGGGTGATGACGTGTCTGTTTCCCTCAGGCACACGGTGGGGGATGCTCCGAGAATCCCAAGATGTGATTCTACTGGGCCCCCGGATGGAAAAGACAGGGTCAGAGAGAGCAGCAGGCTGGAGAGTGGAGTGTCTGCGGCCTTGGGTCTGTTTCTTCAGGGAGGCTGGTGGCCTTAGGTGACTTTCGGCCTGACTTCATGGTTGCCTCATGGAACACATGCAGTAATCCTGTAAGCCAACTTGGCAAGGTTGCTTAGAAGAAGAAGCGAGATGGTGTGGATGGACTAAGCATAGCACCCAGGTACTCAGGCACAGTCACTCCCTTGGCCATGGTTCCTGGTATCCCTCAACCCCTGCCTCTTCACTCATTGTGCACAGCCACAGACAGTCCCCACTTGCAGGCTTGGCTTGGGAGGACTTTGGGATGCGGTGCTTCCTCCTCAGGATGCCCCACCTACTGCTTGGACCCTGCGCTCCTTAACTCTTGTCTATCACACCCATTTTAGACGCCACAGCAGAGGCCCAGAGAGGGCCAGTGGCTCACAGAGACCACACAGGAACTTAGGAGCAAAGCAAGCCCAGAGAGGCGACTGAGTGGTTTGGAGAGCCAGGGAGACTTCGGTTCAAATCCTGACCCAGGGCTCAGTCCTCCCGAGTGGATTCTGTTGGTGTATCACCTTCCCATTCTCAAACTCTCTTTTAAAGGTGGGATGCAGCTCAATGATGGAGCACCTGCCCAGTGAGTGTGAGGCCCTGGGTCCCATCCAGATCACTAACATTAAAAAAAAAAAAAAAATCAGTGAGTGTGGGGACGACTCTCACATCTGCCTTGTAGGGTCTAGGGAGGAGGAAGATGCCATTCTTTGTCTGGCACACAGTGTGTGGTCAACAAGGCCCACTGTGTTCTTTGCCTGCCTTCGGTGACAGGCTCTCTGTTTGATCAGTGACTATTTTCTGGGCACCAAGTCATGGAGGTCCCATGAGGGACCTGCTGCTATGTGTCAGAGGTTGAACTCTGCCCATGGATCAAGCCAGGAAGCGTGCCCGTGGACAAGGAGAGGCAGGGACGTTCACCATTTGAGGGCCTGGCCCTGTCTGCTCCTGGCTCTGGCAGGTGTCCCGGCCTTCTGGGAGTCATTTGGGCTCAAGGTGACTCAGCACCTCTGTAGGAGCATGGAGGAGGCAGAGGAAGGCGATGCCTTTAATGCTGCAGGATCTAGTTCCAGCCTAGAAGCGGCATTTGCATTTAAATGGAGGTCTGGAAGTCTGTAAATCTGCATTTCCCAACCGCAGAGACCTAATGGTTGTTTAATCATGTTTAGATGAACCCCCCTGGAGCACTGGGGGTTGGTGCAGTGTATCTGAGATCTGTAACAGAGACTGAGATCAAACATGGCTCTCAGGCAGGGACTCTTTCCTCACATCCTCTGTCCTGGACAGAGCGGTCATTCCGGATGTGCAGAAGGCCTCTGCCCCTGCCAGGAGGGCCTCCTGGATTACTCAGAAGTAGCGGAAGTAGGATTGGCCCTAAAGTCCCCCAGCCTTGCCTTCCTACATCTGGAAGAGGTAACAGCATCACTGAGGCCTGCCTCTCATTGACTCCCTGCAGAACCGGGCATTTCTGGTTTCTAGGTCACCTCAGAAGAGGACAGGGCCGAGCCAGGCATGTAGAATCCCTGGAGCGCAGTAGGACCTTTGAACGTGGTGGTCAATGTAGCTCCAGGTTGTCCCTGAGCAGGATTAATCTTCCTGGAACTTCTTTGTGGCTGTGAGTCTTTCAGCTAGCCCTCCGGAGACTCATTTCAAGACGCCTCTGTCTCTCTGGGACACAGACCCCCTTCAGACTGATAGTAGAGTGTTCAGCTCACTAACAACACCCTCCAAGGGTCCCCCTTTGTCACTGAGCATGTCCAAAGTAGGGGGAAGGTTCGACTTGCCCTGCGAGGTTCCCGAGTGTGGGCAGCACCAGATGGCACTATGGTTCATTCTCAGAACACCTTGTCACGTGCATCATGTCATCTAGTGGGGTGCTCATCACACAGTCATCTTGTGTGGGAAGACACAGTGTAAGAAAGGGGAAAAGCAGCTTTCTTGAGGTCACCCAGCAGAACTCAGTGCTCAAGCTCCATGGGTACTGGGCACCTGGGGCTGTGGTCTGTGCCTCCTGCTGCCTCACAGGTCTCACACCAAGCTCCACAGGAGGAAGGAAGAGTTCAGCTCCAGACTAGGTCTGTCTTTGGGGTCCTTGGCTCCTGGAGCCCTACTCTGAGCACTCAGGCTGCAGGTAAAATGTGGTCTGGGGGTGCTCAATCCCTGTGCCTCCCACTTTAGAAGTTGGGGTCAGCTCCACCTACCTGCACCCCCCCCCCATATCACCTGTCTAGATCCCAGCAGGCTTTGTGAGACAGGAGAGGTGACCTTCGGGGGCATCTGAAGCTTTTGTTCCCTGAATTTTTGGTGGCTCTTGCCAGAGACAGCCAGATTGGGTGGGTCAGCCAGGAGCCCAACACCCAAACTCTGATTCCTCAGCAGCTGCTCTTAGGTTGCATATGTAGATGGTTCTGAACACTGTCCACCTGCCCAGCTCAGAGGAGAAGGGCAGCGTTCCCCGAAGAGAAGTGTGTTAGTGCACAGGCCTTTCCACTTCTCTTCTATCCCTGCCAATCATTCGAACTTGACCCCTGCACACGCCTCCTGAGGCCTGACCTGTGATCCTACCAAGAGTCCCATCTCACATCATTTCCACCTCCCTGAAAAACCCTTCAAGCCAGATACTATGTCTCTGTGTCCCCAGGAGGAGCAGGTAGGGCCTGGTGAGTTAGGCTTGGACTCCTGTGGAGGGAGAGGAGAGAAGATGAGGCTGAATGGGGAGGGTCCCTCTGAGTCAGAGTCTGGAGCCTGGCTTCCTGCATCACGGCTGGAGGAGCTTCTGTTTTAGGAAGCAGCAGAGCAGCAGGCGGAGCGACCCCAAGCAAGCTCCGCTTCTCTGTGCTTCGGTCCCACTGTGTGTAAAGGGAAGAGAGACTCAGAAATGGGCAGACAGAGCGCTGAGGCAGAGTAAGTGCTCTGAGCAGGGCTGGTGTTGCTCTCTCTCCCTCAGACTGCAGAGTTCATTGGGGCTGAGCAAGGCTGGCTGTGGGGACAAGGTCCAGCTCCCCACCACAGTCACCCCGGTCATTGGAGACACACCTCTGTGCCCCTGTTCCCCAGGGCCTCAGCTGCTGCGAGGCATTTGCTCTGACATCTCTATTCTCCCTCCCCTTTCCTCATCAGATGAGGGCCCTCTTGTCTTTTTAGGTTGTGGACTTCTAAGGAGTGCCGACTCTGTCTTATCCCTAGCCTGAGGCCAGGCACGGTATAAGTGCTTAATGAGCTCTTGGATATGTTGTTACTCAGACATGTGCAGCAGTACTCAGAAACACGGTGTAGCTTATCAGTGTTCTATAGCTCAGAGGCATGGCCGTTGACATCAGACAGGCCTGGGTTTGAATCTCAGTCTCAGCCCTTATTAATGTCGGGGAGTACCTGACACTGAGTGAGATCTCAACACATGTGGGTTTGTTGACTCTGGATCCACGGGATTTGGGCACTCTAATCAGGACACGGTAGACAGGGGTGTGGGGGGTGGTAATTGCCGTTGCTAGGTAGCCCAGGCTGCAGTGAATGACCTTGAACTCCCGGTAATTGCCTCCACCTCCCTAGAGTCTAGAATGACAGGTCTGCACTACCATCCCTGGTTTATGCAGTACTGGGGATTGAACCCACGGCTTTGTGCATGCAGGCACTCTACCAACAGAGCCACAGCCCAGTCCGTTCTTGGTGATAAGCGTTGGTCAGCCAGCTCTCAGCACCACCTTTCTATCCCTTTGCGAAGTGCTCTTGACCCACCAGGGTCACCCCTCATGTCCCATTACCCCTTCCCCAGGTCATGGTCCAAGCCCTGCCCAGCTCCTTGGCCTGTCACAGCTGACTGGAAATGTGTTCTTCCTGAGCCTGCCCCCACCGCTTTCCCCTCGGAAAAAGCAATTAGACCGTGTTTACCGGAGTGCGTGGTTGCAATCTGTCGTTCCCATCGTGTCCTGTGCGCTGGCCCACTTCTCACATGCTTCGCTTGGGCCTGATGGGAGATTTGCATAAGCAGTAAAAATAGAACTGGGAAAAAAGCGGGGGAGGGATCAGTGTGCCACCAGAGAGCTATGAGTACAGCCCTGGGGGAACCGATGGTGGGTGCAGGGTCTCCCCTAACTTGGGGGCCTTCTGGTACGAGTTGATCTTTTGCCTCTGCTGGATGAGCAGTCAGGTCCCTGTGAGAAGCCAGGCCAGCCTCTACCTGGAGGCTCAGAGCAGCTCGAGTTCTCTGTGACATCTTGTCTCTGCATACAACCCTCAGTAGCACCCCAGTGCCCCGTTCATTCTTCCCTGTCCCTCCCAGGGGCAGAATCCAGGGCATGCTTGGGATCCCCACTTAGAGCACTGTTCCTGTCTCCAGTTTCTCAAAGTTGATCTGAGACACTCCGTGGGGAGTGGGAACATTTTTCTGGATGGGCAGTGAGGTAGTGTGGGGAGTGCCAGGGCACAGAGAAAAGTCCAGGGCAGATGGGCACCATGGCTGTTGACTCTCAGCTGTGGGTAGTGGATTACGGGACCTCCCAGGACACTGTGAGAGACTGCCTGGGAACTGGAGTTGTCTCTCCACCCCTGGTTGCCAGCACTCCCACCCCCCATTGGTTCCTGAAGCTATGAGGCAGCTTTGACCAATGAGACACCAGCTTACTCTGAGCTTCCCCATTGGCTCCTCCCACAGGGCTTCTGGACAGGAGGTGAGACTTGCTTAGGCCAATAGGATACCAGCTCACAAACAGCATCCCTCTGTGGCTCCTCCCACTGGGCCTCTTGGTGGAGCCATGAGACTTGGCTTCGACCTATGGGACATAAGCAGACATGAGGCATACTGAGGTGTGACTAGCACCTTCCAACTAGAGCAGAGGTTCTCAACCTTCCTAATGCTGTGACCCTTTAATACAGTTCCTCATGTTGTGGTGACCCCCAACCGTAAAATTATTGTTGCTATTTCATAACTGTAATTTTGCTGCTGTTACATCATAATGTAAATATCTGATATGCAGACTATCTGATATGTGACTCCTTGTGAAAGACCCATGGAGTCATGACCCACAGGCTGAGAACCGTGGAACTGGGGCCGGCATGTCAGAAGCTTGGTCTCTTCTGCCTGCTGGAGAGGGAAGCCATACAGAGGAGACGGAAGCGCCCAGCCCACAGCTGCTGCTAGCAACGGACACGGGAATGGGATGTCACAGACCGTCCAGTCCAGGGTAGTGGCCAGATAACTGCCAAAGACTGGGTGACAGAGTAGCAGAGCCACCCACCTGTGCCACCCAGAGCAGGTAAGCCGTGGGTGTGGTCAGCCACCAGCAATAGATATCCGATACTCCCAGCAACTCCAAACTTAACCGATTCTGGCGGCACCAGGGCCTATGCTGCCACCCATCTACCTGCTTCTACTAGCCCCCCTACAGGGAACTGAATATCCACAGGAAGCTCTCAGTCATGGAGATGTCCTCTCCTAGGCAGGCACCCCGGTGTGGTGATGCATCCAAGCTGCAAGCAGTTTCCTGCCCACCTGGAGCCAGGCTGAATGGTGACAGACACACAGCTTTGAGAATGATCCAAAAAGGCCTCCTTCCTGGAGGAGGCCGTTCTAAGAACTGAGCTCCGAGTCTCGAACTAGCGCCTCCTCCACCTAGAACAGTGCCTGGGTGGAGCAAATGTTCGCTGGGTGTGTAAAGTAATGAAGTATGAGCTGAAGGTGGAGAAGTGGAAATGACCCAGAGAAAAGGGAGGGGAGTGTTCACAGGAAGAACAGGACTGGGGGTGAGCATTGGGGCTAGAGGGCTGCGGGAGAGTTCCGTGCAGTAGAGGGGGAAGCTTGGAAGACCGGGTGGGACCTAGGAGACCCACTGGGGTGTCCCAGAGCCATACAGAGCCCAGGAAGACCGAGGAGGGAAAGAAGTACTATATCTAATTTGTGTAGGAAGGATGGCGCTGGATGCTTTATGGTGGAAAGGCCTGGAATGTTGAGGTGATACAGGAGGCTGTGAGGTGTCCTCTCATGTCCAGGCAGAAGGTTCAGGGCTTGGTATGGTTCGTTTGACAAGGATAAGAAGCAGGTGCCCACAAAAGGAAGAATGGCTAGGCCCCAGGGCAGGTAACAGGAGGCCAGCAATTGTTACTGTGGCCTCCAGGCCCAGTAAGAGTCTCTCTTCTCTCATCTGGTAGTGACTCCCTGTGAGCTTTCCCCACACCCACCCAAGGACCCCAGTCCAACCTGTCTGAGTACCAGATGTGTGGCTTTCTTTCTTTCTTTCTTTCTTTCTTTCTTTCTTTCTTTCTTTCTTTCTTTCTTTCTTTTTTCTTTCTTTCTTTCTTTCTTTCTTTCTTTCTTTCTTTCTTTCTTTCTTTCTTTCTTTCTTAAATTAAAGCATATTTACACATCTATTTATAAGTGTGTATGTGAATGCACACCTCAGGGTATGCAGAGCACAGAGGACACCTCTCAGGAGTCTGTTCCTTCTTTCCACTCTGGTTTCAGCCGACTGTCCTCAGGCATGTAATGTCGCCCATCTCCTTCACCCCCCCACCTCCCGGCCATTTGGTTGGCCTAGCTGATCGCCTTGTTGTCTTGCTGAGCCTCAACTGACCCAACAGATAAAATGGACCTGTTCTCCGCCAGGTTAGGAATTTTCCAGCACAGGCAGAGGCGGCCTACCTTAGACTGGAGGGAGGCAGGAGGACTGCAGCTCTCCTCTCCCCTCCTAAAGGGCAGCCTGGGACTCTGGGGCCGTGGGATCCCCACTTGTCAGGTAAGTGAGCAGCTATCCCAGGCCTAGAGAATAGCCGGCCTGTGGCCATCCATGAAGCCGTGTAAAAGGAGGCAATCTTTCATTTTTTAAATTAAATTGGAAAAGTTCTTTGGGAATCTTTGAAACGTTCAGAGTGGTGGTTTTGCTTTTTTAAATAAAAGGAAAGATAAAGACATCTTTCTCTTTATAAAGTCCCGCAGATGCTGGAACTATGCAGTCCCAACGTCATTTGAAATGACTACGGTGAGCCCATATCCAGGGACTCACTTGGTTGTGGGGAGAATCCCAGGGCTTGTTATAAGGGGTCGCCCGTGAGAGCCTTCTCTGGAGATCACTTCCAAGGAGCTCTGGGCGATTTGGATTCTCTGATGTTTCGCTTGTCAGATCAGCGCCTTGATAAAGCTGGTCTCTGACGCCTCTCAGAGAATGCCTGAGTACATTTTGATAAAGTTAAAAGCGCTCTACAAACGCAAGATTCTATTAGCAGTGGCCACCATGCCCCGAGAGGGGAGGTGATTTTTCCCAAGGTCACAGAAAAAGTGGATGGATGAGCCAGAAAGAGAAGCAGAGGGGCCTTTGATCCCCGGGGTTCCACCACAGAACCAGGGAGGGGACAGAAGCAGGAGCCAAGGACAGGGAAAGCTAAGGAGCCTGGGGTACGGAAGGGGCCTTTCACCAGCTGAGAGTCAAGAATTCCAACCCAAATTAGGAATCCTTGCTGTGAAGCTGGACAACTAGAGACAATTGGCTTTTTATACAGAGATCTTTCACATAAGATTGTTAGAGTAGCTGGGTCGTAGAGGGCTCAGCTCAGTAGAGGTGATTGACACCACCCCTGACGACCTGAGTTCAGTCTCGGAACATGGTGGAAGGAGAGAATCAGCCCCTGCATGCTGACCTCTGACTTCCATAACCACACTGTGGTGTTTGTTCTCACACACAAATAAATGCAATAAAAGATTTAAGGGAGTGTTATGGGAGCAATGACCTATGCTTAGAGCCCTAACATGGATGGTATCCTCCTTCCTCTTTTAGAGGGAAACTTGTAATTTTTTCTAAATTTCTCAGAACCTTCTCACAGCTTGCTCCAAATGGCAGGAAGGCTCCGGAAGTGCTGCTGGAGCTAAAATCCGGGAGCATGATGGACCAGGTTAATTTTAGGGCCCGTGGCGGTGCGTGGCATCTCCCTCCAGGACTGCTTGGATTAATGAGTTAATTTAGTCCAAGCTCACAATGTCTCAGGCCTTTGGTGCTGAGGATGGAAATGTGAGCTGGAAGTGGGGAAGCTGATTCTGCACAGAACGTGTTTTGGGGTCCACAGGGACCCCAGAAAGAGGCCTGCATGCTCAGCACTGCAATTAATTAATGATGCTAATAATGGTTCTTTGGTCAATCCCAGTGGGTGGGGGGAGCTTGGGAGGTTGGGCCCACATGCCTAGAAGATCTACGTTAACTGCTTCAAGGATGGGAGTGAGTGGGTGGGCAAGGCAGTCCTGGGGAATGAGTGGGTAGGTTGGTGGGCAAGGCCATCCCTGGGGATGGAGACGTGTCCCTCCGAGCTGGCAACGCATGGGGACCAAGTGTAGGTTGTTCAGCTTGAACCTCAGCCCTGGATAAGCTGTGTGACACAGGCTTATGATGGTCAATTATGATGGTCAGTGTAACAGGATCTAGAATTACCATGGGAACATACCTCTGAGCATGTCCAGGAGGAACTTTCTAGACTAAGTTCATTGAGATGGGAATATACCCTCCATAGTCCCCAAAATGTGGGGAGCACCATCCCATGGGGTCCTGGATTGAGTGAAAAGGAAGTGAGCTGAGCACCAGAATTCATCTCTCTCTCTCTCTGCTTCCTGACTGTGGATGCTATGTGAGCGGCCACCTCATGCTCCTGGAGCCATCCCTTCCCCACCATGATGGATTGCGAGCCACAGAAAGCCTTCTTCCTTGATCTGTTTCTGTCAGGCATTTGTGACAGCAATGGGGGAAAGCAGCAGATGCGTCAAGCCTCTCTCTCTTCCTCTGCAAATGACAGCCTCTCTCTCTCTCTCTCTCTCTCTCTCTCTCTCTCTCTCTCTCTCCCTCCCTCCCTCCCCCTCTCTCCCCTCTTTCTCTCTTCCTTCCTCTCTCTCCCTCCCTCCCTCTCTCTCTCCCTTCCTCTCTCTCTCTCTCTCTCTCTCTCTCTCTCTCTCTCTCTCTCTCTCTCTCCCCTCTCTTCCCTCTTTCTCTCTCTCTCCCCTCTCTCTCTCTCTCTCTCTCTCTCTCTCTCTCTCTCTCTCTCTCCCCCTCCCTCTCCCTCCCCCTCCCCCTTGACTCACTCTTCAGGAGCCATGGACTTGACTGAGTGACCAGTGGTGCCTGCCCGCTGTCCCATGCACTCTCGTGACGTCTCTGACTCTGTTCTGCACACAGATACTCAGAGGGTGTTTCCTCACCCACGCTTTTCACTGAAGTACAACGGCGCTCACAGGAGAGTCAATCTGCCTTTTTTGTTTCTAATCTTAAAATTTATTTCAATCCTCCCAGAATGGGAAACACGACAAAAAAAGAAGGAAAAAAAAACCTGAAAAGAATTCTAAAATATTTTGCTTTGATTGTTTTAAAATAGTACTTTAAATGATTTCAAAACAATTTAAGTCTCAAATTCAGAAATAGCAGAATCCCCACCAGTCCAGCATCTCCTGTGATGCCCCATACAAAGAGACAGGGTCAAACCTGAAGCAGAAGCTGACTACAAGTTCCTCTGTGTGTGTGCACGTGTGTCTGTGGGTGCATGTGTGTGGTGTGCGGTGTGTGTCCAAGGACAACTTTGCAGTGTGGTAAGCTGAGCCATCTCACTTTTTTTGGAAACAGCATCTCTCACTGAAGCTATAGCTCGACAGTTAGGCTAGGCTGCCTGGCCGGCAAGCTCCAGGAATCTCTCCCCTCCCCAGTGCTTGGGGTGACACACGGCACAGGCGTTTTATTTTACACGGACTCTGGACCTCAAACTCAGTTTACCAACTGTTTCCCCAGCTTTTGTTCCATATTCTTAACTAGGCCTCAAAGCAGATAGCTCAGTGGAGCATATCAAATGGGGACAGCCCTATAATCAGCACCCAGACTGAGCAAAGCCATTGTCTGCACCCCACACTGCTCCCCCAAATCCCCTCCTGGGGTACCAGGATGCTTAATCTGGATGGTCAATTCGACCGGACTTAGAATCCCATGGGAACACACCTCTGGGTGTTTCTGTGAAGATGTTTCCAGAAGGGTTGACCTGAGGAAGGAAGATCGTCCTGAATGTGGGACCCCATCTGACAGGCTCGGGTCACAGGACTGAAAAAAAAAGGAGAAAGAGAACCGAGTACCCACATTCTCCCTCTGCGTCTTGACTGGATGTGGTGTGACCAGTCACCTGTCTCTCCTGCTGTCACCCTCTCCCTGCAGACTGCACCTTCCTCCAGCCACTTTAGCTGGGTTTTTTGTCTCAGCAATGGGAAAAATGACCCAGCTACACAGTGAGTCCCTGCCCTCCTGGCCCAGGAACGTGTGTCACAGCTTGTCTGTATGGCAAAGCCAGACGTCCAACCCCCCCCCCCCCCGGGGCATCTTCCCTCCCAGGGAGGTGATAGGGATACAGTGGGTGACAGATGCTCACCAGGATCACGATGTGTTTCATGGGATATGGAGTAAATGGTGGGGTACAGAAGAACAGAGTCTGGGATGGAGCCCAGAGGAGCTAGTCAGGAGCCTTTGGCTGAGGTTGTTGCCAAGCAATAGGGATGGTGGTGATTGACAAAAAGATAGTCAGACCAGAGGGCCCTGCCCCCTTCCTGTACTCATCATCACATTGGCTTCTTCTCAGTACATAAAAGTGTCCCATGGTGTATCAGTCAGCTACTGCCGTGTGACAAATTTCTCTGCAGCTCAGAAGCATTCAAAAGCTTTCCAGTCTGCAGGTTTGGCTGACTGGACTCCTGGCTGAGCTCAGACCAGCACTGCCTCATTTACCCCTTGACCTCACCAGATTGGTCCCAAAGTATGTTCTTATGACAGACACCAAGGAGGTGTGCAAAGCTCATGTGCACAGTGGCCCATTGACATGAGCACAGCCCAAGCAAGACCTGTGGCCATGCCTGGTGACAACAGAACAGGAGCAGGTACCACCCTGGGACAATTACCCTTTCCTATAGGGCGGCAGGGGGCAGTGTTTTCTGGACCTTGATCTAAGTTAACCTCTTCACAAAAGAAAGACTTCCTCCCCCTAAAAAAAACACTCAGAAGTCACAGCTTGAACCCAACCCACCACCCTCACTCAGCAAATCTCTTTAGGGCATCATCTCAAGCCAGTGTCCTTCCTTAGGGTCTCATCTCACAGCCCCACACAGACATCCCGACTCACGTTCCCCACCTCTCCCTGTCTCCCACTGCTGCCAGACCCCACCAGGACCTGGATGCACATTCGCCCCGCTCACTCCTCCAACAAGTTATCCAGATAAACAGAAACAACAAAACCATTCGAGCCACAGAGCTGACACGTGTCTTGGTGGCCATGTGGCAGTGAGCAACTTCTAAGCTGACCCAGGTCCCTGGAGGTCAGGACAGAGTTGTCATCTGGTACCGCTATCACCTGGCTACCTGCCACCCCTGAAATCCCTGGAAGAATGGTCTGTGACATCAGCATCCAGCCACTGCATCAGCACTAATGGGCTCCCAGGTCACTCCTCATCCTGTCACCCAGAGAACGTTCCGGGAGCCCTAGCTACTTATCTATGGTCAGAGCCTTGAGACCATGGCGCCTTCTCATGATGTCTCCCAGGCATGGCTGGTTCAGGCCAAGAAGGAGAAAAGCTGCCCCAAGGCCCCTGGCACACACCTAGGCACGGGGGCAGGGGGCGGGGGGAGAAGGGCCAGACTTGCTGAGTGGGGAGAATCCACATGCTCTGCTTGTCGCAGCTCTAACCCACTGGCGCACTGCAGTGAAACCACCTTTGACTTAATATATGCTAATTAGATTTTAATGGGATTCAGATTTCCAACAGTAGTACAGCGTTAGCCATGGTAAGTTATAATCATATCTAATTGGTAATTCTAACATAACAAATTTCTTGGATAAATTATTCTTAGTTAATAGTCCCCCAGGAAGCACACACACACACACACACACACACACACACACACACACACACGCTTATGCATCTTCCTATTTTAGGGGAAATTGAGGGAAAAAGACAAGGTCAAAGCAGGCTCATGCTAAGGTAGAGCCGCTGTTGAAGCCAGGTCTCCTTCAGGCCACCTCCGGTACCTCCCATGGATACTCTAAGCCCTCAGAAGCCAGAACTGTGTGCAAATGGTACAGGACCTAGGGCGCATTTGACACAAATCCAGACTGCCATCTTCGAGGAAGGTGGCTGCAGCAAGGCCCATCCTGGGGCCTCAGCATAGGACTAGCTCTCTGAAGGGCCCGTCCCAGCTGTAGGGATCCCCTCCCTGCAGAGCTGGACAGCTCAGAAGAATTCCAGATTCCAGAGAGGCCCTGTTGAGTTAGTGCCTCCTATGCTGAGCAGTTAGCTGGGCTCTGTTCCCAGATGAAGGTTGGGGTGGCCCACTAGCTCTGGGCAAACCCTAGGAGAACCCCTGAGAGTGTCCTGAAGCCTGTCTCCTGCAGTGAGGTGGTCTGTGGTTGCTCTGCGCACCTACAGGTAATAGCTCTCCTTCCCTGCATGTCACTCTGTCCCACTGTGGCTGCCACTGGCCACAGGTGAGCGCAGCTGTCTGCCTGCCCTTTTTTGCTGGCTGACCATTTTGGTGCCTGTGGAGGGTGGGTGGTGTGAAGGTCTGTCAACATTCCCTGAGGCTGGGCGCAGGAGGAGTGGAAGGTGGGGAGGCTCTTCACGCGCCTGGGATTCCCACCCAGCTCCCCACACGCCAGCTGCACTGTGCCCTGCAGGTCACCGCCTGTTCCCTTTGCTAAGTGACAGGAATTATTCCTCTCTTCAGCTGCTGTTCTGTGGATGGGCAAAAATCCACCTTGCCGACAATCTGGGTCTGTAAATGTAAGTTCTTTTCTTTTCCCCTTTTCTGCAGGGCTGGGCATGGACCCAGGGTCTCACACGCTGTGCAAGCATTCTATCATAGAGCTACATTCCTGGCCCCCAGTGTTCTCCTTCCTTCTCTATTCTTTCCAATTTGAGGGCACAAAATGACCTTAGGGGACAAGGAAGGAATCTTATCTCGTTGATCTGATTAAGGAATGGAGATTAACGGTGGCACCTGGGGCTGCGACAGGCATCATTTATTAAGCACTACTGCACTTTGGACATTTTCTTAAGTTTTAATAGTCACTCTCTTATCAGCTCCCATAGCAACCACAAGAGGAGGATGTGATTACTGTTTTCAGTACTTTGACAGACAGGCACAGAGACAGTGTGTAAATGGTCTGAGGTCACACAGCTAGTCAGCAACCGCGTTGGGGTTTGAACCCAGGAAAGCTGGGTTTTAGAATCCAGTTCTTTAGTCACTGTGTGGGGTGCTTTACATTCACCAGTTGGGGGGTCACCAGGACAATAGAAGAACCCACAGCCTTGCAGCAGCACCCGGGGAGAGGGAGAAAAGGAGAGACCATTATTAGTGCTGGGATTCTCCCCAGAAAGGCAGAATTCCTTGGGGTGTCATCCCTAGCCACAGATGACTCCCCACCGGCTCTGTGACTGTGGGCAGGTTGCGTAACCTCTCTGAGCCTCTGTTTCTTCATTTGTAAATGGAGAAAATGCCTTCTGGATGCAAGATTTCTCTGAAGATCAAGATGGATGACATATGCCTGTGGAGAGTTGCCTTGCATGGCACGTTTACAAAGTTCCACGGAAGCATTGGGGAGGGAAGAGGAGAGGAGGCATCTGCAGACTGAGGACTTTATGTCCTGACTGGCCATCTTTTGGCAGAGTTGCTGCATGGAAAGCTTGGGATTTCCCAGGACTTTACTTCCAAGGGCACCAGCTCCATTCACAAGGGTTACCTTGCAAAGCTCAGCTCTCTCATCCCACTGCCCTGGATTTGGTGGAAATGCACATCCAGAGCCAGTGATGGTCCCAACCCTCTGCCCCAGGGCCAAGGAGACACTAGGGACACTAGCAGGAGCTATCTTGCCCCCTCTTAGCCCACGGGGGTCACCTGCTGTCTGTAAGTTTGTGGCTTCCTTGCAAAACCCACATGAGCTTTGGTGTGGCTTCAGGTTCTGCTCAAGCCTCAACGGGGGCATGGGTAGTGTGTCCAGCTTGCTCAATGGGTGGTTCGCGGAGACCAGTGCAGAATCTCAGGGCTGCTGGGACCACCCCTGGCAGTACAGGCTGGGAACTCACCTGGCACCTTCTGGGCTCTTTCCCCATCTCCCACTGTGTGCCCTGCATTCCATTGACCGTCTGTGCCAGCTTCTCCATCCCAGGTCTGCTTTTGAGGAAGCCCAGACCAGCACTCCCAGCCATGTAAGGCTTCAGTGTCTGGGCCTGCTGGAGTGGTGCAGGTAGACAGGAAGGCCCGATCCCAGAGCTGCCACACATGCTGTGTGTTCTTTAGCCAATAGCACGCCTGTCACTCACTCACGAGTCTGAGATACGGGGCCATCATCTGTCTTTGAGATGGAGTGTGAACAGTCAGCACTTAATGAGTGCTAGTTGTTTTGAAACAGATAAGTTCCTGAGCTGTAGGATGCTGCTGTGGGGTGGGAGTGTCTCTTAGCTCTTGTGATGGCTATTCTTAGTTGTCAACTTGACTACATGTGGAGTTAACTAAAACCCAAATGGCTGGGTACACCTTGAGGGAATTTTTTTTAAATTAAATTATTTGAAGTGAGAAGAGCCACTTTTAATCCAGATCTTTTGAGGTGAGAATATCCACCTTTAATCTGGGCCACATGTTCTGCTGGAAGCCTGTATAAAGGACATGAAAGAAGGAAGCTCTCTCTCTCTCTCTCTCTCTCTCTCTCTCTCTCTCTCTCTCTCTCTCTCTTTCTCTCTCTCTCTCTCTCTCTCTCTCTCTCTCTCTCTCTCTCTCTCTCTCTCTGTTTGCTCTCACTGGCAAGTCCATTTCTTGACTGGTATAGCTGGAAGCCTGTATAAAGGACATGAAAGAAGGAAGCTCTCTCTCTCTCTCTCTCTCTCTCTCTCTCTCTCTCTCTCTCTCTCTTTCTCTCTCTCTCTGTTTGCTCTCACTGGCAAGTCCATTTCTTGACTGGTATAGCTGGAAGCCTGTATAAAGGACATGAAAGAAGGAAGCTCTCTCTCTCTCTCTCTCTCTCTCTCTCTCTCTCTCTCTCTCTCTCTGTTTGCTCTCACTGGCAAGTCCATTTCTTGACTGGTATTAGAGCCTACTTCTTCAGGATTCTGGTGTATACTAAAGACCAGCTGAAACATCCAGCCTCGTGGACTGAACAACTATTGGATACTTGGACCTTCTATTGGTAGACAACCATTGTTGGATTAGCTGGACCACAGCCTGTAAGTCATTCTAATAACTCATATATATTATATATATAATATATATTCTATCAGTTCTTTTCCTCTAGAGAACCCTGACTTATACAGATTTTATATTAGTGCCAGAAATGGTTCTAGAGTAACAGATGTACAAGGATGATTTTTTTAAGTGTCTGGAACAGGCTTTCCAATTTGCCAACACTTAGATTCTGAAGTCTCTGCTAGAAGTTCAGAGAGCAGTGAGAGCCCATGGTGCAAACTGTTTTGTAAACTTAAGGACACAAATGCTCTTGATTATCCCAATTCACCAACTGTGAGAGGCAATGGGTTTGGTTACTCGATGTATAGAGCTTTAGACAGTTTGCAGAAATGTAAAGAAAACAGTGATGCTGGTTGGCTGCACCTAGCACCGCTGGATAAACTGACAAAGGAAAAGAGTGAGCTCCATGATAATATCAGCCGACTTCGAGCATCTCAGGATATGGCGAAGGACAGCAAGGAACTCAGATGACTCTCCAGATGCTCATAGTCTAAGCTTTGGACTCTAAAGGTTTCTAAGTGTGCCCTAGAAGAGAATCTCCAGCAGCCACAGAGCTCAGAAACTGAAGCCCTCGTTATAAGGTCGGCTGTGAAAATTTAGGTCCCAGCCTCAGAGGGTGTCAATGGTTAAAGTAAGGGCATTAACTGATAAAGAGTGGGATTCTGTACCTTGGGATGGGGATGTGTGGAAGGACCCTACTGAGGCTGAGAACTTGAATTCTCAGATTCTCAAGGGTTTATCTCAGCTGAGGAAGCAGTCTCTCCACCTTCAGCAGATGTACTCACATCCCAGCCCCTGACATATTGCCTTTTCCACCTTTGACTGAGGAAATTCATCTGTCATTGTCTACTAAACCAGCAGTGACTTTGTCTGAAGGAGACACCAGGCAAGACAATACTGATGTCTCCCAGGGCTCACCTATAGTTGCCTCCAGACCTATAACTGGACTTAAGGCAAAGCAGGTCCCTGGAGGAGAGACAGCGTAGTCCGTGAGGAAGAGCACTCCAGTACTAAAGAGCTTAATGGGTTTGCTAATTCATTCAAGCAGAATTTGGGGAACATGTGTGGAGATGGATTTTAAGGGTATAAAGTAATGGTGGAGGGAACATAAAACTGGATCAGGCAGTTTGTTGGTACGGGCCTACTGAGGAGAGATTCTAGGTTTAATATGAAATCTTACACAGTTAAAAAAAAAAAAAAGACGTCGAAGGTTTGTTTGAAAGGTTGGGCTGAAGCCTTTGTCAAAAGATGGCCGACTGAAAAGGCATTGGAGCTGCCTGGATACCCCTTGGCTTAGTGTTGATGAAGGGATTTTAAGGCTCAGGGAAATTGCAATGCTGGAGTGGGTGTGCTGTGTGAAACCTAATCCTCCGTAATGGGAAGGCCCAGAAGACACGCCCTTCACTAATCCTGTAAGATGCAAAATGGTGAGAGGCACCAGCACATTGAAGAGCTTAGTTGTCGCCCTTTTCTTGTGCCAGACCTTAGGGTTGGAGATGCTGCTTCTCAGTTGGATGAATTCAATGCCATGGGTTTAATTGGGCCCTGAAGTAGCAGGGGCGAGGTGGTAGCACGACTCTCTGAGGCAAGGTGACCACAGTTATCAAAACAGGCAGCATAGACGAAGCTTTGTCCATAACGGCCTAACCTGAAATGGTCAGCACAGGCCAAGTGAATTCTATGGTGGCCTGACTCATACGGACCTTTGCTACTGGCTAATCAATCACGGTGTTTCCAGGCATGGAACAGATAAGAAGCCTACTACATTTTGTTTGATCTGTATAAGCAGAAAAATTCTCAAACAAATGAAAGAAAGCCTGCATTGGATTATGGCAAAAAAGAATCTGGGCCCACAAATGCAAGAGTTTTACTGTTAGCCTTTCTCTATTTCTTCCCTCGAGGGATCCGAGTCCTTTTACCAGGGTAACTGTACACTGGGGGAAAGGAAACAATCAGACTTTCTGGGGTCTGTTGAATACTGGTTCTGAACTGACACTGATTCCGGGAGACCCCGGGAAACATTATGGCCCTCCAGTTAAAGCAGGGGCTTGTGGAGGCCACATGATTGACTAATGGAATTTCGGCTGAAGTTTGGACCACAGCAGGTCCAGTGGGTACCGACACTCATCCTGTGTCTATTTCCCAAGTCTCAGAATGTCTAATTGGGATAGATGTACTTAGAATTCTTACATTGGTTCCCTGACCTTTGGAGTGAGAGCTATTATGGTTGGAAAGACTAAGTGAAAGTCTTTGGAGTTACCTATGCCAGGGAACATAGTAAATCAAAACCAGTGTGGCATACCTTAGAGGAATTGCCGGAATTAGTACCATCATCAAGGACTTGGAGGATGCAAGGGTGGCGGTTCTCACCACATCTCCCTTTAACTCTCCTATCTGGACAGTGCAGAAGACAAATGGATTATGGAGAATGACAGCTGACTGTCGAAAACTCACTTAGGTAGTGACTCTGATTGCAGCTGCTGGACCAGATGTGGTATCCTTACTTGAGCAGATTAACACATCTCCTGGTGCATGGTGTGCAGCTATTGGTTTAGCAAATGCCTTTTTCTTAGTACCCATCCATAGGGACCACCAGAAGCAATTTGCTTTCAGCTGGCAAGACCAGCAGTACACCTTTACAGTCTTACCTCGAGGATAGATTAACTCTCCGGCCCTGTGTCATAACTTAGTTAGAAGGGATCTCGATCATCTGTCTCTTCCACAACATATTACACAGGTGCACTATACTGATGACATTATGCTGATTGGACCAAGTGAGCAGGAGGAAGCAACTACTTCCAACCCATTGGTAACACAAATGCACATCAGGGGATGGGAAATAAATCCAGCCAAAATTCAAAGGCCTTCTACATCAGTGAAACTCTTAGGAATCCAGTGGTGTGGTGCATGCAGAGACATTATTTCAAGGGGAAAGATAAGTCATTGTACCTGCACCACCCCCGACCCCCAAGAAAGAAGCACAACATTTAGTGGCCTATTTGGATTCTAGAGACAACACATTCCTCACTTAGGTGTGTTGCTCCGGCCCACATACCAAGTGACTCGGAAAGCTGCTCGCTTTGTGTGGAGACTGGAACAGGAGAAAGCTCTTCAACAGGTCCAGGCTGCTGTGCAGGCTGCTCTACTGCTTGGACCGTGTGATCCAGCAAGACTCGATGGTCTTTCAGGTGCCAGTGGCAGATAGCGATGCTGCTTGGAGCCTTTGGCAGGCCCCTGTAGGTGAATCACAGAGGAGAGTTTTGGGATTTTGGAGCAAGGCTCTATCTTCACCAGTAGACAGCTATTCTCTTTTTGAAAGATAGCTCTTAACCTGTTATTGGGCCTTAGTGGAAACGGAATGCTTGACAATGGACCACCAACTTACCATGTGACTTGAACTGCCTATCACGAGCTGGGTGTTATTGGATTCATCAAGTCCTAAGTAGGACGTGCACAGCAGCAATCTATTATCAAACAGAAGTAGCTTATACATGATCAGGCCCTATCAGGTCCTGAATGCACAGGAAGTTACATGAAGAAGGTGCCTAAATCCTATCGTTTCCACTCGTTACAGTGCCACCTGCTGCCAAGCCTTCACCTATAGTCTCATGGGGTGTTCCCTAGGATGGGCTGACTAAAGAAGAGAAGACTAGGGCCTGGTTTACTGATGGTTCTGCACGTTATGCAGGCACCACCCAGAAATGGACAGATGTAGCAATACAACCCCTTTCTGGGACAACCCTGAAAGATACCAGTCAAGGGATATCCCAGTGGGCAGAACTTCGGGCAGTACACATGCTCATACATTTTGTTTGGAATGAGAAATGGCCAGATGTACAATTTTTCCCTGATTCATGGATGGTAGCCAATGGATTGGTTGGATGGTCAGGGACTTAGAAAGAGCATGATTGGAAAATTGGTGAGAAAGACATATCAGGAAGAAGTATGTGGATAAATCTCTCCAAATGGTTGAAGGATGTAAAGATACATGTGTCCCATGCAAATATCTATCAAAAGCTGATTTCAGCCAAGGAGGAGTTCAATAAACAAATAGATTGGATGGTCCATTCTTTGGACAGTCAGCCTCTTTCTCCAGCCATCCCTGTCATTGCCCAAAGGTCCCATGAACAAAGTGACCAGTGTGACAGAGATGGGGTTATGCATAGGATGGACAATATGGACTTCCACTCACCAAGGCTGACCTGGCTATAGCGGCTGCTGAGTGTCAGATCTGCCAACAGCAGAGACCAACACTGAGCCCCAGATACGGCACCATTCCCCGGGGTGACCAGCCAATGACCTGATTGCAGGTTGTCTACATTGGACCACTTCCCCAGTGGAAAGGACAATACTTTGTCCTTACAGGAGTAGATACTTACTCTGGGTATGGATTTACATTTACATGTAATGCTTCTGCCCAAACCACCATCCGTGGACTTACAGAATGCCTTATACACATACTATCATGGTATATCACACAGTGTTGCTTCTGACCAAGGAACTCACTTCACAGCAGAGCAGTGTTACAGTGACCCACAATCACGGAATCCACTGGTCTGACCATGTTCCTCACCATCCTGAAGCTCCTGGTCAGACAGAATGCTGGAATGGTCTTTTGAAGAGCAGTTACAATATCAATTAGATGTCAGCAGCCTGGAGGGCTGGGGCAGGGTTCTCCAGAGGGTGGTATATGCTTTGAGTCAGCATCCACTATATGGTACAGTTTCTCCCAGAGCCAGGATCCACAGGTCCAGGAATCAGGTAGTAGAAAGGGAATAGTTCCACTCACCATTATCCCTAGTGACCCACTAGGAACATTTTTGCTTCGTGTTTCTGAGAATTTAAGATCTACTGGCCTAGAAGTTTTAGTTCTAGAGGAGGGAGCACTCCTGCCAGGAGCCACAACAAACATTTCATTGAATGTGAAGTTCAGACTTCCCCCTGGTCAGTTTGGACTTCTGATGCCCTTAGGCTAACAGGCCAAGAAAGGGATAACAGTGTTAGGAGGGGTGATCGATCCAGATTACCATGGGGAGATTAGATTGCTTCTCTACAATGGAGGTAAGAAGGACTATGTCTGGAGTGCAGGAGATCCTTTAGGGTGTCTCTTGGGGCTACCATGTCCTGTGATTAAAGTTAATGGGAAATGACAACAATCTAATCCAGGCAGGATGACAAAGGGCACAGACTTGTCAGGAATGAAGGTGTGGGTCACTCCTCCACAAGAGGAGCCAAGACCTGCTGAGGTGCTTGCAGAGGGTGGAGGAAATACAGAATGGGTAGCAGAGGAGGGTAGGTCTAAAATCAGCTAAGGCCATGTGACTAGTTGCAGAAACCAGGATTATAACTGACATGACTGTTTCTGTCACATTTTGTTAAGAATGTGTTTGTACAGACTTTTTTTCTTTCTTCAATATATTATATAATGTAACATCAATTAAGGGGATATCAGTGGTTATATTTAAGTTTGAGATATTAAAAGAATATCTCCCAAGGGGCATTGTCACCTATTCTAAAATTTATAATGCGTTTGCAGTTGAACAAGGGCTAGTTAGATCATGTTAGGCATAATTATGACCTAGTTAAATATATAATGTGGTTGCAATTGCACGTGGGATAGTTATATCATGTTAGGCATAATTATGACCTGGTTATTGTTTTCCTTTGGAAAGGAGATAGCGTAAGGAGATATGATTGTGTATCAAATTGACAAGGGGTGGGCTTGTGATGTCTATTTTTGGTTGCCAACTTGATTACATCTGGAATTAAGCAGCTGGGTACACCTTGAGGAATTTTTTCCTTAATTAAATTATTCGAAGTGTGAAGACCCACTTTTAATCCAGATATTTTGAGGTGGGAAGATCCACCTTTAATATGAGTCACATGTTCTGCTGGAAGCCTGTATAAAGGGCATGGAAGAAGGCACTTTGAAGAAGGCATGGCTCTCTCTCTCTCTCTCTCTCTCTCTCTCTCTCTCTCTCTCTCTCTCTCTCTCTCTGCCTGCTTACTCTCGCTGGCAAGTCCATTCCTTGACTGACATTAGAACCTACTTCTTCAGGATTCTGGTGTATGTTGAAGACCAGTGGAGACATCCAGTCTTCGGTCTGAACAACTGGATTTAGACCTTCCGTGGGTAGGCAGCCATAGTTGGATATCAGTTCTTTTCTCCAGAGAACCCTAAGTAACACACTCCTTAAGCCTGGCTTGTCAACTGTCCTGCTGTGTGTACCTCTTTAGTCATCCTCCATCAGTGAGGGCCAAGGCCACCCCACCCTCCCTCAGTCACCCCATACCACCTCCTTCCCCATCCCATAGCTGCTCAGTTCTTTGTAGTTAGCCCTTTCTTCCATGCCCAGCTGTGCACCTGGGCAGGTGGCTTGCTTGCTCTGAGATTTCTCACCTCATCAGGAAGATGAGGACTGGGACATTCTGCCAAGCTCCAGGGATAACCAACCCTGCTACTGGTCCAAGGGCACAGACCCGCCCCTCGCCCCCCCCCCCCCCCGGGACTTCCTACACTGATCTGCTCTAAGTCCCTTCTATGGTGCTAATGCCCCAGCCCTTGCTCAGTAGCTACCCATGGCTCCCTGTCATTAAATACAGATCACACTAGTTCGTGTTTGCTGAGCCCTCACTGAGGGCTGGGCATGGCGGGAAGTGATTTCCATGTCTTTGCTAAGGTCTCTGCCAGGAACCCCGTTGGGTACCCCTCTTTCACAGAAGGGGAAACAGAGGCACAAGGAGGTGAGGAGAGGAGGTTGTGGGGTGAGTAGCAGAGCTGGCAGTGACTATGACGTCACTAGCAGGTGCCTTGATTGGTTTGCCTATGCCTCTCACAGAAGGGCAAAACCTTAGGACTTACAGGACTTTCCCTCCAGGCAGACCAGGAGACCCCACTGGTTTTAGAGCAGAAGGCCCGGTTCAGAAAGAGACTCTTTCCACAGATGCCCTTTGTCTGTGGTTCCAGGAATTTCAGGTCTGATGGAACCAGAGGCAAGTGGCCAGGGAACCTGGAGTGGAGATTGTGAGGTCCAGGGCTGGGCTCCAGGGAGACAGCTACAGTCTGGGACAGGAACGGGGGTGGAGGAAGGGGAGGCTCAATCCAAGGTCAGGAACGCTGTAGGCCCAGGGCTGGTTGACATTTAGGTCTATCACTGAGACTTTGGCATTTGGAAAAAACCATGCATGTATTTTACATGCCTATTACCATCCACCCGTCACTTGGGGCTGTCATTCTGGAGGAGACTGAGGGAGCCGATCCTGAAACAACAGCCCAAGTGCTTTCTGGGACGCTCCACTCACCAGCTCCCTCCTCCACTGACCATGGGTGTCGGAACATGGTTCCATCTTAGCTGGATACGGGGAGTGTTCTGTCCCTCCTGCCTGGGCTCGGCTCTCTCTCACTTTCTCTTACCATCTCCCTGTGTCTCAGCTTTTTATTTTTTCCTGTTACTGTGATAAAATACGCTGACAAAAGCAATTTAAGGGGAAGAGAGTTTATTTCAGCTCAAAATTCAAAGTTACAGACCATCATAGTGGAAGATGTCCCAGGGGCAGGAGCTCGAGGCTGCTGGTTATGCATGCTGCTCAGCTCTCTCCTTTTCATTTGGTCCTCCCTCTCTTATCTCTGGCTCCCTCTGCCCATCTATCTCTGTAGCTCCGTCCCTTGTCTCAGTTCTGTCTGCTCCCTGCTTCTCCGGTTCTCTTAGTACTTCCCTCAGTGCTGATCAGTCTGTTCTCTTTGTGTCCCTGGAGCCCAGCTGGACTGTGACCTCTCTTCCCTCCTCTTCAGGTGACACGCTTCTCCCCAGCTCCTCATATGTTCAAGGATCCAGCTCTCTCCATAGCTGACTCAGGGGCAGCCTGACCCACGATGCCCCAAAGCCCTTGGTGATTGACATCCTCTCCTTCCTTCTTTGCCTCTCCCACATCCCCCACCCAGCCTATTCCTCACTTTCCCCTCATCCTCTTCCCAGCCTTCACCCAACCTGCCTTGCCCTTCAGGTTCCACCAGCAGGTCGGGGCTCTGGAAGGAGGTGTTCCTGGCACCAGCCTACGCACCTTGCATGAGTGGAAGTGTATAAGTCCAAGTTTGAGCTTTGTCTTTTCCCACGGCACAGCCAAATCCCAAGGACCCTGGCTTTTGTTTCTTCCATGCATACATAAGTATACATAGACTCTTAATAAAACCTACAGCTCTTCTGGATCATGAGGTGTCCTATGTGGCTGTCTTGGGGGGTTCTTAGAGCCTTGTTCACTGTTCTGTATCTCCCACAGACAAGGTGGCTCAGAGTGGAGCTTGTGATCAGGGTCACAGTCACCTGTGAAAGACTAGCAAAAGCCCTAGGTAGTATAGAACAAAGCAAACGGTGCCTGACTGTGTGTAGGGGTCTTGGGGTGATGGAGCAGGTGCCTCAGACTCACAGCAGGCTCATGGGTCCAGAGACTGGTGTCCTGGGCTGAGGAGGGGACAGTGGCCACAGGCTTGCTTCTCTCCAAAGCTCCCAGCAGACAGGCAGCTAGAAACTAAGTTTCAGGCTCCAGTCTGAAAGGGACAACAGAGGAATACAGGTCATGAGTATCCCTGAATTCCTGCCCTAGTGGGAAGGGGACCCCAGATGCTGAGTATGGACAGCTGGTCTGGGAGCCCAGCTGTAGCTGAAGTTTTCCTCTGCTCGCCTGGCACCAAGGTCCCACAGCCACTTATAAAATTCCTGTGTCCCACCTGGTCCTGTAACCGCTCAGACCCAAGTAAACACACAGAGGCTTACATTAATTAAAACTGCTCAACCATTAGCTCAGGCCTACCACTGACTACCTCCTACACTTAAACTCAGCCCATTTCTGTTAATCTTTAAATCGCCATGTTTTCCATGGCTTTACCTGTGTGTCATTACATGCTGCTCCCTGGATGGCGGCCTGGCATCTCCTGACTCAGCCTTCCTCTTCCCTTGTCTGCTTATCCCACCTATACTTCCTGCTTGACTACTGGTCAACCAGCGTTTTACTAAACCAGTGTACAAAAGCATTATCCCACTGTACCCAGCCACTAAGTGACTGTGGTGTCTTCACTTACTCGTGACACTTGCTCATGAGCCCGACTCAGAGATGAACAGAAAAGGAAGCATGGCTACCCTTCTCATATGTGACTTTAGAGACGGGCCTGTTGGGGCCCCGCAGCCATCTCTATACTTGCTGGACACACTTGAAATCCTCCAAAGATCAGGGGGATCTATGGTTGTCACCACAGCCGGGAAGGGGGGGCGGGGGGGGAAAGAGGTGAGCAGCAGGGGGCCTCAGGGAGCTGTAGCTGGTGAATGGGAAAAGATGAGGTAACCGGGACCTGGTGTGGCAGCAGCTACAAGCCCAGGTGAGCTCCGTGTTTCGAAGCAATGGCCTCAGGGAGTCATGCACAGAAAACAGGAATCTGAGATTGTCTCCCACTTGCACATATGGATTACAGCTGAGGTACCTGGACCAACGTGAGGCCACCTCATGGAGTGGTAGGGCTGACTTCAGTTGCCCATCTTATCCTTCAAGGGAAGCCATAAAGCCAAGCCCACCCCCCCCTTCACCTCTGCTGCAGGACAGTCTCCCTGTGGGTGGTCCCTCCTCTCCTCACTCTACTTTCCCAGAGTATGGCACACAACGTGTGCAGTGCAGTCCTTTTAATGGGTCCATCCTTCTGAAGGACAGGGGCTCCTAATGGCAGAACCTACCCAGTCTGGATGGTTTCTCCTCAGCTTCCAGCTCAGGCCCTGGCTGGGAGAGGCTTAGAGTTTGTGGGATGGATGATGGCACCCATGGGAGACTGAATGCATAGGGCCCGCCTCTCAGCTGGGGGTGGGCATTTTCTTCCCCATTCCCACCCCAAACAGCAGCCTTCCAGTCCTTATGCAAAGCCCAAGCAGATGGCTCCCCCTCCTGCTGCAGCCCTGGAGCCTCCCACCTCGCCCTCCCTAGTCCTCCACCACTTCCCATGGTTCATCTGCTGACTACTGAGCTATTGATGCACTTCAGGGGTCAGTGGAGCCCAGCAACCCTGCTGCTAACAGGGCGAAGCAAGTCCAATTTCATGCCTACGTGGGCTTCCCTCTAAGAAGGCAAGGAGAGAGAATAAACTTGTGTATTAAAATTTCTTTGGAAAATAGAAACCTCTGGAAGCAGGGGCCTTACAAAGAATTGCTGGACAGCAGCACAGGGGGCAAATGGTTCATGTGAGACAAATCAGGGCTTCAAGGAAGAAGGAAGTAGGCAAAGGATGCTTAAGGTACTGGTTGCCTGCTCATCTGTCTTGGATGTTTGCACACGGATGAATGTCTGAGAGCATCATCAACTTCACTGCTGTTGACTGACCGGCCAGACTCGGGAAAGCAAATATTTACTGCGTCGATCATTTGTTTCTCATGTATTCCAACACCAGTTGGTAGGCAGAAGAACTTCAGCTAAATGACAGTAAAAAGGCATAAGGGAAAGCTGAGACACTAGAATATCAAGTTCAAAGGCTGACTTCGGGGGAGCTGCAGAGACTGGGATTCAGTTCCAAGCACCCACATGGCAACTCACGAGGGTGTGTAACTCTGGATCCAGTGGATCTGATGCCCTCTTCTGGCTTCCTTGGGTACCTCATGCATGTAGTGCACAGACATACACGCAGGCAGAATGCTCATACACATAAACATAAATAAGTCAGGCTGGAGAGATGGCTCAACGGTTAAGAGCACTGGCTGCTCTTCCAGAGGTCCTGAGTTCAATTCTCAGCAACCACATGGTGGCTCGCAACCATCTGTAATGAGATCTGGCACCCTCTTCTGGCCATGCAGGCAGAACATTGTATACAAAATAAATAAGTCTTAAAAATAAATAAATAAATAAATAAATAAATAAATAAATAAATAAATAAGTCAATGGCTGATTGTTGAGTTGAGGAGGTGGCTCAATAGGTGACAGTACTCGCCATGTAAGCATAAGGACCTGGGTTCGAAACCCCTGAACTCGTTAAAAGCTGTGGTGAATGTCTGCAGTCTCCACTATCACAGGCTTATGGGACAGGAAAATTGCCTGACGTCCTGGGCCAGCCAGCCTGGTGTGCAAAGCAGAAAAACAAGAAAAAAGACCTTGCCTTCAACAAAGTGGAAGGAAAGGACCCACACCTGAAGTTCTTTCCTGACCTCTACAGGATCACTGCAGCATGTGTGTGCTTGCACACACACATACAAAAGCACATGAACACACATGAATGCACAAGGGCAAACACACACACACACACACACACACACACACACATGCACACATATGCATAGGCACACACACACATAAGGAAAGTAAAATACAAAGGCCGATTGTCTTTTCTGAGATAGGGACCCACATAGCCTAGGCTAACCTCAAATTTACTATATAATTGAGGATAGCCTTGAACTCTCGATCCTCCAGAGCCTATTTTCTTAGTGCTGGGACAAATGGGCCTGCACCACCACGTCTAGCATAAATTTCAAGTCTGAACTAAGGGCTGCTGTAGCTTCACAATTGCTCTCACCCCACTCCTGACTCCATATCCACGTGACTTCTCAGCTCCCATCAAAGGGGGCTCTAGATTTATTTTCAATACAACAGAAATGATGGTGTATCAGTTTCCCTGGGGCCTCACAAGACCTGTGTGCTTCAGCTCTCTTATTCCTCCACCCCTCACTGAGCTGACCTGATAGAGCCTGAGAGACCACAAAGCACAGAGCTGAGTCATCCCTGCCAAAGCCACCGGGGCGGGAGGGGGGGCAGCTCTTAGGGTGCAAAGGCAGATCCAGCTCAGAGCCACCAGACCTGGTCCAGATCAGCAAGTCCTGCTCAGGCACCGGGGCAGGGCATGGGCATCTTTGGGAGTCATCATTCTGCCTAGGGCAGTGGCCTTGGAACCATCTTCTTTCACCCTGGATGCTCCAGAGAGCAAGGCTGTCAGTGTGTAGCTGGAGGTGGGAGAGGGTTATTCAATAGCTTCAGACTGTCCATGAGCTCCAACCAGATCTTCAGTGTGTTTAGTGTATGAGACTCAAGCTCACTGCAGCATACCCATCTCATGCCATTTCATCCCACCCTATTCCATGCCACCCTATCCCTTCTGATATGTCCCATCTTCCATCATCTTCTTGGAGGCCTCTCAGGTCTTGGGGGCGGAACTTGACCTCATCTTCCACCTTGGCCATGCAATATTCTTTGGCTCAACCAATGTCCACAGACATGACCCAGGCAGAGGCTTTAAAAGTGATGACTTAGGTTTTCCTCAAGTTTTGATGGTTCCACCATACTCTAGTTAGGAAGGTTATTCTGTCTCCCTTAGGCCTGGTTACAAGGCCTGGTCCTGGGATGGCCCTATTAGAAGGTGGTGGGACCGTCAACAGGTGGGGTGTGTCCTCAGAGGAGATATGGGACCTAGTCTCTTCCTTTTCCTCTGTCTGCTTCCTGCCTACTAGTGGGTGTGCCTCTTGCTATGATGTATGGGCCTCCTGAGAGCCCCAAAGCAATGAGGCTTCTAGCTTGTATCTTCAGAACTGAGAGGCCAAAGAAACCTTTCCTTTTGCTAAGTAAGTTCTCTCAGGTGTTTTGTTACAGTGACAGAAAGCTAACTGATATACATTGAAAGACAATCAGATGTCAGGTAGCTCCTGCCTCATTTGCTCCAGCTCCAGGATAAACACACACAGAATTCACAAGCCCGTAGAGGAGACTAGAGGAGTCTGCAGCAGGGGGTACAGTGGGTGGGGAGGGTCTGCTGTCTGAAGCTAAACTGTCTGGTGAGCCTGGATGAGGTCATCTACTATCTATAAGAAAGTATTCATGCATGCTGTTGCCTGTCACCAAGATTTGGGTTGGCTTGTTAGGCGGCACTATTGTGGCTACAGCTGACTGCTACATTTCCCCTGAGGGATCATGGCCACTTCCCAAGCCTGGCTGTTCTCAGGACTGAATGAGACAGGAGCTGCATGTCCACCCATCCTCACAGGAGTCCTCACCATCCTACCTCTATGCCTGTCCCAAGACTGGATGCCAGCGGGTACCCAGTAGCAGTTACTAGACTTAGGAAAAATGAAGAGCCACACATTGAGGTGGGGAAAATTGGTCTGTTTGTTTTAATTAAACCCAGTGAAGAAGCCAAGACATGGGCAAAGACTAAGAACAAGACTGGAAATAGTTTAGAAAAGAAATGAAAATCGATCGCAGAGATGCTGGGCCACTGGAGCATCAGGAGGAGGCAGCATCTTCACGTGAGCTCCAGGACCACTGTCAGGGCAAGCACCAGGGTGAGCCAGACGCCAGTGAGGCCAGATGCAGAACCTGCGAGAGGGCAGAGGAGGTGTCAGGGCTGCAGCCTGTCTGTGTATCACGGTAGGCCTATGGTTGAAACTGTGGGGTAAATGGTTCCCAACAAAGATGCTAGGGGGCAGCATTGGTTGAATGGGTTCGAACCTCAGCTCTGCAGGCTGCCTGCCATGGGTCCAGTGCCTCGTGCCCCATGCAGGCCTGCTGGGCCAGTGCACACCAGGAATGGGAAGCTTCATTGAGAACTTCGAGGTTCGCTGTGTATGGGTAGTGTCGGCATCCCATGGGTAGTTCTAGGTTGGGGTGGCTGAGGGAGCAGCCTGGGGCATTTGTCTATGTTAAGTGTCCCATAGAGATGTCAGAGACCCACACCATGGTCAGTGCCAGACATGGTTTGTTGGGATCTGGGTAGCAATGAGAGGGGATACCCTTGGCCCCTGACATCCCATTGGCTATTTGGGGGGGGGGGGGAGTAGCACCTTCCTTGCTTAGTGCCTGCCTTTGCCTAACCTTGACTCTGCCTATCCGAGGTGATGGCTTCCTGAAGGAGGAGAGGAACTAGGGGAGGCAGGCAGTGCTTTAGCAACAAAGGCTTTCTGGGGCCTTGCAAAGCACTCACTTTTAAGGGTACAGTCTTGAGGGTGGAGACTTACCACGGGAATCCTCTGTTCCTCTTGGGATATTTGGGTTTTCTGTCAGAAAGAAACAGAGAGAAGCAGAATGGGTGGCTCTGAGTTCTGAGCATCGAGGACCTTCCCCAGGCACCTGCTATATGGTATTATATGCACTGGGATGGCGCCGCCACTCAGTCTCTCTATATCTGACCATGTTATAGATGGGGAAACTGAGGCCTGCTAAGCGTCAGAGCCCAGATGTGAAGCTAGAGTCCCTCCAGTGATAAAGCCATTGTGATTGTAATCAGTGAATGGAATTATCTCTCTGAGGCAGATTTAAGGGCCTTTTATGGACAGCTTTGAGCCAGGGCCTATCCTCGGGTGGTCCTGTGGGGTCCCTACCAAACACGATGAGCCGAGTGTGTGTATCGGTGGAGCCCAGGGGGTTCTGGGCGGTGCAGCGATACATGGAGCCATTGAGCTCAGCAGGAACCCGCTCCAGCACCAGTTCTTTCCCATCAAACTCAGCGCTGCCGTCCAGGAGGCGGCTTCCCACTCTTGTCCACGTGAACATGGGTTCTGGGAAGACTTCATTCTGTGGACGGGAGCAGGAAATAGTGGAGTCACAGGGGAGCATCCTGCCAACACGGGGAGGCTAGAGGCTTTCCAGGCCCCAATTCTCAGCTAATGGGCTTCAAGCAGCGCCTTAGAACCTCAGGAAGGGGACTGGGGGTGTAGCTTAGTTGGTAGTGTGCTTGCCAAGCACACATAAAGCCCTGGGTTCCATTCCCAGCACCCTGTAAACTGTGATGGTATCTGCCTATAATCCTAGAACTGAGGAGAGGTAGGAAGTAGGGTCAGAAGTTCAAGGTCATCCTCAGCTAACTAGGGAATTCGAAAACAATCTGGACAACAGGAGACTAGGTGGAGAGGACTTGGGGGTCCGGGCTGGAATAAACGAAGACAGAAGGTTGATGCGAACCACATTTGTTTGAGGGTATAGGAGAGTGAGTCAGGGATGCTGCTCCCTATCAGGTGTCTCTACCCACCCCCTACTCCACTCAGGTATCCAGAGAGAGGCTGACCTGAAATCCGTGGACTAGGATCCTCACCGTGTCCCCAACCCGGGCTCTACTGGGCGTCATCACGATTTTGGGTCCTTTGGGAGCAACTGTATCAAGAGAAAGAGAGGGGTGGGTGTGGTCAGCATGGAGAGTGGGGCGGGGCAGGAAGCAGAGTGAGCTCCAGGGCTGCTTCTTGGGAGCTCTGAGGAGGCTCATTCATTCCTTCCGGATTCCCTGCAGCCCTGCTATGTGTCTCACTCCAGTTGGAACCTGGGTATTCAACATCACACACAAACACATGGGTCCCTGTGCTTGTGGGTCTCACACATCAGTGGAAGAGAAACCATTGTCCTCTCTGTCCAGTTGAGTTCGTGGAGGCCCCGTGAGTTCATTGTGACTTGCCAAAGGTCACACAGTGAGGAAGAATCAGGACCAAAATTCAGGCCTCCAGGCTCCTGATCCAGGATCCTACTGCCGGGGGATTTCCTGGAATCTCTGTGAAGGGGGTGCGTGGACAGCGTGAAGCCACCACCTCATTCCCTAGCCAGCCTTTGTCTGCCTCTGGTCCTCCTGTGCCCAGTCCACCTTCCTTCTGTGCTTCGTATGTGCTGAGGAGACACGATGCCCTGGGTGCCCCTTGCCTGAGGGAGGTCGAACGGTTTCCTGGGCTCTTCTTCTTTTCAGAGGGGAAAACCGGGCCCACGCATAATAAAGAGGCTTGTCCAAGGTCCCTGCAGAGTCAATTATACATGTTTCCTGACTCCCTGCCTTCATTAGTCCATTTCTTCACTCATTCAATAGTAATTACTGAGCTGGCCATATGTCAGGCTTTGGAGCAGGACTAGGGACTAGTAAAGGGGACAATGATAAAAGTCAAGTGTCTGCAACTTATCCGTTAGCAGGGGAGACATTTAATTTGCAAACAGACTCAGCCAAACTATGACCAGTGTTGTGTGCGGGGACTGAGCCCATCAGAGGTGGCACACAGCTTGTGGGGGGTAGTGGTCACAGTGTCCCAGAGAAGTGAAGCATACGAGGAATGTTCCAGGCAGAGGGGGAACATCGAGGACATGGTTCTAAGGTCAACCAGAGAGCTGGCGGGGCTGGGGACAGACTCCACAGAGTTTCCAGGGCTGTCCCCACGTAACTCACAATGCAAATCAGAGCAGCAGGCAGATGTGAGCAGGCTCCAGGCCCTGCCGATCTCACTCTGAGAATAAGACCCAGGCACTGTTAATTAACCGCGAGGAAGACATCTGAAGGGCCGCATGGGCAGAGGGAAGGACCCGGCCTGCTGAGAGGGGACGGAAGCCTGGTGAGGGGAGGAGAGGATGCTTCCGCTGCCGCGCCCACCTGCCAGCTGCATGGAAACAGCGCTGGCCAGGGACACTGGAGAAGCTCTAGTCTATTCTGGCAGATGGCAGACTTGGGGGTGGGGTGGAAAAGGCTCCACTTCGGAGCCATTACCCATCTCCCCCCCCCCCCCCCATGGCTTACTTTTGTCCAACATCTAAATGCTAGGTTCTTCATTCAACACTGTATTTCATCTCATTTCACCTTCTAGCCTTTAGAGGTGGTCCTGCAAGCACAGGAAGGCACAGAAAGGCTAAGGAACATTCCTGCCTCCTCCACAGAGGGAAGCCCTGCGTGGGGCATGGCCCTGGGTGGTCTGTGCCACCGACAGCTTCAACCAGCAGAGGGTGCTGAAGGGCCTCCATTGCAGGAGAAAGCAGAGCCTGGAGGTCGGTGTTTCAGGCTAGGCTGTGAGCCCAGGGCAGTGAGGCAGCAGGCCACAGAGCCTTCTCAACTGCCCTGTGTTCTTTCTAGTGGCTCCTATGTGAAGCTGACCCTGAGGGGCACAGAGGGTGGCCCAGGAGGAGTCTGCTACACTCTTGTCCCTCCGAGCTCTCCTGCACATAGGTGTTTGTAGATGTCTTGGAGCTCCCTCCCCTCAAGGCTGCTAGGAGGCCCTGGCTTCTGGAAGTCAGGCTGGCTGCTTGCACCCTCTCATCCCACCACCACTAAGAAGCCCATTTGCAGCTCCTGACTAAGCCAGGCCCCCTGCCTGCTTTGGGAACACAACCCAGAGTGCCAAGCAGAGGTGTATCCACAGTTTTGGTGTTCACTCCTCTCACCCCCTGGCATGTAAAGCTGGAGAACAGAATGTGGGCCCAGGATCTAGGCCTAGCCCTTTCAGAGGCTGTGGTGTGGAGTGGGCTGAGTGTCAGCTCCGTCTGTCTGCTCACCTGTTCATCCTCTGCCTAAGAGAAGCTCTGAAAACGACATTGGGAGAGGGAAGGGGCCACAGAGTGAAATCCTGGCTCAAGGAAATGCAGAAATCACCATTACACCCCCACTTGTGGAATCTCGCTGTTTGTGAGGAAGGTATGTGTGGTCTCAAGGAAAGGCTCCTCTGGGACTCCCATGGAATTCTGAGTTCTCATCAAGACGTTCACTTGTCCATCTTCCTAACCATCCTAACCACCATCTATCCAGTTCACCCTCCCATCTACCCAATCACCCACCATCTACTCAACCATCCACCATCTACCCAACCATCCACCATCTACCCAACCATCCACAATCTATCCAACCATCCACAATCTACCCAATCAGCCACCATCTACCTAACCATCCACCATCTATCCAGTTCACCCTCCCATCTACCCAATCATCCACCATCTATCCAGTCATCCACCATCTACTCAACCATCCACCATCTACACAACCATCCACCATCTACCCAACCATCCACCATCTGTCCAGTGCACCCTCCCATCTACTCAACCATCCACCATCTACCCAACCATCATTCATTCATCCATCTATCCACATCTCATCTATTTATTGATCCATCCAACATCACCCATTTATTCATCCATCCATCAAATCTATCAATCTATCCATCCAACCAACCTATCTATCCTTTCACCATCTACCCACCCAACCATCTGCCCATCTACCCACTCACCCATCCATTATGCATCTATCTAACCTCTCTACCCACCCTCTCAGTCTATTCATCTATCCATCTATCATATCATCCATCTGACCATCAAACCATCCATCTATCCATCCATCCATCCATTCATCCATAGTCCATCTATCCTTCCTCCTTCCCTTCCTTCCTCTATGCCCATTCATCCATTCAATCCAATCAATTCATCCAACCTTTTAATCCATCCATTTACCCATCCACCCACTCAATATATCCATCCATCCATCCACCTCTCTACCTAACCTATCCATCCATCCATCCATCCATCCATCCAACCATCCATCCATCCATCCATCCATCCATGCGATAATGTTGGGTGACAGGAATGAGGTGTTTACCATATTTGAAAAAACTTGTTGGATTTTCTAAGGATGAATACCATTTTATACTCCCACTAATGATGCAGGAGGGTTCTGATTGATCTGCAGCCTTATCAACATTTGGTATTGTCAATTTTTAAAAGTTTACCTAGTCTAGTAGTTACAAATGCTTATCTCACTGAAGTTTTAATCTCCATTTCCTTGATGAGTCAGTCACAGTGTTTTAACATGTCTATGAGCATTTTAAAAGCAGGATGTCATGGGCTGGGGATGAGGCTCAGTGAGTGGCAGGGCACTTGCCTAGCAGGTGTTAGGCTCTGGCTTTGATCTCTGGCACTGAAAACAAATCCTGGGTGTCCCTCATATGTATCTACTAGGGGATTTCCTCCTACCTCACCCCCGTTGTTTTTTTTTTTTTATAAGACTTTTCCTTTTTTATTTCTAATTTTGTTTTGAGACAGGGCTAATGTAGCACAGACTGACCTTAAGCTACCATGTAACTAAGGATGACCTTGAACTTCTGATCCTCCTGCCTCCACCTCCTAAGTGCTGGGGTGACAGGCGTGCATGCTGTGCCTGGCTTAGGTCTTTGTTTTATGAGAGTACTTCCCCTCATTCTACCACACTTTGCCTTTTCATTCTTCTTAGGACACCTTCTTATGAACCGAAGATCTGAATTTTGATTCAGTCCCATCGAACAATTTTCAATTTTTCCTCTTTTTTTTTTTTATGACTGCTGTAAGGGATGTTGGCTACCTCGGCTCCATAAAGACATTTTTCTCCATTTTGTTTCAGAAGCTTTATGACGCTGGCTTTTACACTGGAGTCTATCAATCACTGCAGGTTAACCTGCGTGCGTGCGAGGCAGGGGCCAGATCTGCCTTTCCCTTCCTGTGTTCTCTTGTTCCAGGGCTATGTGTTAGAGAACTTGTCTTTACTGTCTGAGCAGCCTCGGGGTCTCTGTCAAAATCAATCGACTTTGCCTGCAGGTCTGTTTTTGGGTTCTCTTCTCTGCATCAGCCTAATGTCTACACTGGAGGGTCTGGGCAGCTGTTTATCTGAGTTTTAAGCTGGTTTATATTTTAACTAGATCAGTTGGGATGAAAAATAGTATAAGGCAAAAAAAACCAAAATAATAATAATAATAATAATAATAATAATAATAAAGCCCCAGAAGCAGAGAGACCAGTTTGGAGGCCATGTTGCATTCCAGGGGTGGATGCACAATGCTTTGATGGGTAGTTACAAGAAAAGTACGATCAGGGCAGGTCTGGGAAGCATTCCCAGGCCTCGCTGCCTGGCAGGTGGTGACCTGGACATGAGGAGACCATGGGAAAGTGAGTAGCCCTGAGGCTTCTGTCTTGACCAATGGGAAGAAAGCGTTGTCGTCACTGAGATAGCTTTCAAGGCTTCCCACCAGAGATTCACAAACCCAGGGAGAGGGGCTTGAAAGGGAAGCAGTCAACTGGAGGGACCAAGCTGACTTCCTGGAGGAAGTGGCATGTGAGCCACACACGGCATTCCTGGAAAGGTCCGCTGCAGAAGACAAGCCCAGCCACTGGTGGCTCTTCAAAGTCCCTGCTGGCTGTTGTTTGAATTCTGTGACCCAGTACTGCTTTGTTCACTCACAGCCTTTCTCAGAGTGCAGGGGTCCTCATTCTGCCAGGCCACACTCATGGACACACTCATGTGTGACCACAAACCTCAGGTAGGTTACATTAAGGCAGTGATTAAGGAAGAAAGCTCCAGCTCACTGACCTAAATCAGGTCCCTCATCTAAAGGGTGGGAATAAGGACAGCGCCCCCAGTGGCCACCTAGGGTACTGCAGGGATTCAAGCTGGGCTCCCAGTGTGGGGTTGGTTACACTATGTTTCCTGACCTGTTATTCATCAGGCCAGAAAATAGAGGCCCAGGGCAGTCTACGTAGAAACAGAAGCTAGCCCAGGCTCTCCCATTCACTTCGGGAGTCCTGGATGTCTCTTATGTCCCCACTTCCCCAGGGTCATAGTGTGACCATCCAGGCCCACTACTTGGGCCTGCCTTTTCCTTGCTCTGCTGGGAAAGGAGGTGTCCACAGACCCCATCCAGGTGAGGGGAGCCTGGGGCCAGGGACAGAGCAGGTTCAAAGTAGAAAGGTCTGGCCAGGGGCGGCACACAAGCTGGCCTCTGAAGGCTTTAAGGGTCTTTATTGTTCATGTCTCTTTCTTAGTGGGCGTGGGGTGGGGTGTGATTTTCATGGGCAAAGAAGCCAAAGGTCTGGGAAAGATAGAGGGTCCAGAGAGAGCAAAGCAGGAGGCTGAGGGAGGCGTCTGGGCAGGCTTAGCCTTCTAGGGCCTGGTGATGTGTCTATGAAATGGATAAAGACATGGAAGGTATCCAGGGGTGTCTGCCCCAGCAGGTGGGTGCTGGGAGGAAGCAAGGCATGCCTTTTGAGTCCTCCTGATGAACCTTGAGCAACTTAGTGAACCTCTCTGGGCCTCAGTTTGCGCATCTGTGGTGTGGGACAACAGCATTGCCTGCTGCGCTGGGTTTCACAAACGTTTGCTTGATTAACAGAGGGAAGCAATGGGCGGCACACAGGCATCCAGGAAACCGCCCTTCTCATATTCGTAGGAGCTGAAGGAGTCTGCATCCATTTGGGAGGGTCTTCGGGGACATGATTCCAAGCCAGTCAAGGGCACCTGGCCTTGGGCATGTAGAAGGTGTCAGTAGTTGGGACTTAAGAGCCCAGTTCTGCTGTGTACAACTTAGTAACTCAGGGCCAGCAGCTTCGCTAACTGGGACCTCAGTTTTGCTTATCTGTAAAATGAGACTCCATGTTGAGCTTCTATTTGTGACCAGCAAATCCCCACTGAACAGCTGTGCTCTTGACCGTAACAGACACCCCCACTGACCTCCTGGAAACTTCCATTTTCTCCATTCCAACAACCAACCTTCCCAAAGACCCCTGGCTCTCCCCCGAGCTGACCTAACTCCATTTACTCCTCTCTCCCTGGCTTCCAGCAGCCCGAGCCCCACTTCAAGCCCTCCACCCCCACCCCCCACCCCCACCCCAGGCTCCATTGCAGAGTTACAGCCTTTCATCTCTGATAGGCTGCAGAAAAGCAGGTCTTACCCAGTGTGACCTCCGCCTGCATTGGCATGGACAGCGCTGGGTGCTTGACCTCACAACTGAAGAGGGCCTCATTGTCGATCTGCGGGTTGAGGGTCCAGGTGAGCAGGGCCCGCACCTCCACCGTGCCATCGCTGCCTGGGGTGCGGCTGTGGCGCAGGAAGTAGACCGGCTCGGCGCTGTGTACCCAACGGGGGAACTCGCGGCTCACCACTGTCTCCGGGATGTTTTCCGTGGTGGGCTGCACGAAGAGGCTGGGGTCCTGGGTGAGGCTGCGTGAGGGGCGCTCCGTGTAGGGACGTCCAGCCCGGTATTCCGTGTCCAGGAGGGACAGTGACTTTTGCATTTTGGTGTCGTCCACGTCCCGATGCAGAAGGCTACGGAAGGGCCTACTGTCCTGCAGGGGGCCAGAGCTGGCTGCGGGCAGTTCTGAGAGGGGCACTGCGTCAATCAGCTCCCCATCCCGTTTGAAGTAAACCTGCGGTTGCAAGCAGGACAGGGGGAAGGATAACGATGGATGGTTTCCTCTCCCGCTGGACTCTCAGAAGAGCCTGCGCCTCCCAGTCAGCAGCAGGACTCCTATTCCTTCCCCTCACTCCTCTGGAGACCCATGAGCCAACACGACATGGTGGGAATGCACACAGCTCTGGAGAGAGATGGCTCAGCCCACTGTTGACAAGCTGGGGAGACCCTTAGCCTCGGTTTCCCCACTTGTAAAGAGAAATAAGACTACTGACTCCAGGCAGCCATCTAGGGCTTAAATGAAGTCACATGGGGCGAGTGGTTTTAGATGCCTCTTAGCTATCACCTGGGCACGGTCCATGGCTGCCCCGGGGCACGTGGATGAGGAGGGAATGTGTAGTGGGTGCAAAATGAGCTATGAGAAGAGGAAGAGAGAAGAAAGTGTGTGTGTGTGTGAGTGTGTGTGTGTGTGTGTGTGTGTGTGTGTGTTCTGCCTGCTCACACAATTCGGCAATTTGGAGCTGCTATGCAGAAACCAGGTGCATGTGTGGGAGGGAGCTAGGTGCAGGGATGAGGCGAAGAAGACGTCGCCGTCTCCCTTTCTCTGCTAATAGGGAATTCAAGTTTTGAGAGGCGGCATTTAATTTAATTTGCTGTCTTCTTATTTTGGTACATGCACCCAGAGGCCTTCGGGGATTGGGTGTATTTTTTAATAAATCAAATAAATAAATCGATAGGAGACAGGGAGAGAGAAGAGCAGGAAGCACGGTGCTCAGGGACTCCAGAGACTCAGTGGGTGTGAGAAGAGAAGCCTGGGGTGGGCAGGTGGGGGAGGGGCTGGGAGCAGGCCGGGTTGGGGGGGTGGGGTTGATATGTGGGTGTGGAGGACCTGTCAGAGTTTAAAGCCTGGCAGAAGGATCTTCTGCACACAATGGTCTGCTTTGGGGGTTGGGGGTCTTTTTTCTTCCCCTTTCTTTGCTTTCTTCTTCTTTTTTTTTTTTTTTTTTTTTTGAAAAGTGCTTCAAAAGCAGGTTTGTAATTTATATCAAAGAATCGCTTTCAAGTTCTGATGCTCCAGACAGACGTAAGATGCCTGGAATGTCAGGCAATGAGGATCTTTCACAGAGACAGAGAGAACGAGAAGGGAGGAGAGGCGGGGAAGAACAGAGTGAAGGAGGGCGTTTTTTAATAACTGTGTCTTCAGTGGCAGCCAGGGGTGAGGTGGGAAGGGGGTGCTCTCCCAGAGCCCCAGGGCCAGGAAACCCTCCAGGCCTCGTGTCTTCCTTTTCCTAAGGAAAGACCAACTTCCCTCATTAGGGGGAGAATGGACGTCCTTTTGGATCCTGAAGGGGAGGCTCAGGGAGATTTGTGAGCCACATCTTCGGCACTGAGTGGCTCTGAGGCCACCTTTATTGTCCGCTTGCTTGGGACTGCAGTGTGACTCTAAAGCTGTCCACTGAGCCCTAACTGCCATGCCTCCATGCCTCACCAGGGATGTCATGACTGTAACCCAGGGCCTCTGCCTCCCTGACCCCTGACCTCTGTGTCTTATACCCTTATCCCCTGTGCCCTACACCTTTACCCCAGACCCCTACATCGCTGAGTCCTTGACCTCTGACCTCCATGTCTTATATTGCTGACCTCTGTGCCCTGTACCCTCATCCCAGGCCCCCATGTCTCTAGACCCCTGATCCCTGCCCTATCTGTGTTCCTGCCCCCTCCCTATGGGGCATCTCTACACATATCCACTCTCATGCCCTGCGGTTGGCTTTTGGGTCCCAGGCTCTGAACAGGGCTGGTCAGATCCTCAGGTCCTACCACTGACCAACACATGAGAAACAGTCACAGTGGGAAGGAGGAGGCCACTTACCTCTCCATCTGAATTCTAACTGCAGGTCCTCATTGCTCCAGTCCCACCCATTCTCCACCACCACCTCGATAATCCAAGGAATGTGTGAAACTCACTGGGTTGAGGACTAGAGTATTCTAAAATGCCCACACTAGAGTTTCCCCCAAATGTAGCTCAAAGGCTCTGATATGGGTGCACAGGGTTACTTTCAGAGATTTTTGAGGGTTTCATGACACACACATACCCCATTAGAAGTTGGCCACATGAGGTTTCATTGAGTAATTATTGGGCCCAAAGGGCCCCATGGCGCATGAAACATCGATGGTGTCCAATTCCTTAGACTTGTACCAAAACTAAGAAGAGGAGGGGACCCCTGCTTAGGGTCAGTCCTGGGGATTGGTGTGACCAGAAGCAGGACTCAGTCCAGGTGCTCATGGGTCCCCACAACTGAGAACCCCACTCTGTCTTTCCTCTTGCTCCCTTCTCTCTTCCCCTTTCCTCTCTTCCTTTTGGGGGTTCTCTAACCCCATGGAGGCTTGGGAGGAGTACAAGAACATGAACTTGGACCCATCTCTCGATATCAGGGAGACTATGAAGTCCCTTCCCATCTCTGGACCCCATTCATTGTTCCCTATCCGCCTGAAAACCTAGGGTGCTCAGCGCATACTGGGTGGTGGGCCGTCCTGGAAGACCCTTATTGTGAAGATCTGGGATTGCAGGATGGGGCAGAGGGAATCAGAGAGGTGCTGGGCAGACCACTTCCTGTCTGGGCACAGAAGTGGTACCTGAAGAGGGCTCAGGGAGCAGGAGTCTTGGCAAACTGAGGCCGGGCCCCCAAGCACTTACCATGGGCGCTGGCTTCCCTCCTGACACGATGCAGACCAGCGTGAAGTTCTGGGCCTGGTACCGGCTGAAGGGGGCAGGTGAGTCAGCAGCCACGACTTCGATGGAGGTGGGAGGAGCTTCCGAAGGGAAGAACGGGAGGCTTTGACTCAGTTGGGGGACTCAGAAAGAGATCTACTAGGCACTACGCCAGGGTTTGCTGTGGTATTGACTATGGCAAGCAAGTCTCTTGCTGGGGACACAGAGCAGGCTCCTGCTTCCTGGGACTTTTAGCCCAGTGGAAGAAATACAGAGCACTCAAGAGGTCACGAGGATTGAAATGGTAGGACATATCCTAGAGACAGCATCCTAGCGCAAAGGGGGACCCTGTCCCAGTGAAGAGGTCCTGGGGAGTCAGTGCCAGAGGAGCCACACTGTGCTATGAACCAAGGAAGCAGCAGTTGACAGGAGGACAGAAACGGCCTGTGCAAAGGCCTAATGGACTGGAGTGGAGAGCCAGGTGAGTTATGTGCTCAGGTTGCCCAACAGCTAGGAAGCTGGACGGAACACAAGCAGGGCTGGTGAGTGGCAGCCGCTCGCTGTCTGGGGTTAGAGCCAGCTCCAACCTGTGCAGAGGACTATGACATTCTCAGGAGTTTGTGAACCAGCTGTTAAACTGCTACAGACTTGAAACAGGTCCCCGTGGATATCTTTACACCATGACATCAGCAGCTGCTGCAGATCAAGGCCTCGATCCCTCCCTCCTCTGCTTCCAACCTCAGAAAGCTGTGTGACCAGCTCGCTCACCACAGACTAAGAGGTCTTTCCTCTCTCTCCTGAGAGTAGTAGGGAGCCCCTGAAAGTTTGAAGTGAGAGCAGGGACACACTGGAACGACTTTATTTTGAAGAGATAGAGAGCACAGCGTGGGTTTCGGCTGGACAGGTCAGTGGCGTAGACTCCGTGGGCTGGGGATGAGCTAAACAAGTGACTTAGAGTCACCCCGAGCTGGGGGCTTCTCTCTCCCTTCCTGGAACCTGGCTTAGTGTGGCTAGCAGCCTCCTCACCTGCTCACCTTCTTCTTGCCCACAGTTCAGTCACCACCATCCCCACGTCTTGGGGACGTCACCACACTGGGAGCCTCTGAGCGCTGCTTTGTTAAATGGGAGCGGTGCTCAGCAGATGAGGCCATGGGACAGAGCTTGAGCTAAGAGGAACTGCAGAGCTGCATGCTGGGAATTCAGCCTTAAGACGATACTTCACTATGATTTCCTGACCTCCTTGGCATCTGCAGGAGGCACCATCTTTGAACTCTGCTCGGGGCCAGGCTGTCCACTCTTGCTCCCCTGACCTTGGGCCTGTGGGCAATGGTTGGCAGGGAGGGGGCAGCGTACACCAAACAAGAGATGCTGGAGACCTTGCCTTCCTGCAGGGGCTTTTCACCCCAGTTGAGTTTAATTAAGTTCAGCGAGCATTTCCCGGTACCTGCCAGGTGTGGGGCTTGGTGCCAGGGGCCTGCTGCGGGCATCCAGCAAGGAGGCAGACGAGTGCCGAGGAGCCTGTCGGCTGGTGGGGGTGGCAAGCACGGGCTGCTCTGTTTTAGGGCCCAGTGAGATGGAGCCAGGTAGGAGCCATCATTGCCTTCAGGCAGCCACACATGCTGGGGGCAAGAACAGGGAAGCGAGCGGGAAGCTTGAGAGAACAATAGACAGAGAATTGTAATTAAGTGGAAGATGGCTCAAAGCAGATGGTAAGTGGGGTAGGAATTCGGAGAAAGGAAATGCACACCAGAACACTTCAATTACCCAGAAGTTGCAAACTCTGCAGTGTGACTTTTATGGAACAGCCCTGAAAACAAGCTCCAACAGCAAGAATCAGTGACAGCCCCGCTTCCGTGAGCTGACTCTTCAGCCTCACCGTTGGCCTGGGAGGTGGGTGTGCTATTCCCATTCTACGGATGGGAAAACCGGAGATGTGTGAACAGACCCCAGCTCACGTAGTCAGCATGGGGTAGAGCTGAGAGCTGAATAATGGCAACCTGGCCCTGCAGCTCACATTCTGTTTTTAGACAGGGTCTCGTTTATGCAGCCTTGGCTGACCTAGAACTCTCTATGTAGACCAGGCTAGCCTTGAAGTCTTAGTGATCTGCCTGCCTCTGCCTCTGTGTACTGAGATTAAAGGTGTGCACCATCAATGCCTAGCTGGGAGTCCAGATTCTCAGGCAACCAGGACAGCCCAGCCTTGAAAGGGGCCGGTGTCTGTCAGTACCTTTTTGTCCAAGGGCAAACTTCAGCTGCTGAGAGTTCTCACTCCCTGACTTTGCAGCATCTCCAGAGGCCGGGTGGTCCAGTTTCCTTGGAAACTGTTTCTAGTTCTGCTGCCCCAAGGCTGAGGACCCTCCAGTCAGGGTTCGTCCTAAAACACCGCCCCCGGCCTGAGCTCATCATCTGTGGTCCCCATCACTGTTAGTGTCCCTCTGACATATCTCATCCCCACCTCTCTCTGCACCTCCATCCCGACCTCCATCAGTCATCATCTCCATCTTTGACCTCATTCCCATCATCAGCCCTTCGACCTCCACCACTATCACCACCTCCCACCCTCATCTTCACCTCCAAAATGTGCCGGTTCAAGTTCACGCTCCAGAATGCTGCAGCACCAGAAAGGGAAGATAGACCCTCCAAAACCACCCTCCTCCTATGTCACTGGACCAGTTAATTTTCTGTTGCTGAGATAAAGCACCATGACCAAGGCAACTGATAAAAGAAAGTATTAATTGACCTTATGGTTCCAGAGAATTAGAGTCCATGACGGCGGAGCAAAGGCATGGTGGCAGGAACAGCGGAGAGCTCACATCTCAAACTCCAAGTAGGAGGCAGAGAACACGCTGGGGGTGGCAGGAGGCATTATAGACACCAAAGCCCACCCCCAGTGACACACCTCCTCCAACAAGGCCACACCTTCTAATCCTTCCCGAGCAGTTCCATTAACTGGGGACCTAGTATTCAAACTTGGGTCTCTGGGGGCCAGTGTCATTCACACCACCACAGTCAACTTCACTGAGGTCACACTGAGGAGAACACGCCTGACGGAACTGCTCAAGCAGTGAACGGGATGGTGACTACATGGTACCTGGCATGCCCACCAGTCAGCCAGTCATGTTAATGAATGCTGGCTGTGCTTCATTTTTGCCATGCTAGTGAAGGAATCTGGAGCTTCCTGAATGCAGAACTGCACACCCATCCACGCATCTTTAGAAAGAAGGGAGGGAGCTTACGATGGACCATGGGCTCCAGACCAGAGCACTCAAGGTTCAAAGCCCAGCCACACTACCTGTCAGCAGTGTGGCCTTGGGCAGGTGACTTAAGCTCTCTCCATGTGTCTGCTTACCTGCAAAATAGAATTAAAGGGGGCTTGTGGAGATTCAATAAATAGGACCTGCAAAATATTTTGGAAGTGTGCCCAATAATAGTGATAGCTCTCCTTGTTGGGCCCTCTCTCCCAGTTTTCTTTGTTTTAAGTGACTTGCCAAGGACCGAGAGGATCAAATCTGGTCTCTGCTTGTATGTAGTTTAGCACGGAGAGTATGAAGTGCTTGATGCTTGCACCCTTGACCACAGTAGGCACCCATACCCTATAGGTCCGAACACCCCAAATGATGCATGTTCAAGCTCACATGAGCTGGAACTGTAAAGAGCACACCGAATTTCAAAGGCTTAATTTGTAAAAGAACATTGCAAGATGGTTGCAGAGAGGCACACACACTCATGCACACACACAGAGGCACACGCACACTCATGCACACACTCACACAAACATACTCATGCATATACACAGATGCACACACAGTAGCACACACTCATGCCCACACACAGCAGCACACACACACTCATGCACACACACAGGGACACACATACAGAGCCCTGCATCCGACCCATGCAGAGCCTGACCCGGAGCTGTGCTCCATCCCTCTCGGCATTTCTGAGCAGGTGTGAACAAATAGTCAAGCTTGTAAGACCTCAACAGTTGTATGGGTGACGACAAATAGGAGCTGCCAGCATCAGTGTGGACAGCCAGAGCTTCACACACTTGCCCACAGCATCGCCCAGGCACTGTGTCCTGGGAGAATGTCCTCTGTTATGCCCTCTGGCACCCCTTGGAAGGCTGAGTGCAGTCAGAAAGCTGTTTCCACCTGGGGGTGCTGGCTGCTTACTGCTGCTCCACTCCGTGCGTCCCTGTCACTGTGTCCCTTCTTGATCCCTTCCCTTCCCTGACTAGGCCCAGCTCTTTCCTAGACAGACCCCTGCTTCCTAGGCTCATTGCCTGTGCCCTTTCACCCATGGTCTCCCCAATATATTCCCACCCCAACCTCCGTCTGCACCTCTATCCCTGTCTCCATGCATCTTCGTCCTCACCTCTGTCATCGGGTCCCTCTCTGCTTCCATCTGAATTTCCATCCACCTCCAGGCCTAGCCCTGGCCCTGCCTCTGCCTTCCGCTCTGTCTCCATCTGATCTCTGCCTCCACCCACACCTTTCCTTCCGTCTCCATTTCCACCTCCACCTCCATCCTCACTTGACCTCATGCCCTCCTCCACCCCCACCCCTCCCCCACCCCCTCTTTGACCTCCACCTCTACTTCCTCATCTTCACCTCCATCTCTTTTGTGAGACAGTCTCATGAAAAAGAAGAAAGGGGGATATGATACAAAAATATAGGATACAGATATGATAGGATGAAAGGGTAGATTATTGAATCTACTTTTCAAAAGCAACATATTTTCATAGCATGCAGAAAGACATTCCCCCATCACTCTTGTATCTGAGGTGCTCCTTGAACTTGATACATAGTAGAGGATGACCTTGAACTTCTGATCCTCTTGCTTCTACCTCTTGAGGGCTGGGACTGGAAGTGAGCTAATGCCAGGTTTATACGGTGCTGGGGATCACACTCGGGACTCCACGCTAGGCAAGCCCTCTACCAATTGAGCTACAGTCCTAAATCTCCATCACCACTCCCTTTTTTTTTTTTTTTTTAAGATTTATTTATTTATTTTGTATACAGCATATATGACCAGAAGAGGGCACCAGATCTCATTACAGATGGTTGTGAGCCACCATGTGGTTGCTGGGAATTGAACTCAGGACCTCTGGAAGAGCAGTCAGTGCTCTTAACCTCTGAGCCATCTCTCCAGCCCACCACTCCCTTTTTAGAGACAGGGTCTCACTGTGTAGCTGGCCTGGAACAGTAAATGCAGACCAGGCTGGCCTTGAACTCATAGAAATCCCTCTGCCTCTGCCTCCTGAGTTCTGGTGTGTGCCACGGCGCCCAGTTCCCATCTCTAGCGTTAGCTCAATTTCCACCTCTACCACTATCCCCATCTTCTCCCTTCTCCCTACTCCTGCCTCATTTATACCCCCACCCCATTCCAGACTCCAGCCCCATCCCCACTTTCATTTTCTTCCCCAGGAGGTCTCTATCAAGGTCAAAACCAAGCAGCCTTTTGAGTGTCCTGGGCCTGAGAGCCAGTCTCCATTCATCCAAAGACAGCCAGCTGAGGGCACAGCCATAAAGTTCACGGGACCTCGTGGGTAAGAATAAAGCCAGTTCAATGACAGGCCAGAGTGAGCAGTGTGCAGGGGCCGCCTGCCTGTGTTCAGCTGTATTCAGTCAGTGAGGAATGGAGAAGGAGCTTCAGTAGAGAGCGTGTTTCATGCCCCTTCCCACTCCTCTGCTGTCTCCACTGGACAGTGGTGTCCAGAGTTCCCAGAGCTCCCAGCGTCTCTCAGAGGTGCTGCCTGTGTATAATCAAGCCCTCCGCATTTATGAGCACTGTTCTGAAACTCCCCAGATCCCATGACCCCACCCCACAACCACCCAGCCAGCGGGCTTTCTGGCTTATTTCTCGCTTTGTCTTAAGAGGAGGGATCTGTTTCTGGAAGTTTCCTTGGCTAATTCTGTGTGCCACTGTCAAGGCACAGCAGCTTCCAACCGGACACGGCCACACAGCCCAGCCAGCCTCCATCATCCCGTCCCACGGCCACTGAGGGAGGCAAGAGGTGAAGTTATTTTAGACTCAGCAATTTGTATTGATGGAGTATGGTGATGCTCGGTGATCCATTTTATGAAATTAATCCTGAAATATGGCCTGTCTGTATCTTGCAAGCGGAAGTTTGTTTCGGGCTCCGTAACTCACTTCTGAGCTAGTGCAGCCGCTCACTCAGCTCTGTAAATTATCTCTCGGTCTTGGCAAAGGGACCCGGTATAGAAACACCGGCAACATGGGCAGGTAACCTTCCCTAGGTGTGTCCACCTGTGCTCGCACCCTGCCAGGTCACCCTTCCCATCCCGAGGAACCCACTTTTACAAAGGCAGAGCGGAGCTCCATCCCCAGATCAGGTGACAATGTCATCAGAGCTTTGGACCAATCGGTGCCACCCTCTCCAGCATCAGCCTTCCTGTCTGTGAAATGGGTTGAATCTGACACATCTGCCAACATCCCAGCTCACAGGGATTTTGAGGGAAGCAGAGGAAAATGGGCATTCTCTCATGAGAATGTGGAATGCTGAGCTGGCAGAAAGGTTGTGTTAATTCTCTTCTATTGTTATAGCCCTTCCTCCAGGCTCTCAGGAACACTATTGTCTTCAGGGAGGGACTCTTCCACCTGCCCTGCAGGTACTGCTCTGTGAAGGTGCTGAGCCTGCTCCAGTCCTGAGAATCATTTATCACAGGGAGGGCATCAATTAGATTTGGGAGAGGGGCGGGAAGAAGGAATGGACATGTTCAAAATTATATTATTTGCAAAAAATCCATTCTTCCTCTCAGCGTGCCCGCTCTATCGACTGCCTTCCTTTTCAATCAGCTCCTAGTCATTATGCTGTACTTCAAACACCAGAAAACTAGCCTCTAATATAAGTGTCCATGAATATAAATGTCCCATGTGGTCCACCCTCATTTCTTTCTTTGATTTCTTGATCTTGTGTCTCTGTTTCTTTCCCATTCTCCCCAGAGTCATTTTTTTTTTTGCTTCAAGATGTCACTCAGCACAGCGCCTCCTCCAGGAAGCCCTCCCAGCTGCAGCTTCTAGAACAGCCCAGCACAGCCTCCCTGCCTCACTCACCCTGGGCCTGGATGCTTTCTTGCCCCACCTGACTCCGCCTCATCTCTCAAAGCTGGCCTCAGGTGTGGCCTCCTTGGACAGCCCTCTAAACCTGGCAAGGCCTTTTCTCTGGGTGCCCAGAGCTGGTCACCCTCAGGCTGCTTGTCACTCTGACCAGGGTCTGCCTCTGTCTGTCAGCTGGGCTGTGCTTTCCGGGGTCTGGGACTTTGTCCCCCTCATCCCAGCCTTAAACCTTAGGCAGTCTGCTACACAGAAGCTCCAATTCCATTCCTGCTTGGGCCTCTCATTTCTGTGAGCAGAGGACACCAGCCAGGCTGTGACAGGGATCCCAGAAGACCCTGAGAGTGCTCTGGGCCGGCCTGGCTTCATCTCCAGCCTTCTCCATCAGATACCCACCCTGTCGCGATGCTCCAAACACACTGAGCTTCCTCTGTCCCTTTTTTCCATCCCTTCCCTCCTTCCTTCCCCAAACACTCTAAGAGAAGGACTCTTGTCTCCTCCCAACACACAGGATCACTCAAGACATGTTTGTACCATGGGGGAGTGGGGGAGGGGACCCAGATGCCGCAGCCTCCAGTCCCTGCCCCATTTAAAAGGGTGGGAATCTCCCCGCCACACTCTTTCCCAGTGGTGGTTCCCAGTAGATGTGGATCCTGCCAATGAAGAAGAAGGAGAAGGAGGGAAGGACTCAAGTCTGCGGTTTAGGGGAAAATTAAATATCGAGCTGAATAGTCACAGTCCCAGGCAGGAGCAAGCCCAGGACAAATCCCCACACAGAACCATGATCGGTGACAGGAGAGAGACTTAGGAGCTGTGCCTACATGGGCCCCAGATGCAGAGCTGAGTCGTGCCCCCACCATAAACTTGAGCTTAGCTGCGGGATCCCTGTGCTGAAACAATGGCCAGATGAGGGGGTCCGTGTCCCAGGTCATTGTCAGCATAGACACCCGCTGTCCCGGGGTCCTTCCCACCCTGAGATGATGACCTCTCTGGGCTCAGCAGGAACCCAGTCATGTCAAGTTATCATCTGCTCTCCTGAGCCCGCTCTGTGGAGAGCTGCTGGCAGTGCCCCCTCACCTGCGTGCCCCTCCCTGCCAGCTGTGACAGGTGATAAACAGCTGAGCTGGAAGCTTTGGCTGAGTGCTCTGGAGAGCAGGGGCTACCTCAGGGGAATAGTGAGTGAGCAAAATACACGCTAGTGAGACCAGTCGGGGAGGGAGGGGAAGAGACCCTGTCCACACTTCAAGGGGAGTGGTGCTTCCTGTTGGGTCTGGACTGTCACTGCACTCTTTCGACATGTGTGTGTGTGTGTGTGTGTGTGTGTGTGTGTGTGTACATGCAGTTATGCCATAGCATGCACAAGGATGTCAGAGGATCATTTGTGGGAGTAGATTCTCTTCTTCTACCTTGTGAGTCTTGGGGATCGAACTCAGGCCACCAGGCTTGGCAGCAAGCACCTTTATCTGCTGAGCCTTCTCACCGGCCCTCCAGTGCTGTTTCTAGACTATGCCTTGAACCCACTGGTTCTCCACATATGTTCCCTGGACCAGCAGTGTCAGCGTTCTCTGGGAGTCCGTCACCACTGCAAGTCCTTGGACCCCTTCCCTACCCAGATACTGGACTTTCAGTTCCTCCAGGCAACTCAAGTTCAAATGTGCCAACTGCTGCCTTGACCTGGGCAAGCTTCAGTGGGTTCACCCCCAAACTGTCCTGTGAACAGAGGGCTTGGTACATAATAGATGCTCATTAGACAGTAGTAGAGGTTACAAAGAGCGGGCCTGAGGGGGTTGGAGATGCCGGCCTGGTTCTCCAAGCATCCACACACAGTGCTGGGGCGTCCCTAACCCTCTGCACTGACTGGGTCCAGGACTTCGCACTCCAAAGCCCTGCCTCCCACAACTGGGGAACTTTTCTAGCATGCCTGGATTGGCTGCTTGTCAATAACCCAGGTTTGTAGGTTGGCCTTCAAAGCTGCCAGTCTTGTGTGGTAGACCCTCCCATGGTCCTGGGGTTCTTTGGCCTGAGCCTCGTGGGTGACTCCCTCCTGTGAGTCTGAGCTGTCGCACACTGTCGTTGTGCTTTATAGAGAGAATGTGCCAAAGACCTTCCATCGATGCAGAGATGAAGTCTGTGGGGTATGCCACAGATTCGTTTCATAACAGCAGGGCTGGTCGATATGGGGGACCTTTTCAGTGTACCCCACAGGTGCGTATCACATGCTTGGGCAGTTTCACCCTGGGTATCAGTGTACTCGAAGCCTCTGGAAGGCTGTGGAACCCCAGGGAGGTGCTGCAAGCTCAGAAGCATCCTGAAAAGTCTCCTTCAAGCCCATCGGTAGGCTGGGCTGCTGGGCTCCAGGAAGCCCGCTCAGGAATACCACTGTCCCATTAGCTGGGCCATGTCCCTCCAAGCACACACGGAGCCTCTGTGTTGGTGGCTGGGAACAGGGTTTACCTCTGCCTAGATTCACAGGGCTCGGGACCCCCAGCTGGGAGGCTTCAGTCTTGGCTAGGAGAGCTGTGTTCCTAGGTAGCTGGTAGGACAAGGGTAATACGGCATTGTCTCTGGGAGCAACTTGAGGGGTGCTGTGGGATGTTCTGTATGGCAAATGTGTTGCTGATTAGTCAATAAATAAAACACTGATTGGCCATTGGCTAGGCAGGAAGTGTAGGCAGGACAAGGAGGAGAATAAAGCTGGGAAGTGGAGTCAGAGAGACACTGCCAGCCGCCACAATGACAAACAGCATGTGAAGATGCCGGTAAGCCACGAGCCATGTGGTAAGGTATAGATTAATGGAAATGGATTAATTTAAACTGTAAGAACAGTTAGCAAGAAGACTGCCACGGCCATACAGTTTGTAACCAATATAAGTCTCTGTGTTTACTTGATTGTGTCTGAGCGGCTGTGGGATTGGCAGGTGAGAGAGATTTGTCCTGACTATGGGCCAGGCAGGAAAACTCTAGCTACAGAGGGGTGTGAGATGGAGGCGGGTGGTCCCTGGCTGAGGGTTCCAGCTAGAAGAGCAATTCAGTCAGTAGAGTCCATGCTCAGTGGAATTTTGGGTTCTGGTCTTGTCCAGGCTAGGAGTCTCCTGGGTGTCTCTCCCCACTGGGCCACTCTCATAAGGTAAAGTATGGGCATTCTAGTGCGTGGCCGCTCAGTGAGCACACGTGGACTCTGGCCACTCTTGCTTTTTATTGTTGCCCTGGAAAGCACCATGTTGGGTCAGTCTGCTCTTGACCCCATATCTGTACCCCACACCCCAGCTCAAAGGCTTCCTTCCGGGGCGGGGCGGATTTTCCAGGAGGTGTTGACTCCATTGCCTTTCTCATCCTGTGAGCATTTTAGGACTGGATTTTAAGTTGGAGACAAGTAAGTCATCTGTTTGGCTTGCTGTTCATAACATGGTTTTCAGGAGGAGCTGCAGGAAGGGTATCTGGTGGGGAGGAGCTCCCACATTTCCTCCCTGATAGTTCATACTAAAGTTCAGTCAGGGCTGGGGGGCTCAGTGGTTAAAGTGGTTGCCACACAAGCATGAGGACACTAGTTGGAGTCGCCAGAATCTGTGGAATTGCCATGTGGGTGTGGTGGTTTGCCTGTAATTCCAGCCTCAGAAGGCAGAGACAGAGGATCCCCAAAGCAAGCTGTTGGCGAGACTTGCTGTATCAGTGAGCTCTGGGTTTGATTGAGAGATCCTGCCTTGACAAATGAGGTGGAAGAGCATTTGAAGATGATTCCTGACATCAGTCATGGGCCTCCACGTGCACATGCACACATATGTGTGCCCACATATGTGCAAATATGCACACACATGTGCATATCACAAACACACACACACACACAGTGGGAAAAGGGGGGAAAAGTATTGAACCATGAATACACAGGTACCCATCACCCAGCTTCAACCTTGAACATTCCCAACTGCTTCCATTACTGGCTCTCTCTTGGATCCATGGACGAGCTAAGTGAAACTTTCTTCCAGAAGGTGCCCAACTGTAGACGAGGAGGAGGGGCTTGATGGAGCCCCAGAGGTTCAGGGTCTGGATCCCCTCCTCATAGCCTTCCCGGTCCTTCTAATCCTTTCAAACGGCGCCACTCCTAAGTGACTAAGAATTCAAATTTATGAGCCTATGGGAGTCCTTCTTATTCAAACCACCACAAGCAGGGAACACCCCTGTGTGCTAGAGCATGGGAAGGAGTCTGCTCAGGGCTCAGAGCATGATCATCCCTCAGACATTGATTCACCTCTGACCCAGGAATCTGGCTGCTCAGTCACATCTTCACTCTGACATTCAACGGTTAGGTGATAGCAGCTGGTCGCTGATCCTTGCTGATCCTCAGTTTGCTCATCCGCAGAATGGAACCATCGTAGTATGGGCTTTACAGGGTTCTGCTGAACACTATGTAAAGTACCGAGACCCTTGCCTGTCACCAGTTGAGTGCATGGCTAGTATCATTGCCACCTCTGATTGCCCCTCCCCACGTTCCAGCATAGAGGGGTGTTCCCCACTTGTGGCAACTTGAGTAAAAGTGGCCCCCATAAGCTCACATATTTGAGTCCTTAGTCACCAGGAAGTGGGACTATCTGAAAAGATTAGAATTAGGAAGAGTGGCCTTGTTGGAGGAAGTGTGTCACTGGGCATGAGCTTTGGGGTTTCGAGTGACCGTGCCAGGCCTGGAGTCTCTCCTTCTGCCCACAGATCATAATGTAGCTCACAGCTACTGCTCCAGTGTCTGCCTGCATGGCGCCACGCTCCCCAAGGTGATGAAGGACTAAAGTTCTGAAACTGTAAGCAAGCCCCATTAAGAGCTGCCTCGGGCATGGTGTCTTCCCAGCAAAAGAACAATGCCTAAGACGCTGCTTGAAGGATGTACTCTACCCTCCTCTTCCTGCATCTGGCCCCACAGGATGCTTCTACCAGCTGGGGCTAGCACCCCCAGGAAGAGACTCATGCCTGGGATGCCCACATCCCTCAGCTTGCACCCTTGTCTCCCCCCATCACTCCCATTCCCAGTCTTCCAGGAACCTGTGTTCCTGCCTGGCTCCCTGCCAGTCATAGACTCCCTGAGGAAGGAACTAGGCCTTCCAGCCCTGTGTTAGTCCTGGAGCTCGGAGGTCAGGCCCTTGGTGCACACATCAGCCCTTGGAACTTTTGGGCCTCAGTTTCCTTTTCTGTGAAATGGGAATAATCTTACTTGTCTCCTACTTGTCTCTTGTGAGAGCATCCCTGAAGAACTCTGCCCAATGCCTGGCTCATCATGAGCCTCAGTCAGCCAAAGCTTTAATGACTGAGAGTGTGTGAAGGAACCGTGCCTCCTTCTATACAGATGGGGAAACCAAGTCTAGGAATCCACCGTGGCCAGATCAGCAGTCAGGACTATAAGCCCCAGGGCAGAGCCCACTTGCACTGTGATCTTGGTCTCAGTTTCCCCTTCAATACACAGTGCCAGGATTGTGTTTCCCCAGCCCACCTCCCTTCAGGGCTGCAGTTGGCTCGCACACTGCCAGCCTCCCACTGCTCCAGCTCCAGGTTCTTTTGCTCCTCAGATGGTTATGGGAAAGGAGAACCTCAGCCTTCTGCTCTCTTTACAATCCTGGGCCTGAGGCGCTGCAGCTCCAACATCACATATCACTGGTAATTAAGGGTCTGTCCCAGGGAGGGGAGTTTACCTTCTGCCAGACACTAAATCCTGCTCCCGGTGGTGTGGGAAATAAAGCATTGCGCTGACCTAACACTTGTCAGGGTTTAATGGTGCTCCTGCAGACATGCTCAGATGGGGACCCGGAGGCCGAGTGGAGTGGATGAGCATCTACAAATAGACAGGCAGTATGGGTGGCAAGATGTAGAAGGTCCAGAAGGTAGGGGAGACTTGGATGCTGCAGCCACGTGTCTGGAGAGCTCAAGGGAGATGAGCTTCTTTTGTTTGGCTCTGGAAGGCGAGATGGCCGTCTCAGTGAGAGGCCACACAGAAGCTTCTGGAACGAGGCTATTGGGCTTGCCTTGGTCATGATCATCTTTCTGGACCTCAGCTTCCTCACTGACTAAAGTGCCGGAGGCCTGTGTATGTCTCGAGGGTTGTGAATCTCTACATTTAAAGGGCTTGGGGCAAAGTCTGCCACTGACAACCACACTTACTTAGCTGCTCTCTATTGACCCAATCTCTTCCCGAGGTGGTCTTCCATAGGGAGTCTAGGACTCATCCCTTCAATGTAGCAGGCTCTTGGGGGTGTGGTAGTTTGAATGTAATTGGCCCCCATAAACTTAGGGAGTGGCACTATTAGGAGGTGTGGCTCTGTTGGAGTAGACGTGGCCTTGTTGGAGGAAGTGTGTCACTGTGGGGGTGGGCTTTGAGGTCTCCTACACTCAAGATATGCCCTGTATCTCAGTTCACTTCCTGTTACCTGCATATCAAGATGTAGAATTCTCCAACACCATGTCTGCCTGCATGCCACAATGTCCCACCATGATGATAATGGACTGAACCTCTGAACTGTAAGCTGCCCCAACTAAATGTTTTCCTTTATAAGAGTTGCCATGGTCATGGTGTCTCTTGACACCATGGAAACCCTAACTAAGATAGGGAGTGCTTACAAAGGTGGTTTGAATTAGAAGGAGAGCTTGTGAGATGAGTGGACACATGTCCTGTTCTCTTCCCCTCAGGCACTGAGTTCCCTGGGGAAGGGAAGGTGGCCACGGGCTCTGTGGTTCTGGGGAGCCTACCCACACAGAGGGGTGTGCCATTTGACCAAGCTGCTCTCCCACTCACAATCATGGAGGCAGTTAATATAAACCACACCCAGTGTGGGCTTCGATAGCCATGTCTCCATCTGCAGCTCAAGCCTTAAGCGGAGAAGGAACAGCATCAGAGGGTGATGGGTGCCAGCTCGGTATTCCGAACTGACTCAGTTTCCTCTGGATCTGTTGATGCCCAGGCTGCTGGAGTACCAGCTGACAGTGTGCCTGGACATTGACTCAGTTTCCTCTGGACCCTCTCCTGTTGATGCCCAGGCTGCTGGAGTACCAGCTGACAGTGTGCCTGAGCATTGACTCAGTTCCTCTGGACCCCCACCTGTTGATGCCCAGGCTGCTGGAGTACCAGCTGACAGTGTGCCTGAGCATTGACTCAGTTCCTCTGGACCCCCACCTGTTGATGCCCAGGCTGCTGGAGTACCAGCTGACAGTGTCTGGGCATCTTATGCTGTCCATGTTGAGAAAAGGCTCGGTGTCTGGTGGGGATGATTTCTCATCCAGTGGCCATCTGGCTGTCCTGCTGCCCCTGGCTGAATATCTATTGTCCTACTTCCCTTGAAAGGGGCTCAAGAGAACGAGCTGGATGGCTGACTGAATGAACGTGCTGGGTCTGTGTGAGGTGCGCAGTAGGTTGTCGTCAAGGGCACCCCAACTTGGCAGAGCTCTGTTCATAGAGAGTGGGTAGGGATCCGAGGATCCTGTGCAGGAGGCAGGCAGCGGGCAGCAGGCGCAGACCTTGGGGGCTGAAGCTGGGAATTGACTGTCCTTGCTAGATGACTCGGCTCACTCTGAAGTGCTCCTCTGAGCTCAGACCCATCTGTCTGCCTATTCCACACTGGTGCTCAGCCGGGGGCTTTGGCAACCGAGAGGCCTGTGGGCGGGCATGTGGGTGGAGGGGACATCAGTCCTTCTCCAGACCCCCAGCTGGTTCCGGGCACTCAAGACAGCAGTGTCATGCTCTAGACATGCTTGTATCCAGCTTGGAGGTCCTTGGCCTATCATGCCTGAGTACTCTGGACTGTGTCCCTTGCTCTGGACCCTCAGGGCAGCTCAGCTGAGTCACTAACTCAGGCCCTGCACTGGAAGATCTTGGAAGATCTACCTGATCAACAGAAAGTAGGCCTGGGGAGGTGCCTGGGGCCTTTGGTCTCCATTCCACACCCTGAAGCTGGGGCCACTGACTGAGGTCTCACAGCTGTCCTCCTCAGATGAACATCTCAATCCTGTGCCAGGTCTTGTTCGACATCCACGCTCATCCTCTCTCTCCAGGTGGTCCCCATGCCTGAGGGCTGCTGTGCAGAATGGTCCCTCATGCTCCAGAGGCTGTGCGTACTGACCAGTCCTGGGGCTGGCTTGTGTAGTCTCAGCCTTTCTATGACTTCTCTGCACCATCACACTGGCAGTGTGTGGTGTGTGAGCAGAGCACTTCCTGTACAAACAGGCCGAGTGCTTCCTGTCCACTCATAGGTACCATGTTGTCTGTGCCTTGTAGCAGGCCCATGGGAGAGGAGACCCATTTCCAGGCAAGAAGACCCACCCGGAGAGGAAGTGTCAGGCAGGCTGGAAGGGGTGGGTCTGGGCAGGCTGGGCAGGCCTGCTGGCTCCATGTGCTTCCATCTCTTGGCAGTCAACATAGCTTAACACCCTGGGAGGGGACAGAGATGCCACCATCCTGCTGAGACATCTGCCCCTGGTTGTTACCATTTCACGCAGCTGTCACCTGGGCCTGGCCCCTGCTGAAGCTGATGCTGACAGGGGAGTGTGCTGGCCAAAGAGTGGGGAAGGAGAAACCCCTTCACTGAGAGCCTGGGCCACAGGGCTCTGTTTATTTGACATCTCCCAACAGGGGAGATGCTGTTGCAACCCCCAGTTAGCAGAAAGGAAGACTGAGGCCCAGGGAACTGAAGTGATATTCCAGGTCATGCTCCTCATACTCCACAGTGGGCTGAAGTGGGGCTCGGTGGTGAGGCAGGAGAGTAGAAAATAGCAAAGGAGGACATTCCAGAGATTAGCACAGCAAAGGCAGCAGAGAAAAGACTCAACTCTCCCTGTACTGGGGCCATGTTCAGCCAAGGGTGCATGCTCAGAAGGCCTGCATTTGTAAGAACTTGGGAGAAGTGAGTACTATGTTGATGACCCATCAAAGTCACTGGGGACCTTATCTCGCCCTTTCTTGCTCTCTTGGAGCCAGGTCGCATGTGTGGTACGACACAGCCGCCAACCCCTTTGTGTCACCCCCTTAATGAACCCTTTTCTGTCTGTACAGTTCTCCTTAAGACAAAAACTTGGTTTCTGCCCGCCAGACTCAGCCCCTCATCCTCATGCCTTCACAGGGAGCCCTGGCTTCCACACTAGCAGGTTCAGTGGTCCTTAACCTTCCTAATGCTGTGATGCTCTAATACAGTTCCTCATGTGGTGGTGACCCCACCCCACCATAAAAATTATTCCATTGCTACTTCATAATTGTAATTCTGCTAATGCTATGAATTGTAATGTAAATATCTGATATGTGGGATATCTGATATGTGACCCCTGTGAAAGCATTGTTTGCCTGCAAGGGGTTGCGACCCACAGGTTGAGAAATGCTGTTCTACCCTACCCAGACTTGCATCCCTGGGCACATCTCCTACAGCTTGGTTTTCCCCTTTGTGAAACAGGAAAACAAACAACAGGCCTCACTTATAGAACTAATACCCAAGATCCAGCGGATGCTGAGCCATGCCTGGTGGCTGATAAACACTCAGTAAACAGCCCCAGGGGTGGGTAGAAAATGTATACCCAAACACAAAGCCCTCAGCACCTCATCCTAAGTGTGTCAGCCCCACACTCACAGTGGGCCTAGTCTAGCTGAGGACAGTGACTGCCCAGACACCTTCTTCTGTAGCTTGGGGAACATGAAACATTGGTTTGTCCCTAACCCAGAGTAGTAGGAAGGGGGGTAGTGGGACAGGAGAGAGGTCACAGGTCTGGCCTCATGGGGCTTCTGGTCGGCCCAAGACTCTGGGGGCTTCTGAAGGAGGAGAGAGGAGTTGGGGTTCACGGCCCAGCTTCCCAGTGCCTCTTGGTTCTGAGTTCTCCCCAGTTCTCTGTGGCTCTGGCCTGGATCCCAATCTGTCACATCCTCCTCCTCTGTGGAGCACCCAGCCTTGCCTCCTTGGGTCTGTACTTTAGAGGTTGCTTAGGGCTGGTTACTGTAATTAGTGTGTGCCCAGCGGGTGGCTCATCCCCTCAGGCTTCCAGACAGGGGCTGGAGTCCATTATTTTCCTCCCAGCAGGCATCCTGGGATGTATGGTCCTGCAGCTGTGAGTCCTGCCTCTCAGCAGCCCCTGCCAGGAGCCTCAGGAGCAGTGCAGTGTTCCCGCCCACTGGTGGACTCTGCCCCCGGACTCCTAACTCCCTCTCCCACCCCATCAGGCTCATGTATTTGAATGCTAGGTTCCCAGTTGGTGGAACTGTTTGGGAAGGATTAGGAGGTGTGGTCTTGTTAGAGATGGTGTGTCAGCCTTTGAGGTTTCAAAAGACTCAGCACCTTTCCATGTGTCTCTTTCTCTCTGTCTCAAGGTTGTATCTCAAGATATGAGCTTCCAGCGACTGCCTCAATGCCATGCCTGCCTGTCCTCTGCCATAGTCCCCAACCATGATGGTCATGGACTCACTCTCTGGAACTGTAAGCCCAATAAACTCTTTCCTCTGTCAGTTGCCTGGGTCACGGTGTTTTGTCACAGCAACAGAATAATAACCAAGACAAGAGGGAACTCTACAGATGGCATTGTGCTCTTGACAACTCTAAATAACTCGTCTTGGGAATTTGCCTTTCTCAAGAAAGGCACTCTGGGCTGGATTCGACAAAGAGCCTGAGCTCTGGCCAGACCTCAGGGAGGCAGGTTGACCTCCACCAATCCTGAGGAACTCTTGGGTCCTTTCTTCTGGAAGCTTCCATCTACCCAGGGCAAGCTTCTTTATATGGGGAACCAGGATGAACTGGTCACCGGGGAGCATCCCATGAACCCAGTGCCCAAAGTCACATGGTTGCTGAGCCAATGCCACGTGTGCATAAGGGCCAACACAGAACTGTGAGGCAGAATGGAGAGCCCCAGGAGCTGGGCACACGGTGGTGGTGGTGGTGGGGTGATGGTTCAACAGTTAAGAGCTTACTTACTGCTCTTAGGACCTACCTACGTTTAACTAAGTTCCCAATGCCCACATCAGGTGGCTCCCAACTGCCTATAACTGCAGCTCTTGGGGGCTCACGTGCCCTCTGGACTCGGTGGATACTTGAGTGCAGGTGGTACACATCAACTCGTGCAGGGAGCACACAGAAATTAATTAATAATCAAACTTCAAAAAAACCCAAGCATGTGAGAAACATTTTATTTTTTTCTGTCAAAAGTGGCTTGCCCACCAAGAGACAATATTCCATAAACCTCCTGCATTTTGCCCAAGGCCTGGACATTTCTGAGACTCGATCGACCCTGTCACTCCCTTCCTCTTCTTGTGTCAGATGGTGAGTGAGGTACAGTCCTCACCACCTGGGTAAGAATCAGAACCAAGAGAACTTCCCGCACCAGAGTGTGCTTGCTAGCCGGGCTGGGAGAATTCAAAGGGATAGATAGTGTACCACAGGAATTTTCTGGGAAATCTGGACCCCTCCCTCTCGCCGTCAGTAAAATAACTCAATATGCACTGTCTGCCCATGAAAGAGCTAAAGTCATAAAAACTCTTCTTGGAAGAAAACTATGTGGTAAATTGTGCCTGGCGTTAGTGAATGGCTCCCTGACTGAGGCACTAACAACACGGCAATAAAAGAAAAGTGGATCAAATAGAATGCCGATGTCAAAGCCTTTTGTTCTCCAGAGGTCACCCTCCTGAAAGTAAAACTACAGAATGGGAGAGGATATGCAGATCGGGAGCCGATGAGGAGGGATGGCTAAGGAGATCAAGGACCCTTACAGCTAAACAAAGCAGGACCAAACCTGTGCATTGGCCGGTCCCAGGGGAGATACTGACATGGCCAAGAGCCTCCTGCAGGGGGCGCAGTTTAAACCCGCAAAGAGATGCCACCTTCCCCGACCAGGACGGATGGCGGGACCAAAAAGACCTCTGGCTTTTAGTAACAAGTGTTGGCCAGAACTTGGAGGAGCTGGGTCCTTCATACACCGCTGGGAAGCATAAAATGGGCATGTTGGAGTCTCACAAAGATCCCAGTACTTGGGAGGCTGAGGCAGGAGGATTGCTGTGAGTTAAGGGTAGCCTGGGTTACAGAGTGAGACCCTGTCTCAAAGACACTAAACCAAATGAAACAATAACAAAAATTCCACCCAAATCCCCCCCAAACATACAGCAACCGTGAAAGCTTTCTGCCATCTCCTTAAGAGACTGAGTCCATTCACCGTTTGACTCAACCATTTGCTTCCAGAGGAGAAGGCAGAAACTATGGTCATACAAGAACTCACTCACAGGTACACAGTGGCGTGATTCAAGAGCACCACAAGGTGGGAACAACCCAGCTCCCTCCACAGACAAAAGATCCACGAATAAGGGAAATCCATAAAGTGGGATACTGCTTAATACTAAAATATGATGAAGTGTTGACACCTGGTATACCACATATGAACTGTGAGAATATTAATGAAAGAAGCCGGTACAAAAGATCCATATAGTTTATATGATTTCGACGGTTTGAAATACCCAGAGTAAGGAAAGCTGGGGGACGTAGAATGTGTGACCATGGCCACAAGGCTTCTTTGGGGAGTGATGGAAACATTCTAGAACTGACTGTGGTGAAGGCTGCAGGGCCCTGGATGTAAATGGGAACTCTTAAATGAACGGCGATGTGTGAGTCATCACTCGATACAACCATCGCAAGAGACAGTAAGGTGGGTGTGGGTGGGAGCGAGAACCAGCCACAAGAAAAGATGTGCAGAACTCTCTGGAAGACAAGCACACCCGGTGCCTCACACAAGCACCGCTCCTGGGTGCCCCAGGAGTGGAAAGCATTGCACTTTGGCCTGGGGGTCAAAGGGTCACTACATCTGCCATCCTCGTTGGAGAACTCTGAAGAGAGGGGATTCCTGAGAGGATGGCTCACTATCGCTCGAGACAGAGTCTCATGTAGCCCAGGCTGGCCTCAAACCCATACATAGCAAAGGATGACCTTGAAATCCTCAGGCTCCTGAGTGCTGGATTATAAGAGGGCACTGCCACGTCCAGTTTTATGTAGTGCTGGGCGTGGAACCCAGGGCTTTGTCCTTGTTCGGCGAACACTCCGGGCCTGTTGTTCTGAGTTCCCACTGCTTGGTGGTAAGCCGCCTTCAGAGCGGATGGTGTGGTGGTATGTGTGGGAGGGCCCTCCGCGGGCTCACAGGTTAGAACGCTTGGTCAGCAGGGAGTAACACTGTTTGAAAGGATTAGGAGGTGTGGCCTTGTTGGAGGGAGTGTGTCCCTAGGGGTGGACAAGCCCAAGCCAGGCCCAGTGGCTCTCTCTCTCTTCCTGCTGCCTTTGGATCCAGATGTAGAACTTCCAACTACTTCTCTAACTGCCTGCACGCATCCATGCTTCCCTGCCGTGCTGACAATGAACTAAAGCTCTGAACTGTACCAGCCCCAGTAAAATGCTTCCCTTTATAAGAGTTGCTGTGGTCATGGTGTCTCTCCCCAGTAATAGAACATCAACTAAGACAGGTGGTCAGTTATGGCATAAGCTAAGTCTTTGCCTCCCACACCTCACACTCCATTTTCTGGCTAGGGAACCCAGCAAGTGACAGCACCTTTCTGTTTCCCTCTGTCTAAGGGAAAGTGGCAGGATTGCCTCTTTGAGTGTTTGAGTGTTCTTAAGAGAATGCATGAACAGCTGAGCTTGGTGTGTTAGGGCTTGTACAATGATGGGTGACCATGTCACTGGGAACACAGAGCAGTGGCTTCCCAATCCCAGCCCCCTCCCTCCTGGCTCCATTACTGTCTTGAAATTGTTTCCTCAAACATATGGTGAGGTCCTAAGCACTGGTCCCTGAGATTATGACCTTCTTGGTGTAATTAGGTTGAGATGAGGCTATTCCAGACCAGGGCGGGTCTTAATCTAGTGAATGGTGTCCTCAGAAGAAGAAAGTGTGGGCCTGGGGATGTGGCCCTGTAAGTAGAGTGCTTGCCCAGCGGGCAGAAAGCCTGGGGTTAGATCCCCAGCATGTAGTGGCACATGTCTGTAAACCCCGAAATGGGGGGGGGTAGACAGGGATATCAGAAGTTCAAGGCCATCCTTGGTTCCAAGCCAGCCTGAGCTATGTGAGACCCAGTCTTAAAATAAAATATAATAAAATCAGAAAGAAAGAAAAGTAGACAGGGCGGCACAACCTCGTGGAAAGAAAAACCACGTGATGCAGAGACCGATTCGCATGAAGAAGGACTGGGTCACGGAACAGAGAGGTGAAGGCTGTGACAGTCACCAGCAGCCAGTCACTGCAGCCACAGTCTACCAGTTCACGGTCACATGCTCCAGGCAGGCCTGGGAAATGAACACACTTTTGAAGGTTCATGTGGGGACCTCAAGCTGTGTCGTCCCTGTTGGAAGGCAAGTCACCAGGGTGAGGACTCTGCCTTACTCTCCACTGGACTCCTGGCCTAGAGCAGGCTTGGGGCTGGGGGCTCCTGAGTAAGGAGCTCCTGAGCAGCCATTGTACCCTCTCCAAATGCCACCTTCTCCAAGGACCCTGCTCAAATGACACCACCTCTCTCTCTGCTGGTCCCTCTTTGCCACTTTCAGAAACACTGTGTGACAGTGTTGGCCAAGCTCAGAGTCCACTTTATGGTCTGCACACCTGAAGTACCGTTCCAGTGCATGGGACAGTACCCAGAATGTGTCACAGGCATGTCCAATCATGTTGTCATTCAATACATTGTCTTCTACAAACCACAAAATATATCTCATAAGGTTTCAAGTAAGTTCCGGATTTCGTTGGGCCACTTCCATAACTCTCCAGGGCCACACACCCTGCTTGTGGGCTGAGGGTGGGACATGCATGCTAGCTGCTCAATAAACACTTGCCAGGGGAAGACTGGATGAGAGAGTGACCCCAGGTAGACACGTGAGCCACTTTTTGATCTATTTGGACAAAAAAAGACATTCTGGGCTCAGTTGATGGAGTGTTGCACACAGTGCACGAAGCCCCGGGTTCCACCCCCAGCACCTCATGGCGCATGCCTGTAATCCCAGCACTTGGGAGATGGAGGCAGGGAGGTTAGAAGTTCACGAGGCTGGGGAGAGGGCTCAGGGGTTAAGAGCACTGGCTGCTCTTGCAGAGGACCTAGGTTCAATTCTCAGCACCCACAGGACAGCTAGCAACCACATGTAACTCCAGCTCTAGGGGGTCCAACACCCTCTTCTGGCTTCTGAAGACACTCCATGCACATGACGCGCAGACACACACGCAGGCAGAACACGCATATGCATAAAATGAAAACGAATACGTTTTTAAAAAGGAAGTTCAAGGTCATGGCTGGTTACACGTCGAGTTTGAGACCAGCCTGGGCTACATGAGACCCTGTCTTTAAAATAAGACATTATGTATTAAGTATTAAATATATATATATATATATATATTTTTTTTTTTTCTAGAAAAGAAGTTGAATGGCATGGGCCACCAGCGTCAAAAATAGACACTAACTTAATTGGAGTTTGTCACTTGGTCTGCCAGACTCCAGGTCCAGCACTCTGTTAGAGGGGTTAAGAAGAAAGGGTTGTTCTGGGCAGTGGATGGGGATGAGGGATGCGGACAGAGGCAGTGTGGATGTTTCCTCTCCCTTCCCCAGACCCCTATCTCCTCGCCCGGGTACCACAACCCCACCTGACTGTAGGAGAGCCCAGTGTCAGATGCTCCAGCCTGGGCTCTGTGAGTGAGGCCTCTGTCCTACACCCCAGGATGGTGAGGGTTGGGGTTACAGAGAACCTATGACAAAGGTAGGGGTGTTCCCTTGGGAGTCTGCGTGAGTCAGGGCTGCTAGCTGTGAACAAAGCAGGCCGGAAAGGACCTCCTAGCCCCTTCACTCACATGGCAGGTCTCTTAATGCTCAGGGCCTCTGTTCCCTGCTCTGTCAAACAAGGACAACCGTGTCTGTAACAGCCCTTGTAGGGTCACGTGATCAGCCTTGGTGCGTGCACTGAGCTGGGACCAGCACAGGCCAGATGCCATGACCTGTGGCTGAGGTGCTGCCCCTGGCCACTCAGGAGGAAGACTTCAGCTTTGGCGGGGCGAAGAGCCCGGGCCTCATTATGTTTAATTGCTTGTAACGCAAGCCCCTTAACACGCTCACCCCCATGACCTGCACTTCCAGGAAGCCGCTTTACCATCCTCCCATGACTGTGTGCGGCATGTTCCCGGAGCCCAGCACGCGGCTCTCAAATTGGCTCACGATTTGTCGGCAGCTCGGATAAAAACATTTTAATGGCTGTGTGCAGCACACACCCTGAGTGTCGCTCACGGGCCTCCCAAATGCCTTTTCCTACCACATAGTGGGATGTGATAGGCGTGAAATTACGGCCACTCTTTCGGTTTCATCTCCACCCAGAGGCCTCTGTGAGCAGCTGTGGAGGACTGACAATGCTCAGTGACTTTGATGGAGGTGGCCTGGGCCCTGTCCACAGCCCCAGCTCCTCCCCTCACTCTCCTGAGAGGCTCTCTGGAACCCCAGCCTGCCTCACTGTTAGCTGTCACATCCTCACGGCACAAAGGGGGCCCAGGCATTGCATGACCTCTTCTCACTTGGTGGGTCTCTGAGACACTGAGAAAGGATATGGGCAGGGACAGATAAGTCTAGATTGTGAGGGCCTGTGACTTTGGAAATTGGCCTTGGCACAGACACATTCGAAGAAAGTTGTGGAGTTAGGGGGAAGCACAATTTTTAAAAAAGACAGTAAAGAAACAAAAACACCTCTCAGGGCTGGGGAGACGACTCCGTGGTTAAAGAGCTTTTGGTGCAAGCAGAGAACTAGGGTTCAAGTCCATGTAAATGCTAGGTAGGTGTGGATAGACAGACTAGTAACATCAGCAAGCTCTGGGTTTGATTGAGAGACCCTGCCTCCATGAACAGAGTGGAGGAGCAATTGAGGATGACTCTCACTGTCACATGCAGGTGCTCCCACATGTAGGTGCTCCAATGCACATGCACTCCACACACATGCAAACATGGACACACACACAGGAACATGGAAAAAGAAAACTAAAATCTCTTTGAGCTGAATAGATGGTTCAGTAGTTAAGAGAACCTGCCGCGCAAACGTGAGGCCTGGAGTTTGAACCCAGCACTCCTGCGAAAGCTGCTGGATATGCTCTGAGTGTGCCCAGCACAGAGGGCAGAGAGAGGAGGACTGCCGGGCTTGCTGGCTGCCAGTCTAGCTGCCAACTCAAGCTTCTGGTTCATGGGATGACCCTGCCACTGGGTCAAGAATGATAGAAGACACCTGACACCTTCCTCTGGGCTCTGTGTCCACGCACGGGCAAGGACACCCAACACACGTGTGCCCATGTATCATCACACCCTCCCCAGTTTTGATTGACAGTTGCTGAGTCACTGGGTGCAGACCTCATAGAAAGGAAGGGACACTGTCATAGTGACCTCGTGGGTGGGTGGCGTGTAATGCCACTGAAGGGAAGACTTCTGCAGGTGGCGTGGCCAGCGTGGGTGGCTGCTGCCCTTCTCAGGGCTGCTATAGATCCTGGCTACTTCTCCAGGGTGAGGTGCAAAGACAGGTGGACTCTAGAGAGGTGGCCCTGGAAAGCCAGGTAGGCAGAGCACCCTCACTGGACCTGTCACTCCCAGAAGCACTCCAGGCTTCCAGAACCTTCACTCTTCATGTTACTCATGAACACTGTGATCTAAGAGAGCCGTCTACAAAGTGTTCCTCAAAAGGCCGGGCCTGTAGCTCACTGGATGGAGTGCTCGTCTCTCACTCATGAAGCCCTGGGTTCAAGCCCTGGCACCTCTTGACGGAGTGTGGTGGCTCACGCTTGTCATCCCAGCACTGGGGAGGCGGAAGCAGGAGGCTTGGAAGCTCAAGGTCACCCTTGGCTAGGCAGAGGGTCTGAGGCCAGCCTGGGCTACATGAGATCCTGTCTCAAAAACAAAAACTAACAAAAAGATAGGGTTCATGGTAGCCTTTCCTCCCTGGTTAATTGTGAGGATGGAGTGACATGATGTGTGGATATGTGCAAGTACCTATCTATGCGCCCAGTGGCGGCAGAGGGGCGTGGCCTCCTCGGAGTCCCTCCCTCCTAATTAGCATGCCCTCCCTTTGAATGGCCTCTTTACCCATAGCCCTCCACTACCTTCTTTCCGGCATCTGTCAGAGACACCTGCCATCTCACCTGCGCATGCGTCTTACGCCTGGCTCGCACCCTGCGCTGCAAACCCACCAAGGACAGGAACTTCGTTCTGTTCCAAGTTTGTCCCTGTGCCCTGAATGCATCAGACATCATAAACATCTGATGAGTAAATAATGGGGCCTGTCTTTCTCATTGAACTGGGAGCCCCTTGATGGTACAGGCTGAGTTGTGTTTCTTCCCTAGGGTGGCCAGCTCAGGGCTGAGCACCGAGCATGCGCTGTCAGAGAAGCCAGCCAGTCTGCCCAGCAATGCCGCCACCTCCCCAGGCTACTGTGGTGGGATCAATGTTGCTCCGGAGGTCTGGCCTTTGGAGGTTTTCAATTTCCCTAGATCGACGACTTTCCGCCGGGCCTTTGTGCTCTCATTGATTGCCAGAGTACAGCAGACTTTGTTGGCCTGACAAATATTATTTGATAAGAAAAACAGAGACACAGAGCCTGGGTCAAGGCCAAGGCCCGCATTCCTGCAGAGGGGTGGCCACAGAATGGTGGTTCATCTGGCAAGAGCATCGCGCTGATGGGACTTCCCGAGACTACTCAGAGCAAGGCCTTTGCATTTCCAACGGGGAAACTAAGGCTGGGTGAGGGTTGATTCAGCCGATGATGCAGCTGGACACAGATACTAGTGTCGCTGTCGCATGTCATAGATGCACAAATGGAGGCAAAGAGCCAGGGTGAGAACCCAGGAGCCCCCACAGGCAGCCCAGAATGTTTTCTAACTTCCTGGCCTTTCAACACCCCCAGAAAAGCCCTGGGAGGAGCCCGGGGGCAGGGGTGATAGTCTCTGGAGCGTATCACAGCTGTGATGCTGGGTCCCCTCCCTGGAGGCTCCTGGGCGGTCATCCCCTGTAGAAGATTCTCTCAGCATGTGCTTCTCAGGGCTTCTACTGATGCAGCCTTGGCCTCTGCCGGGGAGAACAGCTGCAGCAGCCGCAGGCTCAGGGCACACCACGCCACAGGCACACCACTAACCACACCACGCCACAGGGCGTGTAGCTGGGTAGCTCGAGAGAATGACATCCCTTGCCAACCATCTATAAATGTGGCTCAGGGCCTGTGGTGGCCTGCTCTCTCTGGACAGCAGTCACTTCCCTCAGTGACTTCTTCAGTCCAATCAACAAGCAGCCTGTCGCACACCAACACATGAGGATCAGGGACAAGGCACAGACCACGAGTCCTTAGAGCTTGGGACTGGGAAGAGAGTGGGTCCCTTACAAGAGGCTGTTGGGGCCAGGTTCCACGGTCACAGCCTGCCAGAGTCTGGCTTTTCCTCCTCCCAGCCAAGGGCAGTAGACGGGAGAGGCTCCTATACAGAAACCACAGGAGCTGACAAAGTGTCCCAGGACAGTTTCTGTGAGCCTGCTTGTGTGTGCATGCACACACCCGCACCCCTCCTTCCTGAGACACTGACTCACCCATGACGTTGAGGAAGATGTTGCCTGAGGCGAGGACCACCTTCTCCCTGGTGGCTCTGTCGTAGATACCCACATGGCACTCATAGGGACCATTGTCTGAGATCCGGACCTCAGGCAGCCTGCAGAGAAGCAGATGAAAGGGTAAGGCTAGTATTGCAAGGCTGAGGACGCAGTGTTCCATCCAGGAGGCCAACCCCAGTACAAACTTGTCCAGGCTCCACGCATTCACTTTGCCAAGACTTTGCACACCTGCGGTCTGGATTTGGAGGAAGGACAGCACTTATGCAGCACCCACTGTATACAGGCTCCATGTCTGGTGCTGCAGAGGCAGACAGTGAGTGCTATGTTCAACCTGAGCTAAATCTGTGCCCAGGAGCAGCTGCCAAGCTGGTCACGTGCCAGTCTTAGGATGCCCTGTGGGTGATGCAGGTTTTGAGGAGCTGGGCTTAGCTACTGCCTGCATGAGGCCTGGCCCCAGTCATTCGTCACAACCACCATTGTCTTAGTTACTGCTCTATTGCTGTGAAGAGACACCGTGACCAAGGCAACTTATAGAATGAAGTGTTTAATTAGGGGCTTGCTTATAGCTTAAGAGGGTCAGTACATGATCGTCATGGCACTGGAGCAGTAGCTGAGAGCTACTTACATCCTGATCTGAAGGCAGGAGGCACAGGCTTTTGAAACCTCAAAGTCCAACCCTAGTGACACACCCCCTCCAACAAGGCCACGCCTCCTAATCCTTCCCAAACAGTTCCACCAACTGGTCACGAAGCATTTAAATATATGAACCTATTGGGGCCATTCTATGGGGGTTGATCATTACAGTCCATAAACAGGGAAACTGAGCATGAGATGTTATTGACTGCCCTACCCTGATTAGCTAAGATATCACCATGAGACCTTGGAATCCTGCCTTCAGACAGCTAAGAGGTCACTTTATGCCCTGTCCCGAGGACACCAAAAGAAGCACAATTACATTCCTGTCCCCAAGGAATCTCCTCCCTGGTAGACAGGGACAGAGAGAAACTGACCAGTGCTCCACACCTGTGCTACAATATGTGTGCTCAGCAGTGGGCTGAAGGGCACTGGCTCTGCCTCCAAGGTCCCCAGACCAGGGTGTGTGTGTGGGGGGGGGTGGGTGTTCCCTCAAACCTCCCTCTTGCTTTTCATTGGAAAGATTCAAGAGTAAATATCTCAGGCTTTGTTCCCTCTTGAAGTTGGTCTTGGGGCTGGAGAGATGGCTCTGAACTTTTGCAGAGGACCTGAGTTTGGTCCATAGCAACCACATTGGGTAGTTCATAACAGCCTGTAACTCCAGCAAAGGGGGATCTGATACCTCTGGCCCCTGTGAGTTCCTGCACTCATGTGTGTACCCACCCCCCAAGACACAGATACACATAGGCAAATTAAAGCAGTCTCTCTCTCTCTCTCTCTCTCTCTCTCTCTCTCTCTCTCTCTCTCTCTCTCACACACACACACACACACACACACACACACACACACACATCTGAGTGTTGGGAGAGATGGATCAGTGGTTAGGAACACTTATTGCTCTTGCAGAGGACCCAGGTTTGATTCCCAGCACCCATATGGCAGCTCATACCTGTCTGTAACTTCAGTTCCAGGGCATTCGACACACACTTCTGGCCACTACAGGCGTTGCACACACATGGATTACTTACATACATGCAGACAAAACACTCATACACATACAATTAAAAACCGAATCTAAAAAGTCTTAAAGCTGATATCTTGTAATTTCTCTCTGTTCCCTCATAGCACACAGACAGTTGAAGAGAGCCTGTCAACCAATCAGTGTGCCAGGTTCCAATAAAACTTTATTCATGACTGTCAAGTTTTCTGCTGCTCAGAATGTTCATGTCACAGAACAAACATATACTTTTCCTTTTCTCCTCCAACCATTCAAAATTGTTAAAACATTCTCAGTTCACAAGCTGTGGCTAAACAGACCATCATCTGATGACTCCTGTTCTAGATCTTTCTACGGGGTCTACAGGGTCAGGTCATGCTAGAATGAGTTGGTATGCCATTCTTTCTCCTGGAGGGTACAGTCACAATGGGGGCAGCCTCTTTCTGCCATCTAGGCTGCAAAGGGCCCTGAGAACTGAGTTCAAATTATACTTCCCTCTGTGTGGAACCCACGGAATTTTGGGGAAGCCATACCTTTGAGTACCCACTTTCATGTGTGTGTGTGTGTGTGTGTGTGTGTGTGTGTGTGTGTGTGTGTGATTTTATATATATATATATTGCAGATGACACATCCCAGGACCGAAGTGAAGATGGACTTTGATAAACACTTGAGAGCGCTGCACACACCTGCCCAGAGGCCATGGGTGGCCTCGGCCTTGTGATGCCCCTGGAGGTGAGAATTCCTGCCAAGGGGTATCCAGGCACTTTGACCAGCAGGAGCCTCAGCTTGGTACTACACTGGGCAAATCCAAATCTCTCCTCAAGTCCCGACCTATACTGGCCTGTTTCCGAGGAGGACCCTGTGTCAATGTTGATTTTTGCATTCCCAGAGCAGGCAGAAAACCAAGGGAGACACCCACATTTGTTCAGGGTCCTCCTCCACCTAACCAGCCCAGCCATCCTGCCGAGTCGCAGGCCCATGGGGGATGGAGAGGCCATTATTAGCTCAAGGCTCTTCTTCCTGGGCGGCTCCTGAGCTGGGAGGCCCCTTCCTGCAATCCTTCCTCCCTCCTCCCCATCTGCCTGCTCCAAGCTTCTCTTTCATCTTGTGATGAGCAGTTTAACCTCGGGTTCCAGCCTGTCTCAGCTCCTCTTGCTTATGAGTCACTTCTATGCCCGCCCCCCCCCCCCGCCACGCCCCCCACCTGGGCTCTCAGCCTCGTCCTGAGCTGTTGTCACTTTGAGCTGAGCCAGCTCCCCTGGCAGCCCCTCCCTCGCACAGCACCCAGCACTCATTAGCATAAACAACACCCTCATTTCCATAGACTACACAGAGGTTGCCATCTGGTCTCCTCACTGTCAGGAAGGACTGAAGTGTGGGGAGCACCCTTTCCATGGGGGGAAGATGCCGCCCCCGCCGCCCCTTCCACTCCTCCTCTCAGAAGAAAAGTGCCTTGACAGTGGGAACAGCAGGGAACCTGTCTCCCCTGGGAATGATTTCCTTTGTAACGCAGCTAGATTGAGAACAGCAATGTACTTTGCTGCGCATGGTAGCTGAGTGACAGCCACCTTAAGTGACATGTTTCGGCTATCCTCACAGGTGTCTATTATGCAGTCGACCTGCTTAAGTGACTTTCCAGGGAGACAGGTGCAGGGGGTGTGTAAAGAAGCAGGCTGGGGGTGGGGGGCGGGGGGGGCGGGGGCCGGGGGCCGGGGGGGGGGATGGATGGAGCCGGAGGCTCCTGGATGATGTCACCAGATAGTGAGGGCATGGCTGACGCACAGGGGGAGGCACGTGGGTGACCACCCCATGGGCTGTCTATGCAGATGTGTTTAGGTGACCCCAGCACTGGGGACATGTTTGGGAATCACTCGGCTGATGACATGCTCAAGTGACGGTAACACAAGCCATATGTTTGGGTGACGTGTGGGTGACACCTCACAGGTGGCGTGGAAGACAGCTCAGCGGACACGTGGGGTGGTGCTTTTAAAGATAAGACACCTTACCATCTGGGGCTGTTCCGACAGCTCCACTCGGTGCTCCTTGCTGGGCTCCAGGGTTTATGCCTGGCCTGGCTCGACCACTAAGCCGCATCATTCACTGGGCACAAGCTTGACAGCTCTTGTTCCACACTCCCAGGCTGTGAGCGGCCAGGTCCTGGGTGTCCACCTCTTCCCGTCCTGAGCTACACTGCTTCCCTTCTCCACTCTTAACCCCCCCCACTCTCCTGTAGCCAAGCTCAGGATTTAAGTGGGGTTTCCGCATCTTTCAATCCCCCTTCCATTCAGAATCCAGACCAGGGCCTCTCCTCTAAACCCCTCGGAAAGCGGTCAGCGTTGGGGAGAAATGGCCAGGAACTGCCCACAGAGCCTCCTCAGCCACCTCATCCCCCCCTCCCTCCCTTCCTCCAGTCACAGCCCCTCTGTTCTTCTTGCCCTTTCTTCCTGCATACACCTTGTTCCTGCTTTATGAGATAACATTTTTGCTTTGGATAATCTTAAATCATGGAAAAGTAGCCAAGATAAGAGAGTCCCCGGACACCCCACGCTGCCTTTCCTCTATCTCGGCTACCATCTGAATCCAGACACAGCCTCCTCCCCAGGTTCGCTCTGGCTCTCATCTCCGATCCAAAGCTGCCAGGTCACAGCTTTGATCCACACCTAACCGCCTCGTCTCCTTCATCAAACCCCGAGATCTTCCACTGTCATCCTTGGAAAGTGGATTAAGTGGTCCAGAGCCTACCCCGCCCCCAGCACTGAGTGGCATTGATCCGAAGGCTGGATAGAAGGTCTTCACAGGCAGCAGGGGGCCGAGGGGGTGGGAGGAGGCCGCTCTCATCGGTGATGGCCTGAGATCAGGTCGATAAACTATTAATAACCGCAGCGTCTGTGCGCAGATAGGGGCGATGCAGTTTAGCAGCTGGAGTTTACCAACACTGACGGCGTCTCTGAAGGGCGAGTAATTGTGTTTTTGAAAAGCTGGGAACGGGAGGAGCAGGAGTGTTGCCTTTACCTGTTGGCCTGAGCCTCATCCAGGGGAGGATGAGGGCTGGACACTGCAATTCTGCAGCATGTAGGGGCCAGAGGACCACATCTGCATACAGACTTAGACCTACTGTGTGACCCACGTCTAGACCTACTGTGTGAACCACATCTAGACCTACTGTATGTCCTGGCATCTCAGCCTACTGTGTGTTCTAATATTTGGACGAGCTGTGCATCTCAGCATCCAGGCCTACTATGTATCCTGGACTCTAGACCTACTGTGTGCCCTGATCTATGCCTGTGGCATGTTCTGGTATCTAGACCAACTACATGCTCTAGCATTTAGACCTACTGGGTGCCCTGCAAGGTTGAGCCTTGTGGTGGTGTGGAGATACCTACCAGTAACTTATCTCTACTTGGAGAGTCTCCCTCATTTCCTGTTCCTGTGGAAAGTCTCTAGCCATTCCCCTGACCCCAGCAGTGCAGTGGAGGGCTTAAGAGCACACAGGTTAAAAAGCACACAGGCTGTTGGATCAACATGTGACTCCCAGCTCAGTTGCAGCCCTGATTTGGACCTCTGAAAAAATCATGTGACTTCTCTCAGGCTCGGTTTCCCCATCTGTCACACCACTCACTAGACTTTTGGGAAGACTACCAGGGCTCACCCAAGGGCACCACCTAAGGCTAGTGCATCATGAGTGTCCAGTGACATAGATCCCAGAGGCACACAGAGTTCTTGAGCTGCCTCTGCCAGGCAGGCCGCCCTGACTGCTCATCCTTTGCGTGGACAGACCCAGCTCCTTTTTCTCTGTGTGTGCCTGCAGGTACCATCCACCCACCTCCCCTCTCAGCCCAGAGGTTCTCCGAAAGCCTCTTGCCTTCTAGCTAAGTGCTCCTGAGTATCTGGGAGGACCAGGTCAGTGGAAACAGCTGTTAAAAGCCAAGGTCTCTGGTGAACCTGGCCAGTTTGCGGTGTTTGCGGAGGCTGTTTGGCCTCCCACGTTAGGATTCTGCCGCTCCTCCAGCTGTATGACCGCACATGCGCAGTTCAGTAGCTAAGCAAGGGGTCTTATACCTTATGTCATCTGTGTGCTACATGATTATGTAATGTGTGGTATGGTCACGCAATCTGCACATTCGTGGCATAGTTCCGTAAGCACACATGAGCATGTGCAGGGAAATCCTTAAAAAACCGGTCACAGACCCCTCCCCTCTCTTCTGCTCTCTCCTCCTCCCTCCTCTGCACATGTCTTCCACAGGCCTGGTCACTCTCTTCTGCCCCCCCCCCCACCTCCTCCTAATAAAGGTCTGATACTGGGGTTTGTCATTCCTCATGACCTTTCTCGCACAGTGACCAGCACCGCTGATTTAAAACCAACATCCCAAGGCCTCACTTTTCCTATCTGATGATTGGGCGTGACGATACTGTGTGGAATTTTAGCCCTGGAAGTGCTGACCTTTGTAGATTCACAGTGGAGGCTTCCCGGTGAGCATTTCCCAACGCACCGACCCCTACTCTAGCTATGATCTCCCACTGCACAGACGAGAAAGCTGAGGCCCACAGACAAGATGTGTCACAAAGCGAGCAGGCAGGTGCCCTGGTGAGAACCCAAGTCAGAGGTGGCAGATGGGGGAGTGGGCACATGCACTCCTTACCCTCCTCACCTGCCCTTGCACCTCATTTCTTCCTGAGCTGTGAGCTCCTCCTGAGTGATTTGGCCTCTGCTGCCCTGTGTGTTTCTATTCTGAACCTGCCACCTCCCCAGGGAACAAGAGCCATATGCTTCCTCCCTGTAAGAAGAAGGATGGCCTTTTGCTTCCCTAAGTTCTCCTTGCCAAGCTTTCGGGGAGTCTGGGGTGTCTCCCATGCACTTTGTCAAGGCACGGCAGCCTTTTGGCCCCTCTGTTTGCCTTGGCTTTGATTTGATGCTGGGAAGAGCCTCAGATTCTCCCAGAATCCAGGTAGAGGACTTAGGAGCCCGGCCAGGCAAAGAATGCAGGGTCCAGCTGTGTGGCCTCCTTCTGCCTTGCTGGGGAAGCGGGAGAGCCAGGGATGGACCTTTACAGACACTCAGTGAAGGATCACACAAATGCACACAGAACTGAGCCAGCTCTCAGCACTCGCCCTCCTACTTTCTCCTGTGCCATTAATTGATTAAAATTTTAAGACAAATTATTAAGCCACTGCCTCACGCTGTTTTCAGTGCTCAGTCTATAGCCAGGAGCCAGACAGAGATGCATGCTTGAATGGAGACACTGGGAACTTGTTTTTCTGTCTTGTGTGTGTGTACACCTCCCTCCTGCTCAGAAGAATTGAGCTGGACAGTAATGAACCTGCCTCAAGAACAAGGTCATCATTTAAAGAAAAAAAGCCAGTCCCACCTTGTCGCCCCTGGGGCTTTTGTAAGTTTTACCATTGTTCTGCACATCTCCCAGAATCCTCACCATTCTGCTGGGGTTTTCTATGCTTGAAAATTTTGCTACATTGTTATTTTTTATCTTTAATTACATGCATGTGTCTGTGCACAGGGGTACAGGAGCCCAAGGAGGCCAGAGACATCAGACGCCCCTAGCTGGAGCTACAGGTGGCATTTTGGAATTGAATTTGGGTCTTCTGGAAGAGGAGCATGTGCTCTTAACCACTGAGCCATCTCTCCAGGCCCCTTTTTTGCTAACTCTATTTTCATTGTTTATTTGTGTGTTCAAGTGTGTGTGTGTGTGTGTGTGTGTGTGTGTGTGTGTATGTGCATGTGTGTTCACTTGTATGTAGTCGCACATGGGGGCATGTGTATGTAGAGGCCAGAGGTCAACTTCAGGTACTGTTCCCCAGGAGCCAGCCTCCCTGTCTTTCAAGTCTGGGTCTTTCACTGGGACCTAGCACTCTCCAATCAGGTGAGACTAGAGATGACCAGTGAGCTCCAGGGATCTGCCTGTCTCTGGCCTCTCATTGCTGGGATAGCATGCGTGCACCATCGTGCCTGGCTTTTTATACAGATGTTGGGGACCAAACTGAAGTCTCATGATTGCAGAGGAAAGGGCTTCACCAACTGAGCCCCCCCCCCCCCCCCCCCAGTGCTTTTTGGTCTTAAGTTTCGTCCTCAGCTATACTGAGGCATAAATGATGAACTGCAATGTTGATGTATTTAAACTCTACACACTTCACAGGTCCCAGCGTATTGAAACTATGGCTACCATGAATATAATGACCCCATGCATTGCTCCCGAAGTTCCTTCATGCCCTTTTGCGATCCACTCCCCCATCCTCAGAAGGCCACAGATCTATCTATCCCCATGAAACCCATTGCCTAGGATCTTCTATAAATTGTGTCTTACAGTGCTTGCAACCTTTTGCTAGCTTTCTGTGTTAGCTTTCTGTTGATGTAATGAGATACTCGAGACAATCGCCATACACAAAGGCATGGTTTATTTTGGCTCGGTGTTTTTCAGAGATTTCAGTTCACAGGGTTTGGTCCTGATACTTTGGGGCCGATGGCAAGGAGAAGAAAATAGCCCAGAGGAGACAGATGGGGAGGAAACAGGTCCCACTCACCCATAAATAGCTCACAGACCACCCACCAGGCCCCACCTCTTAAAGCTTCCACCACTGGGCTGGGGAGAGGGCGTAGCAGGTAAAAGGACTTGCTGAGTTTGGTTTCCAACCCTACGTGAAGAACTGGATACGATAGAGTAGTCTATAATCCCAGCACTCCTATGGGGAGATGGGAGGCGGAGACGGGGGAATCACCCAGGAGCTTGTGGGTCAGCTAGCCTGGAGTCTGCTTCACGGTGGCAGAGACAACAGTTGGTACTTCAGTGTGGTGGAAGGAGAGAACTGACTCCTGGGAGCTGTTCTTTGGCCTCTGCACACGTGCTGTGGCACGTGCACTCACACACTCTCTCCATCTCTCTCTCTGTCGCTTTGTCTATGTCTTTGTCTCCCTCTACCCCACCTAAAAATATTTAAAAATTCTGTTTAACTTGGTGTAGCACTAAGCTGGGGGTGGAGCCTTTAACGAACAACCTCCACTCTTCATCATTATCTTGCCATTCACTCCTGGGTGGCCTCTGTCCACACCACCTCCTTCCTGGTCATGGCTGAGCCACATCCCATTGCATGGATCTGGCTATGCGTGTCATCCTGCTGTGTGGACATCTTTATCTATTTGCCCATTGGTGGGCATTTATGTTGCTCTAGGCTCTCACCATTAGGAACACAGCTGCAGTACATCCTCAGATACCTGCCTTTATTTCTCCTGGGTAACCACAGAAAGACAGCATGGCTGGGGTAGGCTCACTTTAAAAGTCACTGCCTGACTTTCCTCTAAAGGGATCAGACAAGCCTCCCCTCCCCCCACCTCAGTGGCAGATCCCCTCCCCCCACCTCAGTGGCAGATCCCCTCCCCCCACCTCAGTGACTTTCTGCCTTTTTTTTTACTTAAAAATATCATTACACATATTTATTTATTGTATGTGCATGAGTGTGTATGAGCATACATGCTGCACAGCCTGTGTACACGTGTGTAGAGGTCAGAAGACAACCAGAGGGGGTCAGTTTTCTTCCACCACAAGGGGTCCTAGGAGTTGGACTCAGTTTGTCAGGCCCAGCAGCGAACACCTGTTGCTGGTGAGTCAGCTTCCGGATCCTCTCAGATTTAAGTTTTCTTAAAGCACATTATTTTGTGTGTGAGCCAGTGTACATGATACGTGTCATGTATGGGTAAGTGATTTCTGGCATGTGTGGAGGTCGGGGACAATGTTGTGGAGTCATGTCTCTTCTTCAAGAGATTGGACTCAGGCAAGCACCTTTACCTGCTGAGCCAGCTCACTGGCCCAAGTTCTGCCTCTACATATGCCACTCATGAGCCTTCTAGAAGCACCTCTCCCACCCTACCTGTTCTGGACATCCAATCTGCTCCTACATCTAAGGAACTCATTGTCAGTGAGCTTTATGCTCAAACTCCAAGCCCAGGCGGCAGCAGGTATGTGGCAGGGATGGAGAGACTCCTGGGCTGTGGGGGAATCCCAGTGTGCACTCACCATGCCTGAAGCCCTGGGTTTCTGGGGTACCAATCAGACAAAACAAAGCTTGGGAGACTGGTAGGGAGCTGTGGGTTTCTCTATGAGATGCAAATGGGTTCCTCTGGCCCCCTCTGCTCCTTTCTTTGCACAGGTAGGGTAGGTTCAGGGACAGACTTCTTCCCTTCCTCCATCTTGAGCCTCTCTTTCTTGTAAGACCTCTCTTTTCTCTTCTCCCTCCTTCCCGCCAGTCTCCCCCAGCCCATCCAGCCTGTCCCACCTGTACCCTGCTGCCATGGTGATCTCCTGATCACCAAGATGCTGATCTCCTGACCACCAGGATGCTGATCTCCTGACCACCAGGATGCAGCCCATCCCTCCCTCCACATACTGCCTTCTCTAGGCTTCCTTTCACATAAGGATCAAGCCCAGTCTAGCTGCAAGCTCAGATCTGGCTCAGGCCCAAAAAGGAGGACGGAAGGAACAGATGGAGGGAAGAAAATGGCTTGTGGCCTCACATCCCTTGCCAAAATCCAGCAATCGAATGAGGAGACTCTTCAGGACCAAACTTGTATAATGCACTCTATTTAAAAGGCATTTTGTAATTCAAACGTCTTCATTTATACACGCGGCACCTCGTTGCGGGCTAGGAGTGAAGATTCAGGTAGCAATGGGTCCTTTGAGGCCGAGCTTTAATGAAGAGATGAGAGCGCCTTTTCATTTGGACAGCATTGTTTGCACGGAAACAGAGCCTCTTAGGGGATGGGAAGAGTTCTTTCTTGCAAGTAGGTTAAACACACCCCCTGCAATCTTATGAGCCCAGAGCCTGCCAGGGCTCTGCCGTCCCTCATCCCTGCTGGCAAGAGACCAAGTGTGAGGTCATGAAGTTTTTACAGCTCTTGAAACCAGCAGGCTGCCTCCATTGGCTGCTCTGCTCCCCCCAACCCGCCCCCCCGCCCCGCCGTGTCTCCCTCAAACACCTGCTCCCTCTCTCAGTTCAGGGTCATGCCCTCTGATGCTGATGCCTGCTCTGCTTGGGCAGAGCACCTTGGTGAGGCAGAGCTAATAAAAATGGCTGTAAAGTCTCTGGCAGCCTTGGCTGCAGTTGGGTGTTTGCTCATAAGTGCTGCCTGCTCCTCGTAAGGAGAAAGGGGTGGAGCGAGGTCCCTGCCCCGCTTCTCACGTTTGTACCTGTGTAATCTGAAGAGCTCGACTGTGAGCTGGGCGTGGTTCAAGGAAGGACCAGTGGTCCAGATGTGCACCTGCTCAGCCAGCCCCAGCTCTTCCCCGTCTTCAGCTGTCCTCCCAGCCTCTTAGCTTCCCCTCAGAGGCAACCTCACAGCCCCTACCAATGTCCCAGGCCTGGAAGGAGACAGACTGGCTGCTGGTGGGAGGATTAGGCCCCACGGGGAGGTATCTGGGGACGACAGGAAAAGATGATCACAACTTGGCTGGGGATGGACTCCCCAGTAGAAGAGCACTGGATGCATGGCTTAACCTTAGGCAAGCACAGGAATCCCCCCTCTTGGAGATGGCCATCTGAAGATGGGGTGAAGGCTTCTCACAGGCTCTCAGGGGGAAACTGAGGCTGCAGTTGGCCAATGAACACACTTCGAGTCTCCTGTTCTTGGCTCTCTCTGTGATCTGGATTTATCCATCTGTTGAAGTTTGCCCACAAAGCAGTTGAGGTGGTTCCTATCTCTGGGCTTCTCCAACCCCCAAACTGGAGCCTAGAGCTTAGAAGTGCTTGGATCACAGCCTGTGCCAATGGAAAGGATTGGATGACAGATGTCACAGCCCTGCAGGGGTCCCCTCAACCACAGAAGCTGTCACAAAGCTAATCCCATACACACTACAGCCTCTATCCTGCTCTCTAGACCCTCTCTGTTCCTACACATCTCTGCAAGGTTCAATGTCTCCCTGGTTTTCATGGCCCCCTGGAGGTAGACTTACACTCAAGCCTAGCTCAGAAGAAACGCAGACTCCAGACCCAGGCCAAGGGCAGCCTGTCATGTCTGACTTGACTAAAGCCACCTGCAGTGATAATACTTGAGTCACCCTCCACCACAGTGTGGGTATATCTATATCCCTGAGCTGCTTGGCAACAAGGAGGGAAGTTTAACTCACAGAAGACAGGACAGAACGGTCTAGAATTAGAAATGAGCTCCCCACAGCCTGCCCCCCCCCCCCCCGCATACACATACACCTCTTGTGACGCACCTTGATTTTTCTCCTTCAGAAAGTCCTTTGCAAAGAGGTCCACTGGAAAGGGTGGATTCACGAGAGCAAAAGACAGATGGATGAAGACGCTGTCCCAGGAGTTGGGAAAATGGTTCAGCAGGTAAAGTACTTGACTTGAAAGAGCCTAAATTCTACCCCAAAATCCACATGAAAAAACCTTGCATGGTGGGGAACATTTGTAATCCCGGCACTAAGGAGGTAGACACAAGCAGATTCCCAAGGCATGCTGGCCAGTCTAAGCTAATGGATGAACTCCAGGCCAACGAGAGACCCTCTGCACTAAGGAATACTACACATGGGCATGCACACAGAGCCGGTCCCTTGAGAAAGGCACCTGCCATGCAGGCACGGACTGCACATGCTTTGTTCCTTCTCTACCAGACCACCTTGTACATGGTCATCCAACCAGGGTGACCATCAAGTCTTGGGAGTCTCAGCCTTGCCCGGTTTCAGCAGAAAGTTCTCAGGTCCAGCATGCCGGAATGGCTGGCCACCTAATGTTTAATAGGCAAGAACACTAAGGAGAGGGGTGTGGCTAGCCCGAGGCCAGACACCGGTCAGCAGCAGACAGAGAGAAGACAGGACCGACCACAGGGGCCAGCAGATGAACACTCCCTGGAGGTGTGTGAGGAATGGTGACCTGATGATGGCGTTAGGAAGTCCTCTCACAGGGCTGGATGCACAGTGGCACTCAGGGCCCCGTGGCAGTGGTTGCTGTGAACGGAAGTCTCCATGAGACAGGTGAACCTGTGTTCTCACTCAGGCTGGTGAGTTTGGGTCCACTTTCTCCCACAGCCCCTTCAGATAGGAAAAACATCCGTTAGAACTGTTGCTTGGCGATGGCTGCCCTCTCTCTCTGGCCATTCCCCTGCAGGAGTGAAGGAAAGGCCCTCCTCGCAACCACTGGAGGTTTTCCGAAACAAAGTAGCAAGGGGAAAAAGAAGATGCTCTGCAACTATGAAACTGGACCCAGTAGCACCTACTGATCGTCCCAGCTGCTCAGGAGGCTGAGGCACGTTCTCTGGGACCCTGGAGCTTGAAGCCTATGCACTAAAATCAGACCTCCATCTCTAAAAACCAAACAACCAACAAACAGATGGGCCTGGGAAATGGTTCATTGTGTAAAGTATGAGGTCTTGAGTTTGATCCCCCGGCACCCACATAAACACATGTGCCAGGGTCGGTGGGGATGCATTTGCAATCCCAGGAATGGAGAGATGGAGACAGATCTCTGGGGCTGGTTTGCCAGCCAGGCTAACGTAACCACTGGAACCTAGGTTAATGAGAATCCATGTCAGTACTGGACAATATTGAGGAAGGACGCCTGAGTCTGATCTCCGGCATCATCGTATCATATGCATTCCACCCAAAGGTACATCTACACACCCACGAATACAAACGCACACCAACAGACAGGGAGATAAAAAAATAACTTGCTGGCTCATGGGGACATCAAGGAAGGTGGATGACCAATGACCCAAGGAGAGTCAGGTGCTGTGTGCTCTTTTCATGGGGGACGTGGGAAACAGTCAGTCCTGAAGGCAGTAACTGATTTTTAAGGCAGTTGGGTGGGCTTGACAGAAGGCAGTCTTCCACAGATGATGCCTTTTGTTAGTGAGTGGGCCTCGGAGACGGGTGGTGACTTGTGTGGAAGTCTTCCTGCCGTAGGAGTTTAGTTAATGCGACCTCGGGGAGCGGACAAAGGCTACTGCTTTCTGCACTGTCCGGTCTGATCTTTGGGCAGACAGGAACAATGGAGCAAAATCTGCTTCAGCAACGGCCACCCCCAGGTCAGACCAGACCTATGTCCAGACAGAGCATTAAGGAATACAGGGATTGTGCCCCAGTATGGTGCCAGGCTGGGCACAGGTTGGGTCTAGCCCCAGGTGCTTGTGATAGGCTGTCCTGGGGCCTGAGCTGCTCCTGCTGGGTCCTCAGGGCTTTATAACCCAACTAGGATCAAGTAGGCAGGGCCAGTGCTGGGCAGGTGTTCAGGCTTCATAAAAGCCTGCCCACATGGGGGCCTTGGTAACATTCCGTCTTCTCTTGCTCTTTTCTCTCTTTTCCTGGCAGAGGCTCTGCAAGGGCCTTTTCCGGGGCCTTTAAAACCCATCAGTGCAATTTTCACCCCTTTAAACCTGAAAAGAGTTTCTAGCTGCTCTGTGGGTACCAGACGCCAAAGGCATCTAATCACATACAGGCTGGCTGGGCAGGGGGCGGGAGATGCTGGAGAGGGACAGCAGGGCAGAGGCGTCTAGAGAGGATGCCCACCAGGCTCTCCTTCCCCTGCCTTCTCTGGGGACCTTTGGAGAACCTTCAGCTGCCACAGCTGGATTAGATAGCAAATCTGTCCTGGAGCGTTAAGCCCTTCTACTAAGAGTTTGAGGCATCTGATGGCTGTGACTCTCTGGCCAGCCCCTCACTCTGCTATGTGAGGAGAAGTACCCAGAGTGGGGCCCTCTGTGTTCGTCTACTGAAAAAGGATGGTCTGAAGCAGACAGCAGGAAACTGGGTGGAACTCTGCACCAGCCCTCTGAACCTTGGCTTCTGCCTCATAAATGGAGTGAGCCCTATGTCCTGAACCCTGAGTGTGAAGCTGTCAGGGTGGGGTGTGCCTGGAAGACACCTCCTTCCCATCTGAGGGGTGCTCTAGAGACATGGGCATGATTTACTGTTGGGCAGCCTGGCCAGCACCAGCTTCCCAGCAATTCCCATTTTATTTTGCCCAAGAAAAGCCATAGAGAGCCAGCCTGGGGACTCCGAGTCCGGGAGGGACCCTGGGAGGTGACAGACTGGGACCACTTACAGACCTCTCTTCTCTGGCCTGTTACCTATCTTGACCTATCTTGACCCTTCCTGCTCTGTGTAGCTGATACCCCCAGCCTTGTCCCTGAGCCCTCCCTCACCTTCCTCATCCTCTCCTGCAGACCCCACCCTGACTTTCCGTCCACTGCCTCTCCTCCTGCCTCCCCCGTTCAGACCCGCCCCACCCCACTCCCTGCCTCCCCCTCTCCAGGCCTCCCTTCCTGGCCTCTTGCTGCTGCCATGGAAACCGCTTCCTCCTCCAGGTCCTGATGGATTCATTTAGCCCCTCACGGTCAGGCTGCTCATGCCTGCTGGCTCTGGGCTGCGGGGGGGTGGAGGATGGGAGTGTGGTGGGGGCATGGGATCAGAGGCTCCTGCCCTTTATTCTTTACCCCGTTGCATCTGGGCCTGGCAGGCAGTGTGGGTGGGGCACAGGCTCCACAGGAAACGACACTGGGGAGAGACACAGGGCAGCTGGCCAAAGAGGAATCAAACAGGGTGCTGGGTATCAAGGGAGCCAGAAAAGCCAACGGCGCGTGGCCTGCTGGCCACCCCTTCCTTTCCCTCATGGCTATTTTATTTCTTTGTAAGTCTCTGTCTTTGTCCCTGAATAAGCCAGTGAGAGCAGGGACGGGGAAGGTCAAGAAGCCTGTTGACGGGAGTTGGTGGTCAGCAGGCGAGAGGAAGTGTGGGGAGCCCCTCATCCTCCCGTCCTCCTTTCTATACTGGTTATCATTCTGACCTTGCTCAGTGAATACAACTACACACGTGTGTGTGCAAGACCAGAATGAGGTCACGCACCCTCAGTACTCTAGAGGAGATGGCATGCACTGCGTCACGGAGCCCCGGCTCCATGACAGAACCTCTGCGAGGAGGACTTTGATAACTGAACTCTTTCCACCACCTCCATACTCCCTTTCCTGCCCCACCCCCACCCCGAGCTCAGCCACGGGGACAATCATAGACATAGGAGCTACTCTGGAAGCTTCTGTCAGTGGGGAACTCCCAGGCTAATGATGAGCATCCTGGGGCAGGTTAGTCAGTGTCTGTGCCCCTGTCCCATCTCAGTCTCCATAACAGCCCCGTGAGGAAACTATTGACTCAGAGGCAGGGAACTCAGCTGGGTGGAGTCCTGGTAGAGGCCCCAGAGGTGACACCTGTTGTGGCCCGTCTGGTCACTCTTCCCAAGGAACCCTAAGCCCCAGTGTGATGGCAGCAACCAGCAGGCCTGTGGGGTGCAGTTAGGGTAGGAGTCTTGCCTTCCTAAAAGAGGCCTAGAGGGTTTCTACCAGGGGAGGCTATGGTGCCGGTGGTTGGAGGGACATACCTCTTCAAGCCAGAGAGGATTGCAAGGCAAGCAGAAGGAGCAGAGATAATGGGGTCATGAGGCAGAGAATTGTGATTCTAGCGTAGCCTTCTGGCAGCCGTGAGAGCCTGGGGCCTGGTGCGCAGCCTGGTTCTGCCTATGGTCACTGTAGGGACCACGGCTTACTTTTGTTCCTAGAAGCAAACTCTAATAAGATATCATCACACAAACTCCTCTGCTATGGGACAAAACACCCACAGGACATTCTGCTCGGCACAGTTGGACAAGGGATCAGAAGATAGACTCAAAGAGAAGGGGCCTGACCCCTGGCAAAGCGGCGGGATGCCAGAGCTGCACAGTTCAGAGCAGGCTTCTCCGTAGGGCTAGACAGACCTGGTCGGGCCCTACTACATGGCTGTTGATCATCTCAACGGCCTGCAGGGTGACAGGTTCTCATAATACAACCTCAAAGCCTGAGACAATGACACAACCCAGCGGTCAGCCAGCATCTCGCAGTCGGTACCTGCCCACCCCCAGCCAGATCAGAAGGATGGAACTGGCTGAATGGATTGGGGACAGCAGCCCTGAGAGGCCAGGCAATCTGTCAGAGGTCACTCAGTTAATGGCAGGAGTGTGGGTCTGGGAAACTCAGAAGTTCACAACGCCAAAGTTGGGGGTGGGAGGGCCTGTGCTTTGGGGTGAATGTGGTGGGGGTTAGCGTCTGTGCGGGACCAATTACTCGGATCAGTAAAGCAAACCTTAACTCTCCCTGCCTGCCCTGCTGCAGCTGGGCCTGGAGCCCCACAGGAGGCCTTTCCCAATGAGGTCAGCTGATGGGTGACCCCAGGCCGAACCCGATTCCTGCTGCTTCATCAAAGCCAAGCTAAAAACAGCCTGGCTTTGGCAGCGGAAAATTGAAACTCCTAGCTCCCTCTTAAGGCTCTTAAACAGGTCATCCCACCAAAAACCCAATCCTTCAATCTGCGTTCTGTTAAAAAGTAGGGCAGGCCAATTACATTTCACAGTCCTGAGCTACACACTGCCAAAGGCAGAGAAGGGCAGGCCGGGGCGCCCAGGGCCGCAGCAGATGGGAGACAGGGGGGCCTCGCTAACCTCTCCCATCAGCCTCTTTGTCAAAACAAAATTAAAATGCCTGGACTCTAGCCGGCACCGAGATCCCATCCGCGGTAATAGGTATTTATCTTAGTGTGCTTGGCGCTGGGCTTCCTGCCATGGGAGCCGGAAGCTGAAAGGTTGTTGGCTTCCTGGTCTGTCTCTGACAAAGAGCAAGCGGGGCGCTGGGTGTTCCAGCAGGAAGAGTATCCCGTCATTCATTTATTACCCCATCAGCACGCTTTTACTGAGCACCTACTATGTGCCAGTCTGTCTTAGAGCCTGGAAATACATCATGAATAAGGAAGGTTAAAAAAAAAAAAAAATGAACCCGCTCTCCAGCCAGACAAGGTGATGCACACCTGTAATCCCAGCACTGGAGAGGAAGAAGCAGGAGTATTGCCACAAGTTTGAGGATAGCCTAGTTTGAAGAGTAAATTCCAGGCTAGCTAAGGCTAGACAGTGAAAGCCTGTCTCAAAAGCTAAACCCAACCCGACCCAACCCAAACATCCACTGTCCAATGGAGCCCCACAGTCTAGCTGTACCTGGCAGACACATGCAAAGTAAGTTCTAAACATATAAACCAGGGGCTGGGGGGGAGATGGCTCAATCAGTGCTTGCCTTGTGAACATGAGGAACTGAGTTCAATCCCCAGGACCCATGTAAGAGAGCCAGGCATGGAGGCATGTGCTTGTGGCGGCACATGCTTGCAATCCCAGTGCCCGGGAGACAGGAGACAAGAGACAGGGTTCGCTAACCAGCCAGTCTGACCAAATGGGCAAGTTTCAAGTAAATGAGAGACTGTCTCAAAACAAGGATGATGATGGTTCCCAAACAACACCTAAGGTCGTCCTCGGCCTCCACACACACATGCATCTACATACACACATAAACAGCATGTCAATAGTGTGATTGTACGAGTATCTTATAGAAAATAAGGACTGGGCATAAGTAGAGTGCTCTGGGAATAGAGGGGAGGTCTCAATGTTGGTTTTCCCAGTGTTCAGGAAAGTGGACCTAGGAAGAGACGCCTGATTTGAGGGGCGATCATGTGACATCTGGAGAGACGCATGGATGGAAGTGGCAGTCTCTGAGTTTATGTTAAACTCCACACGCTTTGCTAGCCGCTGTTTCGGCCCTCCTGTCCTTGTGAGTTCTTTGGAACAACTTTATGAGATGAATAATACTATGCAAATTCCCAGGAGTGATAGACACCGAGAGGCAAGGGCAGAGCCAGGTCTCACGCTCCTGAGTTCCCAGCCTGGGTGAGGTAGCGGTGTGACTCAGCATCTCTCCTCTTCATGGCTACACAGGCAGAGCATCCCAAATGTGAAACTCTGGGATGTGAGAGGTTCTGAAGCCCGGAGCTTTCTGAGCACCTGCAGAACACCCCTGTGGAAAATTGGACACGATAGACGCTTTGCTCCATGAACAAAATTGTTCAAAAAGAAAAATACAGCACATAGCTGCCTTCGCACTGTGTCTGTTAGGAGCGCGGGAAACACGGATTACGTGCTGAGACTTGAGGCCCACCCCCAAGACATCTCATTAATACATATGCAAATATTCCAGAATCCTAAAAGTTTCCAAACCCACAACAGTCATGGTCCCAAGGGTTTCAGAGAATGACTCAGCCTACGGTTACTATGGATACATGCTGGCTGAAATGAAGACTACATTTCCCAGGCTCCCTTGTAGGAGGGCGGCCATGTGATAGGAGAGAAGTTAGGTACGACTTCCAGAACCACGCCCCCACAGAGGCCAATGGGCTAAGACTGTCCGGATGGGCTAATGGGGGCTGGTAGAGCCTTGAAGAATTGGGGAAGAGGGAAGGGAGATCACCCTGGGTGTGTCCTGAGAAGGGAGACTGGGACCTTGTCCCTCTTCCTCCTGCTCTATTTTTACTTCCTGGTCTTGGTGACCTGAGCAGTTTGCTCCACCACATATACCACCATGTTCAGCCTCACCTTAGGCTCAAGGAATAGAGCCAGGTAACCACAGACTGACAACCAAAACAAGTCTCTCCTCCTCTGAAGTTGTCCACCTCAGTATTTGGTAACAGGGGAAGCTGACTGACACACTGGAGGAGTATAGATACAATGGCCGGAGCTAGGGCAACCTTCATGGACTCTGAGGAGACCTTGAAAATGGAGATCCCAAGAGGGAAGTGACTGGAATCTCTGACATACTGGAGCCCTGAGATACACAGGAGAGAGAAGAAATTTGTTTGGGTTAAACTTCCTTTTCTTTTCTTTTCTTTTCTTTTCTTTTCTTTTCTTTTCTTTTCTTTTCTCTTCTCTTCTCTTCTCTTCTCCTCTCCTCTCCTTCCTTCCTTCCTTCCTTCCTTCCTTCCTTCCTTCCTTCCTTCCTTCCTTCCTAACTTCTTGCATAACCTCAAAATAATTCTACAATGCATTGCTGTGGGCTGTGGGAATCAAGGAGGCCAATCCTGATTTAAAGCCTCTATTTACAGTGTTTGGTGACTATAATTTGGAAATAACTACTAAAGAAAGAGCCACATCTTTAGCCTCCTAACAGAGACCCGACACATACAGATTTTTCACGGGAAATCGCTCGATTTTCCAGAGTTTGTTATTGATTCAATTAAACAGAAATAATCAATGTGAGTCACACAGAACTTGTCAACTGACCTTCAAGTTCCAGCTGGTGAGGGAGGGACTCACAGGAGATCCTGAAGGGCAAGGGAGGAAGAACCAGGGTGGCTGGGTGCTAACGTGGGCACCCCTCCGCAGAACTGGGAGCGGCCATCTACGCTCCCACTGTGTGTCCCACTGTGTGTACCCACCTATGCTCCTACTGTGTGTCCCACTGGGCTCACCCACCTATGCTCCCACTGTGTGTCCCACTGTGTGCCCCATCGGGCACATATTATTAGAGGAAGTCACTTGGATTCTTCCCAGAGCAAAGATAGAAACAGCTTCACTTAACCAAACACACTCTCACACGTGCATGTACAAACATATACACATTTGCACACATGTATGCACACACATACACACACCCACCTCATCAACAGAAACAAGGCCTGCAGAAGCGAGCAGCGGCCAGCAGGACACGTAACTCAGCCAAAGCCCCCGCCATCTGTTGTCTGTTGAGCACCAGGATGGGAGAAGAGCTCTGTGGCAGTATTGGGAAGGCGAGAACGGGAGGTGTGAGCTTGGGAGGAAGGCCTGGCTATACCCTGCTCTCATCCTCATGGCAATGCCATTTACAGCCCCGCTGGCCCTACAAAATGCCAGCACGTGGGTGTGGTGCAGCCCACCATCCTGCTGGGTGGAGAGTCTATTTAACACTCTCACTACTAGCCTGAGGCAAGGTTTTTGTTTCCAAGGTTATACCTGCTGGGCCGTCTCCAGACCCGAGGGCCAGAGCCGGAGGGAATATTGTGGAAGCCCAGAACATGCATGTCGGCGCATCTGCCTGGCTTTGAACCTCACTCCTCCACATTCTGGCTGGGCGACTTGGAGAAAGTTTCTGTATCACCCTGTGCCTCTGTTTCCCCATCTAAAAACTGGTGCCATCATGGTATCTTCCCTAATGCTGCTGAGAGCATTAAGTGAGATAATGTGTGGACATGCTATGGAGAATAGCTGCCCATGGCCAACACAGGCAAGTCATGTCTTCTCACTTCATGCCTATGTTAGAGTTCACGTTTCTTCCGGTCATTGGCTCTGCCTGGTGGTCCTTGAGAGGCCGGGGGAGGGTGTGGATTCGTGCCCAGAGACCGGGTGGGTAAAGGACAGTGAGGTCCTAGGAACCCGGATGCACAGCATCAGGCAGATGCTGCTCTTGACACATGCTCTAGACGGTTACATGTCGGGCAGTTTGGGATGTCTGAGCTCTGGCTCTCTGGTGATTCGGGTTCTGAGAGCTCAGCAGTTCCTAGAACAGGGGTGAAGCTAGTGGCCCTTGTACCTGCCTTGGAATTCAACAGATTGGGTGAAAGCTGAGGCCCCACCACTAGGGGGCACTGTGGCCATTACTGAGCCCCCACCACTAGGAGGCGCTGTGACCACGGGTAGTTGGTTCAACCTAATTTGTAAAGTTTGGCTCTTCACTGCCAGCTGCGCAGGAGAGAGGGGACCATGTGAGAAAGACTAGAAGGTTCTTTCTCTAGCCATAGACCCTAGAGTAGACCAAGTGACGGTCCTGGAGGAGCAGGTGGGTAATACCAGCCACAGCTTACTTGAGACTGTATGGGTTTCAAGAGCTTGATCCAAGGGAGACCCCAGGGAGTGGTGGAAAGAGGTGTCAATCAGCCCTGCACAAGGGGTGGTCCCTCCCCTTTAAGGACAGCCTACAAGCCACTTGACATTTGCCCCACACCTGGAGCTGGGGTGAGCAGGTGATATGGTGCCACACTTTCTGATAGGTCCCGAGAGAGCTCAGGGAGAGTCAGCAGTTGGGGAAATTGAGGTACAAGTTGCACATTCCATAGAACACTGAAAGAATGATGTCTACCCCCCAATATGAAGCAAATGAAATTGGGCTCTTCCCGGCAACCCTGAGAGGGACTGTGGATGAGAAGCAGGGGCAGTGGTGATATCAGGGACCTGAATGTAGGGAGAGGTATGGGGGCTAATATGTGATGGGGACAGCTACCCACACTGGTGCTGGGAGATAGAAAGGGTCGAGACAGGAAAGTTGGCACAGGAGGAGCCCCCTGCCAGGCTCTGAGCAAGGGCAGAGTGGCTGCAGCTTCTGGCAAGCTTAGGGAGACTGCTCCCATCAAAAGGAGACATTCCTTCCCCAGTCTTCAGCTCTGTAGCTCCTGCTCTCTGGTCGTGGCACTGGCCAGGCCCATGCCAGGAAGAAGAGGCCAGGGGATAGCTCTGCTTTGACAGGGCCAAGGTCCCTAGGGCCTGGCCTTACTGGTTGGCATCTTGCCTGGCAGAGTCCAGACCCAGTGACTGGCATGGCTGACAACCCCAATTGGCCTCTGTCACGCCTTAGGTTTGGGGTTGGCTTTGGGTCTTGGTTTCCCATCAAGGGCTCTGCCTTCCAGAAAGTGAGCAGGAGAAGAGCCGGAACCCTGAGTTAGAAAATGCCTGGACTCTGCTTCAAACCTCACAAACAGGGAATGACTTTACTATACCAGTCATGGGATGAGGTTTCTACACAGGGTCTTACATATCTCCAGTGCAACTATCCATTTATCCATCTACCGTTCATTCATCCTTCCACCATCCATCCATCCATCTACTAGCCACCGTCCATCCACTCACTAACCACCATCCGTCCATCCATTCACTACCTATCATCCACTCACTATCTACCATCCACTGTGTTCATCTATCCATCCACTATTCCTCATCCATCCATCCACTATCCACCATCCATACTTCCACTATTCACCATCCATCCTCCACTAAATAACATCCATCTGTCCATTACTCATCATCCATTCACTACTCACCATCCATCCATTTAGCATCCACCATCCATTGATCTACCCATCTATCCATCCACCATCCATGCCGTTATCTCCCTTCACCTATCCATGCACTAATCCTGCTACCTAATTGTTCATCTACCTGCCCAATCATCATCTACTATTCATCTATTCACCTACCATCTATTAGTTGTCTCTCCACTCATCTATCCACTTATCTATGTTATCCATCCACCCATCTACCTCTGTCCAGCTGTTTATCTGTTCATCAACCCATGCATCATCCATCCATCCATCCATCCATCCATCCACCATCTACTTATTATCTACCCATCTGTCTATACACTCACCATTCCATCCATCCATCCATCTATCCATCCATCCATCCACCCATCCATCCATCCACCCATACATACATACATACATACATACATACATACATACATACATACATCCACAAGCTACTATCTCTACATCTATCTACCTATCCATCTACCCAACTATCGACCCATCTTTCTGTCTGTCTGTCCATCCATCCAGCTTCTTCCCTCCATGTAATAATCCCACTTAGTTTATGTATGTCACTCCATGGTACCTGGGGTAATGACTGGGACATGGTGACAAGGAAGCCATGCTCCCTGTCCCAATAGAGTTTGCTTTCTAGTGCTGCAGGCAAGGATAGAAGGAGCCACCTAAACACACACTAAATCAATGGTGTGATGGGCGTGGCAGGCTTGCCCAGAGGAAGCCCTTACCAGCTGGACAGTCAGGCAAAGCGTAGGAAGGGTAGGCCCTGGGGACAGAGATCCTAAGTTGAGAGAACTCTCAGCTGACAGTTCCAAGGTCTCCACAAGGTCACTGGTGACAGCCTGGTAGCAGGGGTGAGAGAAAGATGGGATCCCCCATATGCTCACCCCACTTCACTGCAGCCAGCGATCCCTGGACACACTCCTCGGCCTACACCTCTGCCATGCATTCCACCCAGAAGGCTGTTTTTCTCTTTATCCAGCCTCATCCCACTCACTCATACCAACTATGACCCCGGGCTAATGTACACAGCCTTTTCCCTCCCCCCTCCTCCTCCAGCCAAGGGAAGATGACCACTGCGGGCTCCTAGGATCTAACAGCCCTCTCCATCATGCACCTGCCCCGAGCACAGACACAGCCCGCTTGTCCAGCCCTATGCCCCATCTCCAAGGCTCTGAACACCTCCTATAAGCTCAAGGAGGGGGCTCTCCTAGCAGTCAGGGTCTCCAGGTGTTCGCTAGGCTGGACATGTGTCAGTCATCTACATTGACATGCAAGAAGCAAGGCATGCCAGCTGTGGAGACTAAAACCAGCCAGGTCCGGACTCTACTGAGTCATGCTCTGCATGGCCCTACACAAGCTACTTGGTCCCTCTGATCCACTCTTCTCTCTTGCAAAGTGGGGCTCATCAGAGAAGGACCCATGCAGGGTCTCTATGTCAGAGCCCTAAATGAATGCCCGTGGAAGTCACAGCACAGGGCCCCACACAGTTCTAGGGACATGTGCCACCCAAAATTTGTGTCATCTTTATCTGTGTGGACAGCCTACAGTGCAACCTGGCCAGGAAGGGACAGCAGCTCTGGGCTAGGGACCAAGCTTCACATTACAGAGCTTCTTTGCTTTAACAAACCCCAAATGGGCTTCCCTCCCAAGGAAGCGAGTGCATGAGAATGGGTTCATGAGGTGCTTTTCAGTTCTACTGTAGTTAAAAGAAGTAAGTCAACCGAATGTTTGTAGAGTGAGTGATGCCTTATTAGAGGCATGGTGAGCTGGGGAAAGTTGGCCAAGGCAAAATTTGAGAAATTGGCCCCGGCCGTGAAAGCAATTACGGCGATGCTTTAGTGTGCATTCCTGGCCAGTGATATTTCCATTTGTCTAATTTATTAGTTTATTAGCTTTGTGGTGAATGGAGAAAGTTACACCACAACACGGGCCTAATTTGATCAAACTCAAATTTTCACATCATCCCTAGATGGTCATTATGCGGGGGGAAGAGACCCCTGCTTAGGAACCGCATCCAAGTTTTCCAGTAAGATCCAGGGCAGAGTTCCAGGGCTCTGAGTTACCAGCGCTGAGTGAAGAGGGCTCAGAGCATTGCGGCTGAGAGCTAGGGTTTGTTATCCACACCGCTCCTTGCTTTTTAGGGATGTGGCTCCAGGCAGGTTCTCAGCAACTTCAGGCCTTGGTTTTCCCCTCCATGAAATGGAAGCCACAGTAAGCTCTACCCACGTGGTGAAGGGGAGCCCTGGGTAGCTGAATTTGTCCACAGCTGTCTCCCTGGAGCCCAGCTCTGTGCCTGGCCCGTGACCAGCTAGGGTCACTATTCCCCGAAGGCTTGAGGCATGTACACTGCTCACCTGGAAATCAGTACTAAACTCACTTATTTCTCCATATGCCGTGGACCAGCCCTGGAGACTGCCTGTCTCATTTCTGCCTGACAAACCCTCTACAGATAGCTACCACCACTGCCATCTCCACTTTGGGGGTGGGGAAACTGAGGCCCTGAGAGATATTGACTCGCTCAGGGCTCCACAACAATTAGTGGCAGATCTGGAGCTCCAGAATGACTTTGCCATGTTACTTCTTCTTATGATAAACATTGATTATGTTTTGGTTATATTACACAGTCGTACGACTGGGTGCTGGAAGGGGCCTGTGTGAAGGGTATTGGGAGTAAACCCTGTCATTGTGAGCCCTTATTTGACCTCTCTGCACTCCTCCCCTACCCCCCTCCAGCCTCATTTTCCTTCACCAGGGGAAGCCTCACACTGGCCCCACACAAGCGTCTTCCGGGAGGACTCAGCCCCACAGATGCACAGCCTATGGGTCCACACTGGCTTGGTAGAGCACATGGGTAGGTTACTGGGCTCCTGCCCCTGAGGTGCTGTGGGGCTTCTGTGGTACACCAGACTCCATCAGAGGAACTAGGGTTGCAAAGGGAAGAGGGGAAGCCCCCACCCCAGTTCCGATGAGGTCACCTTCCGTGGAGGAGGCAAATGCAGACACTGAGAGCTGGTGCTAACAGCTGTATGGGGACAGAATAGTGCCCCTCTCAGAGATGCGCGTGTCTGAATATGTCACCTCTGATGGCGAGAGGACTTTACAGACATGATCCTCCTGGATTGCCCAGGGAGCTGATGGAATCACAGAGGTCCTTTCTAGGGAGAAGCAGGGGAGTCAGAGATCAATGGGTTCAGGGTGAGCCTATGACTACAAGAGGCAACAAACTGGGAATCATGGGTCATAGGTCCCAGCCTAGGAACAGACATGGCAGGTGTTGGATTTATATATAGGTCATGGGGTACTAAGTTCCCTTCACTCTTTTTTTTCCTCCTGAGACGGGGTCTCATGTAGCCCAAGCTGACCTCAAATTTGATATATAGCCAAGGATGACCTTGAACTCCACAGCCTCCTGTGTCTACTTCCCATGTGCTGGATTACAAGCATGCATCACTATACCCAGTTTATACAGTGCTGGGTGTGGAGTGCAGGGTTTCATGCATGCCAGGTGACCATTCTACCAACTGAGCCTTAAGGCCAACCTCAAAGCTGCTTTGTTCCAAGCATGCATCAGTGATGGGGTTGCAGACATCGCCAGGAGAATCTGGGACAGTGGACACTGCAGAGGGCCCAGCTCCGGCTTCACCAGCTGCTGTCTATCAGCCTCCTTCATACAGCCCTCCAGGGCCCCCAGCTGCTGCTCCCTCATATTAGATTCACCCCACTCACTGCAAACATGCCGTTGACAGCCCCAGGCAACCTTCCAGAAGTTAAGGGTGAATCGGAGAGGACGGTGAATGAAAGAATCCATTTCCAGACAGAGAACAAGCCATTGAGGAAGCTCCTGCCATACCAGACCAGTGAGTAACAGGTTATGGGGAAACCAAGAGACAGTGCAGAGATGGTTACACACACACACACACACACACACACACACACACACACACACACACACACAAACACACACTGTATGTGGGCCTGAGATCAATGTTGGGTGTTTTCTGAACTTGAAGTCTACTAGTTAGGCTGGATTGGATGGCCAGAAAGCCCAAGGGATCTGCCTGCCTCTGCCTCCCAGTATAGGGATAACAGACATGAGCTGCTGTGTTTGACTTTTTATACGGGTTCTGGGATCAAATGCAAGTCCTTAAGCATGTACCACATGCATTTTATCAACTAAGCCATCTCCCCAGCCCAGGATGCTGCTTTAGACAAGGCGGCCAGGGAAGGTCTTCCGTAGAGAGAGGACATCGGAACAGACCAGGAGGAAATGCAGGAAGGAGCCATTTGGACACCTGGGCCAGTGCTTACTCAGTGGGGTCTGGAGACCAGCTTGGCCACTGCTCATCCATCCTTAAGAGCCGCATGGTACCGGATCTGAGACACTCTGGAGTAGCCAGCAGGTAGAGGGTGCAGGGAGGGCTGCCAAGCTCTGCTTGGGCAGACACCTGGGGGCCGCTGCAGGCAGAGGTGGGTGACTCTGGCTTTAAAGGACAAAAGTTTTGACAGACAAAGTTTGGGTGGAAACCACAGTGGCTGCCTTCAGCAGTGAGCCACCATATAGCCAGAAGACAGGGGCACGAAGGACGGAGACTGTCTGAGCTCTCGTGTGTGGCTAGCAAGGGCATGGATGAACAGTGGACGTGTACTCTGGTAGACCATGAGGCCACACTGTGGGCTGAGCCCCAAAGAGAAGTTGAATTCCTGATTACTGTACTTGCCAGTGTGACTTCACTGGAAACAGGGTCTCTTCAGGGACAATGGTGAGGGTGCACTGGATCAGGGTGTCGTCCTTAGAAGGAAAGAGGATCAGAGACACAGCTCCACTGAGGAAGTGGCCGCAATGGCAGAGACAGACTGAAGGGAGGCGGCTGTAAAGCATGGAGTGCCACGGGCTGTGCAGCAGCCTGAAGGAAGCAAGGTAAGGTTTTCCCGGAGCGCACAGGGAAGCACAGCCCTGTGACAGCTGTAGGTCGTATTTCCAGCCCAAGGCTGAGATAATGAGCTGTTGTGGTGAAGCCACGAATTTTGTGGCATTTTGCTACAGCCACTCTGGGAAACTACAGACAGCTTCCAAAGAACCTGATCGTTTGTCTGGTTGAAAAGTTTGTCTGACTTCCTCTCCCAGGGACATACTCAAGAAAAACAAAACCTGTGTCCGAAACAGTTTTGCTTGCTATGGCTCAAAAAGGAAAGCCGTAATTCCAATGGCGCTCTGTGAGAGAATGGATAATATACACGCCAATGAATCCATTCAGTGGGATATTACGCAGCAATTGAAAAAAACGAACCCCTGTTCCATATGAACAGAGACAAATCCACCAAACATTATACTGAGTGAAAGAAGCCAGACCTAGAAATTTGAGTCCTTGGCTGTGCAGTGCAAAGGCAGAAGGGAGCTAAAGAGACGGCAAGGTCAGAATAGCTTGTTCGTCTAGAGGGGAGCAAACTGGTGGCCTGAATGAGAACGGCCACTGTAGGCTCACATGTTTGCATCCTTGGTCTCCACTTGGTGGAACTGTTCGGGAAGGACTAGGAGGCGTGGCCTTGTTGGAGAAGGTGTGTCACTGGGGCCAGGTTTCAAAAGATGCAGTCCATTCCCAGTGTTTTATCTGCTTCCTATTTGCAAATCAAGATGTGAGCTCTCAGCTGTTCCTGCCGCCATGCCTTTGCTCTGCCACTACGGACTCTGACCCTCTGGAACCATAAACCCAATTAAACACTTTCTTTTATAAACTGCCCTGGTCATGGTGTTTTGTCATAGCAATAGGAAAGTGGTTAAGACAGAAACCTTGTGTGGGCGATTCTGTGAGCTGGATTCCTTCTACAGCATATTTTATCGTGCCCATGTCACATCTTAAAGTGACAGGAACCACACAGGAGAGTGGCTTCCTGGGGGCGCTGGTGTATGGATCCACTGGCCTCTAGAGGTGGGGATGGGAGGCCAGGAGTGGCCTGTGTAGCTGGGCCTGAGGTTTTTGCAGCTGTGGGCAGTACTGGAGGTGTTTAGTGGCTTCTTGTCCTAAACAGCAACTGGTGAGCCTGCTCTGTGTTCCCCAACCCAGCCAGCATTAAGGAAGGAGACTCTCCTTGCCAGTTTGTCTGCTAGGCCCCTTCACTTCTCATGGCCTCTGGACCACCCAGGACACACTATGCTCATCTTCCTGCCTGTGTAGAGGCAAAATGAGCGGCTATGAGCCGCTGTTGGAACCAAGAGAAAGGACACTGGACATGGACAAGAGTTTTGCCATGTATCTCTGAAAGTGATACAGGTTTAGAGAGGTCTAAGTATCTGCCTGAGGCTTCACAGCCCTAAAAGATCAGATGTGTTTTCCTTGGACTGAACTTTGAGGCTGCTGGAGACAGGAAGGGGGTATGGTATGGTATAGTGAGGAAGGGCACTATTCTGGACTCTGATTACCTGGGTTCAAATCCTGGCTCTGCCTCTTGTCTCACCCAGAACAAGATATTTAACCTCTTGGGCCCTCAGGTTGCTCATCTGGAAAATGGGCTAACAGCGGCACCTTCCCCATGCAGTCTGCCCCAGGTAAGTGAGTGGTGTTGGCGTTGGCCTCTCTGGATAGTGAGGCTGCAGAGACAGTGAGGTAGCTCAGCCCAGGCTTGTGCAGCAAAGCCCTTTGGGGGACAAGATGGAACCCCTGAGGTACCTCCTCTTTCTTCCACAATGGCTCTGCTGGGGCAGGCTGGGTAGGAGTGGGGACAGGGTGAAGACTTGTCTCTTCCCTGTGGGGTACTGAAGCACAGACTTTAGCTGTGGCTGGTCCCTGGATGAGGCTGCCAGGCACCGTCTGGATACCTCCAGTTTGCCGTTTGTAGAGCCTACCTCAGCCTGAGGCTTGACCAAACCCTGGGCCTACCCTGCAGGCTTCCTGCGTCCAGAACATGGTCTTAGAGGTTGCTGGTCCATCCGCACACCCCTGCCTTCACATCACACCTATGTGAGTCAGAGGAAAGGGGCTCTGAGTCTGGTTCTTGTCTGAGTACTCTGAGGAGAGGGTGGATGGGGATATCAGGGTTGTGGCTGGACACAGGTCCCAGCCCCTATAATGGAGGAAGCACAGCTCCTCAATGGTTCCAGAGCTGGGCTAGGGCTTATGAATAGGAGGGGTCTCAGAGCGGGCACACCTGTCACCCAGCTGCATCCTTGGAGAGTCCCTGGCCAGCTGCGGGTGGGAGCAGGTGTATGGGTGCTGCCCTTCGGAGGGTGGGGCACGAGGAGGGTCCAGGACAACCCTCCACACACAAAGCCAGAAGAGCCTCTCCTTTATGCTCCTTCCCCCTCCCCACTTCTCCAGCACTGAGCTCTGCAGGGCCAGGTGGGCACAAGTGTTGTGGGGATGAGAAGACCCTCGGTCAAGACCATGGGCAGTGGCTGGGGGCAGCTCACTCTCTGCAGACGCATGCATCTGCCATTCAGCGGCTTCTCCCACTCTTCCTATTATATTTTATGACATGTAATTTGCCCTACACAGAACACAGAACACGGAGGCAAGGCACAAAACACCCTATAAAAGGCAGCTGTGGTTGTCATCCTTACGGGCCGGCTTGCCCGAGGCCAGGAGGAGCATTTGCAAGTTAAGAACTCATCCAATCCCCACAGCAGCATGATGACCCAGACCTTGCCTCTTTTTCCCATTGAAGACATGTCACCTCCCATTTCCCACCCAGCCTCACCACAGACTGCTCTCAGAAGCACTGGACCACACCTGCCCACTGCCTGTACCACAGCCCAGGGCTTTGGGGTCCTGCATCCCTTGCCCCAGCATTGCTGAGCACTAAGAGTGTAGAGGCTGAGTCTGGGTCCTGCTGGAGGGTTTGACACTCCTCTCAGTCCCCTGCTCACTGGGTGACCTCAGGCAAATCGCACAACCTCTCTGAGCTTCATTTCTGAGCCATGGCAGAGGTCGTAGCAGGGGCTGCTTGGCTATGACATCATGAGGGTGTGTTGATATGTGTGTGAACACGGCGCAACACGTCCCGACATCCTAACCTGTCACTACAGGTCCACTACTTCAGTCTGAGGACTCAGGGCTTAACGTGGCTCCCAAGCAGGAAGCCAAAAGAGGCAGAGATGTTATGTTAGAGCTCTCACAAGTCTTAACTGGGTCTGGGGAAAAGATCAATGGCTGGACCTGGTCCTATGCTCCCCACAAAATACACAATCGCATGGTAGGAAAGAAAAGCAAAGGCGTGCCTGTGTAGGGAGGAAGAAAAGACGGGCAGTAAGCATGCCCAGTAATACCCACAACATCTGCACAAGCCACAGGGAAATCGTGGGCATCGGCCTCCCATGTATCAGCCTCTGGCTCCAGCAATGGCTCCGTGCAGTAACTAGCTATTGAGGATCTTGTCTGCTGCTCACTTCCCTCAGGTGTGCAGGGACGGGAGAGTGCCCTTCTATTTGTGTATCGGGTGAATGGAAACTGAGGCTCAGACAAGCTGTGTGGTTGGCAGAGTCTGCTCTGCCACTGGCCCAGGTGCCTTGGCTCTATGTTGGGTAGGGGTCCGCTAGCCAGGTCCTCCACTAGGACTCTCCTGTGTATGAAGTAGCTCTCAGTCTCTGAGTGTGGAAGTGCTACCTGAAATCACACTAGAAGTCTGCAGAAGGGAACCAGAGGGAACAAGTTGTGGTCCACAAGGCATGTGCATTGGCAGGGTCAAAAGAAAATATTTTCTGGCAAATCAGAGGGCCTGTCAGAGAGCAGTGAATTCAGAGGAGACTGGTAACCCCCCTAGTAGGTCAATGGGACCGAGAAACAGCCACCACTGCTTGTGGGCAACCCAGGAGCTCAGGCGGCCATCTCTGCCAAGGTGGTGTCTGACCTAAGATGGGGACAGAAGAATGTGTGGTGATAGAAAAGCTGGAGCAAATGTCCTAGGGTGGCTACAGACCTGACAAGAAGGCCTGGGTGACTAAAGGCTTTGGTGAAGGGTCTGGAGGAGGACAGCCAGGTGGGTGGGTCAGGTAGGCAGATGTGGTAGAAGCTGAGCTCTGTGCCCAGAGAGTGTGGGGCCCTTGTAGGGCCATAGCAGGAGGTGCATGACATGATGCCCCTTTAGGAAGCCCCTCTGGCTGCTGGGTAGGCATGGAAGGATGCTGCACAATGAGGGACCATGATGCCCCTGGAGAGAACCAGAAGGAAACTCATAGCCCTTGTCTGGGCATTAGAAAGCCAGTTCCATCACCTCTGGGCTGTGTGACCTGAAGCGGGTCACTCAACTTCTCTGGTCTTCTCTCCTGCAAACTGAAGGGTTGCTGTGTTCTCCAGCCTGTGTGGTATCAGTTGAAGGTGTCAGTTACAAATTGAGGTGATGACACCCACTTTGTGCAAGGGCCCAGTGGCTCACCATCCTCAGAACTTTGTCTCTGCTGGTGAAAGTCTGATAGGAGTTTTTTTTTCAACTCATCTGTCCATGACCATCTAGCTGTGTTTGTGTCCAGATATGCCCATCTGTCCATCCATCCATATGTGGATAGTTATGAAGTTTCTAGTCATCAGCTACCCATCCATCCATCTATCCATCCATCCTTCCATCCATTCATCTGTTCATTCATCCTTCCGTCCATCCATCTGTTCACCCATCCATCCTTCCATCTGTCCATCCATCTGTTCATCCATCCTTCCATCTATCCATCTGTCCATCCATTCTTCCATCCATCTATCCATCCATCCTTCCATCTATCCATCTGTCCATCCACCTTTCCATTCATCATCTATCCGTTCATCCTTCCATCCATCCATCTGTCCATCCATCCTTCCATCTCTCCATCACTCCATCCATCCTTCCATCTCTCCAACTGTCCATCCATCCTTCCATCTATCCATCTGTCCATCCATCCTTCCATCCATCCATCTGTCCATCCATCCTTCCATCTCTCCATCACTCCATCCATCCTTCCATCTCTCCAACTGTCCATCCATCCTTCCATCTATCCATCTGTCCATCCATCCTTCCATCTATCCATCTGTCCATCCATTCTTCCATCCATCTATCCATCCATCCTTCCATCTATCCATCTGTCCATCCACCTTTCCATTCATCATCTATCCGTTCATCCTTCCATCCATCCATCTGTCCATCCATCCTTCCATCTCTCCATCTATCCATCCATCCTTCCATCTCTCCAACTGTCCATCCATCCTTCCATCTATCCATCTGTCCATCCATCCTTCCATCCATCCATCTGTTCATCCATCCTTCCGTCCATCCATCTGTTCACCCATCCATCCTTCCATCTGGCCATCCATCTGTTCATCCATCCTTCCATCTATCCATCTGTCCATCCATTCTTCCATCCATCTATCCATCCATCCTTCCATCTATCCATTTGTCCATCCATCTTTCCATTCATCATCTATCCATTCATCCTTCCATCCATCCATCTGTCCATTCATCCTTCCATCTCTCCATCACTCCATCCATCCTTCCATCTCTCCAACTGTCCATCCATCCTTCCATCTATCCATCTGTCCATCCATCCTTCCATCCATCCATCCTTCCATCTCTCCATCTATCCATCCATCCTTCCATCTCTCCAACTGTCCATCCATCCTTCCATCTATCCATCTGTCCATCCATCCTTCCATCCATCCATCTGTTCATCCATCCTTCCATCCATCCATCCGTCCATCCATCCTTTCATCCATCCTTTTATTCAAAGATCTACTTATCCATTCATCCATATTGCCAGTCACCCATCCAATTACCCATGCATCCATGCATGCATCCATCCACTCAATTATGTACCCATTTATCCAACCACCCATCTATCCATACATATATTCATATATACATACAATCATCAATCCATACACACATCCATATGTGCATCCACCCACCGAACCCTCCATCCATCCACTCACCAGTCCATCTTCCTATCTGTCCACCTGTCCATCTGTGCCATCCCTCCCCACTCCATCAGCCTCCTCAATGCGCATCACCACAAACACAATTACCTTCCATGGCAACAGAGCTCTCGAAACTGGGAAATGTTATTAGGCCACAATAACATATTAAGGGGGAGGTCTGAGCTGCCCGGAGCCCCTTCTAATGCACAGCAACACCTGCGTGACAAAGACTTTGTTCTAAGCTGTTTAGTAAATTAGGCCTTTCCTGGACAGTTTCAGCCTTCAATTTTTTTTAATACCAGCAATAAAATGGTTATATAATTAGTAGTAAAGCTGGCAGCCTGTTACTGGTGTTTTACTTAGAAGTAAAAAGACTGCATGTGTGTGTGTGTGTGTGTGTGTGTGTGTGTGTGTGTGTGTGTGTGAGGTTTTCTGACTGCAGGTAGATAAATTATTTGCAATGTCAGCTATTCTATCCCACAGGCTGGGCCACGGAGACACCAGCCTGGAAAAGAGCGAAGTTTGAGTTTTGACTCAGCTGCCGACTTGCTGTGCGATCATAGAGAAGTTGTAATCTCTGAGCCTTGGCTCCCATCTGGAGAACGGGAGGGCTGGCCTGGGTGACACTGAAGGCCGCTGGCAGGTCCGATTGTCTGGGAGGGGATGGTGGCTTTAAGTGGCATCTGTGTGGCAATGACTAGCAGCTTCTCCTCTGCCTGTATCTTCGGTGGTCTCTTTGGTCTCTCCACTTAGGGTCCACCAGTGTGGCACACCGTATCCAAGCAGCACTTGTGAACCCCACACCCCGCCCAGTCCTCACCAGTTCCCAGCTCAGGAAAGATCCTCACTCCCCCAGTCCCAGGGCTTCGGCCATGCCCCCAGGAGTCACCTGACCCTCTCCTTCTCATGTCCCTCATCTCCAGTTGATCAGGGTCAGTGTGTCCCCCCAGGTCCACTTCCTCCTCTTTCTGTCACTTTCCTGGTGACCCTTGACCTTTCAGGGGTGTCAAGCTTCAATGAACTGCTTCGGGGCTCCTCCCCAGTCAAGTGTGGTTCAAGATCTCTCATGGTCTAGAATGGTCTAGACAGTTGTCCCCACTCTGCTTGCTGGTTGGAATCAGCATGGGCTCCTGTGACCCTGACACCTGGGTCCCTGCACCAGTGCCTCATTCAATATACAGGAATTCAGAGGGTTTTTTTTTGAGACAGTTTCACTCTAACTCAGGTTGGCCTTGAACTCTCAACAATCCTTCTGTGTCAGCCTCCCTGGTGTGTCTGTTTGGGCTTCGGACCAGCAGTGTTACCTTCTCTGGGCAGTGGTTGGGTTCACAGAAACTTGGGCCTGGTTCAGAAGCTGCATTTCAATGGAAAAGTCCATACTGCTCTGCGATACCTGGCCTCTCAGCCTCTCCTGACTCAAAGCTCAGCAGGGACACTGAGTCCCTACCCTCCATGCTGTCCATATTCCAGCCTCGGGCCCCTGCTTGCAGAATGTTCATTGCTAGTGGGGGTGGGGGGTGGGGGGGAGTGGGGGATGGGGGGGTCGGCTGCTGCACCGTACCTTGTGGGGCACAGAGAGGCTGCACCTCAGGCAGCAGAGCCCAGTCGCCCCTCACTCTCCACTGTTACCAGTACAGAGCTGGGAATGTCCACTCCAGGGGACAGGGCCCTGACTTCATGTTCTGTCTCCCAGTGCCAGCGGTTAGCAAGGAAACTTTTCTTAAATAACAAGTAACGAGGCAGATGGTGCCCGGCAGGAATCAAGGCCATGTTCCCACCACTCACCCAGAGCACAATCTGGTGTTGGCTAGTGGCTTCTGACAACTTGGGGGCAATGCTGTCCCTGGGAGGTCCCTGGTTAGAGGTGTAACACTACCCAGAGGAGAGATGGACTGCCCATTAGGCTCCATCCATCAGCTTGGGACAGGCTGCTAGGGAGCCAAGTCACTCCCTCCTCGGCTGAGCTGGTGCCCTGTGAAGGGGGCCTGAGGGCTGTATCACACAGCGAATGTTGGGTTTAATCAGACAGTGCAAGCCAAAGACAGGCTGATTGCTGAAGAGCGGTAGCTACCAGCTCATTAGCCTAACAACCCTTCACCAAACTGCTAGCAGGGCACTGAGGCCCTGGAGACAGCAGTAGGCAGAGGGTGCCTGCCCACTCTTAGAAACCAGGCCTGTCTTTGGAGACAGGGGTGGGCAACCCAAGTGAGCCCCTACTTGTAATACCCCAGCTCTTCACCAGAGGGCAGCAGACAGCTTTGTAGTGTGTTCTGCCCCTGTTGTCTCTACCCATGAATTGCGGGAATGTAGGAAGGTAATGGTGCTCTGTAAACCCAGTGGTCTCCCTGGGGCAGGTGGGTGGGGGAAGACGCCCAATGGAAGCTGTGTGCTCAGCAAGCACACTCCGTTTTCCTGCCTCAAAATGCCTCTGCTCTCTCAAGATATAGTTAAGAACTACTCTGGCCCTCCTGCCAACCATGGAAACAGAGGCAGGCAGGGGGTGTATAGTCAGCAAGATGCTGGGACCGTGGAGGCACTCACTCTAAGCCCGAGATGAAAGGGTTGCCCATGCAAGTGTGCACACATGTGTATGCATACATGTGTGTATGTATGTGTCTGTCTATGCATGCACACATGTGAGAGTGAATGTGTATGCTCAGCATAAAGACAGAAACACCACCGCCCCACCCCCTGGGGTGGGGTCCTGTGTGGAAGAGAAATAAAGAAAAATATTTGGAAAAATGAAAGAAAGCGGATGTCAGGGAAGGAAAGGTAAATGTCCACTTGGGGGATGGGTAGAACAAGGGAGGGAAGGAGGAGGTGCCAAGGAGCAGCTTGAACTATGGAGGAGACTGCCCTGCAGGGCTGCTCATGACCCGGGTCAGCAGAGAGGCAGGAGATGGTAGCAATTGGCTTGGGAAGCTGAAGGAAAGGCAGCCGGCTTCTTGCCTTGAAGGAAGGATGGATCCTGCCTGCTGGTGAGGGAAAGCCTCTGCACCACACGGATATCTGAGCTGGGCCTGGAGCACTACTGGGTGAAAGGGCAGGTGCTTTCTGAGGAGGAATGAATTGGGGAGGGGACAGGTCAATGCCCTGGGCAGGAACAGCAAGGACAGAGGAGGATGGAGCCCAGGAGGGGACAGTCCCATGGGGACCCGGGCAACACAGCCAAGGGTTCTTAGGTGGAAGGATTTCTCTTGCAGGCCAATGGAATTGAATCTACCAGCTGCGGCAGCAGGTAGAGACGGAACACTGAGTCACTCTCCCAGCATTGGGCTTGGGTTTGTTTGCCTTCCTTGACCAGAACATTCAGCAGCTCTGTGTGTGTGTGTGTGTGTGTGTGTGTGTGTGTGTGTGTGTGTGTGTGTGTGTACCTGAGTGAAGGTGCCCATGGAGTCCAGAAGAGGACATCAGATCCCCTGGAGCTGGAGTTACAGGTGGTTGTGAGTCGCCCGATGCAGGTGCTGGAAACCAAACTCTGGTCCTCTGGAAGAGCAGGCAGTGTTCCCAGACACTGAGCCTCTCTACAACCCATGTCCATGGATCTTTTGGCACTGAGCAAGTGGATGGTTGTGCGGTGGCGGGTTCTTGAAGTCTCAGTGCCAACATTAGTTTAAAACCCGGCTTCCTGGTCCCCTGGCATAATTCCAGGCTTGAACCAAATTCTGCCCTGGTAGGTTTGGGGAATTCACATTTTTAAGCAACTTCCAAGCAGATCAGTGAGCAGGTGGTTCTGGTCCCTGCCTGCTGCTGGTGGCGGGCTGTGGCTCAGGAGATGCCCAAAGGCAAGTCATTGAAAGCTCCCCTAGTGGCCATAAGGAGAACTGCAGCTCCCTTCTGAAAGAACCCTTAACCTTGACATTGGGACTGGCAGGGCTCCCACTGTGGTCGATGGCTGGGGGTTTCCTGTTGTAATTAAAACAGGCATCAGCTGTCATGACTGACATACTGGAAGGGCCCAAGGTTGTTTTCACCACATAATTCTCACCCATATTTCTCGATGATCTGGGTTAGGAGAGAGGCACGGGTTCACAATGGGCCTGTAATTGGTGTGCAGAATCTGGGGTGGTCATCTCCAGAGAGGTGGAGCCTGAGGCTGTCCTATTGCCCGGGACAGCAAACTCTACACACAGTAGGCACTCAATGCGTGCTTACTGAGAGTCAAGTTAGTAAGTGAATGGGCGACCTCCTGATGGGCAAGCAGTTCCCATTACATACATTTCAGGGAAAACAGACGCATGGCACCTTGTGATGACACCCAGAGGACCAAGGGACCAAGATTTCAAGATTTCATTGAGGCTGGCACGGCATTTTCTCAGTACCCGGGGCGAGACAAGCATTCAGGCCGCGTACTAACATACACCATCGGGGAAGACGTGTAAGGTCTCAAAGGGCCATGGATGCCCGGCTCTTTGGACTGAGCTGCTAATGCATCTATTTAAAACTCACAAGTGTGTTTTCATTAGAGCAGACTCCAGAGGGCTTCTCTGTAAAGACCATTGTCTGCCTACTTGGAGTGGCCTTGTCCCCCTCGGGGCACCTTCCCACCTCCTCTGAACATATTGTCCCTTCCTCTCAGAGCCTCTGTTCCCAGCTTTTTGTCTCAAAGCCGCTTTCAATTCTAGGCCCACTTTCCACGCCACCATCGCCGCCATCTCCTCGGCCCCGCCAGCTGAGTCATCTTGGTGTGTGTCTGAGCGACTCCCGGGATGGCTCATTGCTGGAATGGTTATCTGTATATCTGTTCCAGCCCCACTTCCCTCTTCCCAGCCCCCACAACACACGGCCCCTCTCTCAAGTTTAGTCAAGCAGATTCTGGGTGCTGAGGTGGGGAGGACGCACTGTTCCCTGGGGACCCTGCTGCCTGGTGAGAGCATGGGGAGGAAGGGACAGGCTTTAAGGCCCAACCTCTTTTGTATAGCATGGCTCTGCCTCCTTGGTGAGTGTACCCCAGACCCAAAATATGTCAGAGCCATCAGGCACGGTCACTTGCTTTAGTGCCTGCCTGACAATGCCCACCCCCACCCCACCCTGCTCCCATGACCTGGGAGGGTAAGGCTGTGTGCTCAGTTCCCCACGGAGCCCCAGGCCATGCGCAGACAGACAGTTGTTCTCAGCCACGTGGGTGAGATGACATGTGTCCTCACATGTTTGTGGGACTCAGAGATCAGGCCCCAGCCTCCTCCAGGAATCACTTTGTCTTTCTTCTCTCTGCTCAGTAACCAGTGTGAGCTTTCAAGTTCGGGTCACAGTGGGCCACTGCCCTTGGTGGCTTCCAGGATGCTGAGGGTAAATTGCTACGTATTTTGTTGTTTCCTAAGCCCTGGCCATGCTCCACCCCAGGCAACCCTTCTCACCTCGGGGCCTGCTTGCTTCCTGTGCCTGCACACGTGGAATGATCCCTGCTTCCTGCCACACCCCCGATGCGGGACTGTCTATGCTGTAGTACTCAGTTTGGATGTCGTCTGTGTCATGCAGCCCCCACTCCCTGAGACCCACCCTTTGATGAGGAATGCCCTTATTTGCATGACCCATATTTGCATAAATCCTATTTGCATGACCCTTATTTACATGGCCTTGATTTGCATGGCAGAGATTGCGCACTGGAAATTGCTTGGATAGAGGCTTAAACTAAACCTTGCCAAATGGTGCACTGGCCAAATCTGGTCTGTCCTCCTTGCCATGGTGTGTATTATATATCAGGAAACTGCACATGAGGAACTCACCCTAAACAGAAAAGTACTTTTTCCTGGGGCTGGTGAGATGACTCCGGGGATAAAGTAATTATATTAAGTGTGGGAACTAGAATCCAGGTTCCCAGTACATGTGGTTACAGTAACCTGCCTGCAGTCCCAGTCACCCTAGAGGCAGAGATAAGGCATTCTCAGAGCTAGACTATTAGCTGGACTAGTGAAATTGATGAGCTTTCAGTTTAGATGAGAGACCCTGCTTCAGTGTATGAGGTAGAGGGAGTGATAGAGGAAATGTCAACCTGCATGTACATGTGTGTACCCACACAAGTGAACTTACACACACACACACAACCACTACTTTTTATACTCCATTGCTTTATACTGTCAGTGGTACTGAAGTACTAGTACTCTAGTACTCTTGCACTACACTACAGGGATACTCTGCCCACTGCCCACTCCACTCCCTACGCTGCAGGCACTCTGCCCACTGCCCACTCCACTCCCTACATTGCAGACACTCTGCTCACTGCCCACTCCCCTCCCTACACTGCAGACACTCTGCTCACTGCCCACTGCACTGCACTCCCTACACTGCAGGCACTCTGCTCACTGCCCACTCCACTCCCTACACTGCGGGCACTCTGCTCACTGCCCACTCTACTCCCTACACTGCAGACACTCTGCTCACTGCCCACTGTACTCCCTACACTGCAGGCACTCTGCTCACTGCCCACTCCACTCCCTACACTGCAGGCATTCTGCCCACTGCCCACTCTACTCCCTACATTGCGGGCACTCTGCTCACTGCCCACTCTACTCCCTACACTGCAGACACTCTGCTCACTGCCCACTCCACTCCCTACACTGCGGGCACTCTGCTCACTGCCCACTCCCCTCCCTACACTGCAGACACTCTGCTCACTGCCCACTGTACTCCCTACACTGCAGGCACTCTGCTCACTGCCCACTCCACTCCCTACACTGCAGGCACTCTGCTCACTGCCCACTCCACTCCCTACACTGCAGGCATTCTGCCCACTGCCCACTCTACTCCCTACATTGCGAGCACTCTGCTCACTGCCCACTCCACTCTCTACTCTGATCTAAAACGTGAATTCCTCCACTGCCTACCAGTCTCTTTCTCACTTCCCCAGTCCATCACTTGGGACAGAACCTCTGAGGTACATTGCTGTGCCCAAGGTTCCACTACAAGGATGCACACCTGCACCCACAAGAGGCAGGCACCCTATCACCCACCAGCTTCTACCCACCAGCTGTGGACAAGCGGGGGAGTCCCGGGGCTCCTTGAGGCTCCCCAGGAAATTATCCTCTGCCGGTTCCTGGTAATATTCCCAGCCTCATTCTCACCCCACTTTCCCAGCTGAAGAGGAAGCTGCTCAGACAGCTGCAGAGCTGGGACTCTGGGCCGAGATGCATTAATTTGTAAATATCTTCATTTATATGTAAATGCGGAGCCCCGAGCCCCACCACCAGCCCTAATGGGGCCCTGCCGCCTGGCATGGCAGCAGCTCTTTCTTCACTGGCTGGGCATCAGGACATGTTCCCAACGCTGTTAGATTTCACAAGTCTCTTCCTTCACTGCCTCCTGGTATCCCCTAAGCACGGTGGCTCTGCTCCATGGTACCCTCTGCTCAGGCCTCCTGGTGTCTCAGCCTAGAAAGAAGGCTGCAGAACCCCTGCATGATCATGGGGGAACAAAGGAGCCTGGGTCATACGTCCTAAGACTTAAATTGCTGCTGCTGTGTGACTTTGGGCAAGTCCTATACCCTCTCTGGGCCTTGTTCTCATCAACTGTAAAACAAAGAAGGCTCCATGGTATAAGTGTAGGAAGAAGTGGCTTAAGGTCTCATCAAGTTCATGTCATTCCGACGGGAGACTCTTGGCCTTACTGAACCTTGACCCCTTCTATAAAATGAAATGCAGAGAAGGGGTGTTAAAAAAAAATGTTACCTTTCCAAGTTCAAGGGGCTACTGGTGAGGAATGTGAGATGCAAAAGAGAAAGTGTGTACATAGCGACTTTAGGGGAGTCTGGCGCAAAATGGGGCTTGCCTTGTGGTGGGGATAGAGGGTTGTTCGAGGCCTAGGGGCGAACATGTCCACTCAGAACAGGTCACCTGCTCACTGTGTGGAACAGCCAGCATTGGACATGGGGTCATCAGGCATCAATTTCTACCAAATTCTACAATTACAGAAAGATTAATTTGGTCAGCCAGCTTTCCAGGTGGTGGGGTTGGTGGACTGGTTCAAGGTCACTGGGTAAGCAGTGACTGTGCTGGGATTTGAACCCCGGTCTTCAGGTACCTGCTGGCTTTCTGAATGCTGGTGAGCAGGTGTGGATGAGAGCATGGCTGTAAGAGGTGTGTGCAGGAGTTGGGTTTCCTTCTAGCTAAGGGGTCATGGGGGAGAGGGGACCATGAAGCCACACCTGTGACTGGGAGCCCACTGGAGATGAGAGGATTCACCAGTGCTGGATGCTGAGTTACCCACCCGCTCCCAGACTGGGTTTAGGGAAACCTGGCTCTGAGCCAAGACGTCCCCTGCTGAGGGACTCTCCGTGGCTCCCAGGGCAGTGCTTATTTTCTTCTCCAAAATGCTTTTTATCTCCACTCTCATTTTGATGGTAACTGATTTATCCTTGGAGTGTGTTCCTTTTTAGAAGGGGAAATACAGAGAGGCACCTGCCTGCCTCCTGTGAGCCCCTCCGGGGGTGGGGGGGGGGGGTAGGGAGGGGCTGGGAAAGAACAGCTGGGACTGGGGTCCTAGCTCAGTGCCTGAGACGGGGAGTCTGGACAAGGGCTCACAGCCCCCTTCTGGTCCCCACTCAGCAGGTGGGAGGCCCAGCCAGATCCCCACATGGCGCCTTTTGCCAGAAACAGAAAACAAAAAGACGACAACAAAAACCTTCTGTCCCATTCTGTAATTTTACTCTCATGCAAACCGAGGCCCCTAACCACAAAGGAAGTTCTCCAGGGCCTTCTGGAACCGCCCACTCTTCTCAAAATTTCTGCCACACATTGACTTGCTAAGAGCAGAGGGAAAGGTAGGTGAGAGACCCAGTTAAGGGGTGGAGCCTTGTTCACATCAGGTCTCAGGGTCTAAAGACTGTGACATTGGATACTCACAGGGATGTCCCTGCCGCCCCACAACCCCAGATGTAACGGCGTAAGGTGTCACGAGGCTGCGGTCACCTGTTGTTCCCAGCAGGGGTTCTGTCAGAACACAGCCTTCTGAGAGCGCCAACAAAGCATTTACCACACAGTGTGAAATAGTGCACATGTGTGTGTGTGTGTGTGCGCGCGCGCATGCACCTGCGTGTGTGAGTGTGTATGTGTGAGTTTACACCCAGCATTACTGTGAAGCTACTTCACACATAAGATCGATCCCCTTACTGAAGGAGGCTGCGGGAGGGGGGAGGGGGAGTGGGGATGGTGGAGACTGAGGGATCCTCCGCTGTCCAGCCCAGGGAGAGCTAGTCTGTGAACATGCTGGTCAGATGGAACTGCCTAAGTGGGGTTCTGAAGGCTGAAGAGGAGTTTACCAGCTGACCAAAGGTGGGAAAGGCTCTCTGTCAGGAGAGACTAACATGCATAAAGGGTCAGAGGAATAAAATACGATGTCGGTCTTTGGGGAATATGTAGGGCTATGGGTACCCACATATATAGAGCATGTTGGGCCCCAGTGTGAGCCTGAACTATCTTGGTTCTGCAGCCTTTCAGAAAATAGGGGAGGGCTCCTCTCTCCTCGTCCTGCTGCTCCTGAGCTGAGAGTCCAGTTGTCCCCCACTTGGGGCCCTTGTAACCTTAGGCATCTTGGGAGACAATGGGATGTGTTATGTGTGTTTTCAGGCTGGGAAGAGATGATTCACCTCCCAGCTCTGTCACTCTGGGCTGTGTGACTTTCGGCATAGATCTTGCCCTCTCTGGACCTCAGCATCCTCACATTACAAATGGGATTTGTGAAGCCTGTCTTGCATGATTATGGAAGGAGCTATGGCCCTCATCTCTTCTCATCTCTTCCCTCCAGGGCTTGGCTCCACTTCTGTGACCGGCTCAAGGAGGGGGATGCATCCCCTAAGAGCAGTGGTTCCCAACCTTCCTGATGCTGTGACCCTTTAATACAGTTCCTCATGTTGTGGTGACCCCCCAACCATGAAATTATTTTTATTGCTACTTCATAACTGTAATTCTGATATTGTTATGAATCTTAATGTAAATATCTGATATACAGAATATCCGATATGCCATCACCATGGAGGGGGTAATGGCCCACAGATTGAGAACCACTGCCTAAGAGCATCTAGGGGCTGCTGACAGGGGCTGGGCAAGCACACCCTCAGTCCCGGCCCCTCCCTCTTCCTGCTCACATGCCTGCCACCAGCTTGCCGGCTCGGGTGGCCTCACCTCACAGTGGACTGGTACACAAGATCCTCCCTCTTGCGGTAATTCTCCATGTGCGAGTAGTTGGTGGAGAACATGGCGTCAAAGGTGAAGATCTTCTGCTTGATGGTGCCACCATCTGTCACCTGCCACAGAGCAGAGGAGCCACAGGTGAGTGCCCAGCCGGCCCGGGTCACCGCTTTCCTCAGGAGTGCCCTTGGCCTGTCCCTACCCTTGCTCCTCGGTCCCTCCCCTCTGCTGATGAAGATTCCCACCCAGAAGCGGCAGGTGCCAGCTGCTGCCCCTCCCCCATCCGTATCCACAGAGGCGCCTGGCTTCGCCTTCGCCCGGCCTCCCTGGTCTTTGAATCCGAACACCCGCTGACACCTTAAGAATTTGGGAGAGAGCCACAGGGCCTGTGAGATGGCTCAGCAGGTGAAGGAGCTTGTAGCCAAAGCCTGACAAGCTAAATTTGATTCCTGAGTCCGACATGGTAAGAGAGAACCGACTCCCGGGAGTTGTCCTCCGACTTCTGAGTGCACTGTGGCATGTACATATGCACCCACGCACACGCACAAATAAATAATTAAATAAGATAAATTAATTAATGAAAAAGAATGACAGCCTCTGGCCCCAGGGGGCCAAGCTCACCACCACCACGTCCTAGAGAAGGAGACAGCAGACGCGTGTGCTGGTGACAAAGAGCATCCCACACAGAGCTTTCCTGCCCTGTTCCTCCTCCCTCTTGCAAAGGCCTGTGATGTGGGGGCAACAGCCAGCCTGTGAGTAATCCTGGCTCCCTCCCACCAGCGAAAGCCACCAGAGCATTGACTTATGAGCAGGGAGCTGCTGGACTTTCAATTCTGCAAACGCTGGGGGGCCTTCTGAGGCCCTGCAGGCATGGTGGAGCAGAGCTAGCAGCCTCTCCCCACTGGGTCTTTCCAGGCACCGGGAGATCCCTACCACCACAAAGGCTCCGCTTTGCAGAAATGGCTAGTGTGGCCTGGGCAACTGTGGGCAGGACCAGAATGGGCTTTGTAGAGTGAGCTATGGGTTCAGAGCCTGGTCCCAGGGCCTCAGTCAGTAGAGAGAGGAAGGGGAGGGGGGCAGGCTAGCCAGTAAGATGGGGAGAATGGAGGGCCAGGGGACCACCAGCATGCAAACAACACATGGAAAGACAAATAAGCTATATTGCAACTATTTCTGCTTCTCAGTGTACTTATTATTATTGTGTATGTGTGCATGCTGTGTGTGGGGGTGACCGCGGAGGTCAGAGGACCATTGTAGAGTTGGTACTCTCCTTTTACCACGTGGGCTCCAGGGATCAGACCCGTCACCAGGCTTGAGCAACAAGCGCTTTTACCAGCCCAAGACATCACAGCCAGTTCTGACAAATCCTGAGAGGTTAGGCCCAGAGTGGCATGGGAATCCAGAGGAGGGGGAAGGGCACTTCATGAGGGTGGGGCGCGCTCACAAGGGGCGTCTCGGAGGATGTGAAATCAAAGCTGCTTCTGCAGGAGGCTCAAGAGTCAGCCAGGCAGAGCAGGTGGTGGGAGCCAAGGCCAGAAGCAGGGCTCAGCTCAGCTGCCTCTGTGAAAGTGACTTGAGAGTGCCTGGAGGAAGAGGGAGCAGCCACCCCCACCTCCCCACCCCTGCAAGGATACTGACAACAACAGAATGCCACCGCTGAGGACCCATGGACAAAGAATGCCCCGCCCCCCTGCGAGCACCAGTCACCCAGGGTCAGATATGGGTTCTGTTTATATGCTCTCCTGGTCTTCCGGAAGCAAGTCCAAGGGGGAAGCAAGACCAGAGGCAGTGACCCGGGGACAGATGGACGGAAGGGGCCTGTCAACATGGGGTACTTGCTTTTGTTTTTCTGTAACCACCCTTGGGACAGTCCCTCAGGAGGTCACAAGGTCTCCATTCCACCTGAGTGCAGGGAAGCTGGGGAGGCAGGGGACCCCAGGAGGTGACGGTCGAGTCAGTGCTGGGGCACAGGTTGCTGCAGGGTCCCGCTGTTCACAGCCGATGAAGAGCGGGGCCCAAGTGTCCGGAGCTCCCCAGCAGCGGCCGCCCGACGCGCACGCCTGGTCTCCACCGCCTCCCGCTAATGAAAGTGTTACTCCACAAAGCAGAAAGGTATGTGTTGTCACTGTTTCAATTATTTATCTGTTTACTCGGCTGCAGTTTTCCGCTTGTCTCAGCAACTCTATTATAGACCGCGAGCTCGCAGCCTCTCGCCGCTCAGCTGGGCTCCGCACTAACAGCCTGCGACAGGGCGGCCTCATGCCTGGGCCTGGAGAAGTGGAATTAGCTCCCTGCGGCTCCTCTGGTGGGAGCAGGGGAGGGGGCTGCGGGGAGGGGGTCAGGGACGGGGAGATGCTGAGAGTGGTTTCCCCAGGCATCTGTCCACCCAGCTCGGAGGACTGGCCTCACCCGCACCCAAGCTGCCTTCGACTACATCTTGGTGGTTTAGTAAACACACATTTGGTGCAACACAGCCAGCATTTATGGGGCGCCAACTGTGTGCCATGCGCTGGCCACATCTGTTACCTGCCCCGTAGACTAGGAGCGACTAAGAACAAGGACACCTAAGTAAGTACCAGTGGTGGGTGGAAGGATGCTAACACATTCATGGATTTTGTGACTCTGAGTGGGATCAGCAGTAGGACTTTCCCAGACTGGTTTTCCTCTCAGCTCTCACCAAGCCCATCTGCATCACCACTCCAGACTTGTCTAGCTCATTACTTGGTTCATTTCCCTCTGAGGCTATTTTGTTCTCTTCTGTGTAGCCTGAGGACAGGGAGATATGACTTCTCACCTCACCTGCTCTGCAGAAGGACCCAGATGGCAGCATGCGGGAGGAGAGCTGTGGCGAGTGAGAGAGGAGGACGCATCTCACTGGCATGTGGCTCCATGCTGGCACTTGCCCAGGAAGGACGCCCTTTGGGGATACCCACAGCCTGCTTCTGAGGCTTAACCAGTGGACTGAGCCAGGCGGTGCGGGGTCTGGGAGCAGGTGGGGCCGAGTGGCCTGGCTGCTTTCAAAGTCAAAACAAACTTACAACCATAGCCCTGCCTGGGGTGGGCTCACAACTCCTCTCTTCCCAACCCTTCAAGGATGCTTTGGCCCCTTAGAGACATCAAGGTATGTTTCAACCAGGTCCTTCAACTTGGAGGCAATTTATTTATTTATTCGTTTATTTATTTTATAATTTTATAAATATAAGTGTTTCGGCTGTCTGTGTGTCTGTGCATCATGTGCTCGCAGTGCTCAAAGAGGCCAGAAGATCCCCTGGATCCCCTGGAACTGGAGTTACAGATGGTTGTGAGCTGCCATGTGGGTGCTGGGGGCAGAATCCAAGTCTTATGCTAGAAAAGCAAGTGATCTTAATTGCTGAGCCACCTTTCCAGCCCTTGGGAGACAATTCTGGCCCCTTCTCTACCAGGGAACATGGCACATTCTAGAGATAGTCTTGGTTGTCACCATGAAGGTCCCGGCACGTAACTGACAGGCCAGAGGGACTGCTGACCCTTTTGATGAAGAGGACCCACCTCAAACATTCCTCAACACACTGTTGATACACTGAGACTGGCATGGGGAGGGAGCTTAGTCCCCAGCACACAGAGGAAAAGCTGGCCATGGTGGCCCACATTTGCAATCCCAGCACAGGGGAGGCAGAGACAGGAAGATCCCGGAGTCTCTCTGGTCATTGAGTCTATCCTAATCAGTGAGTGCCAGCTTAAAAACCAAGACGGAGGGCACTTGAGGAATGACACAAAGTTGGGCTTTAGCATGTGCATGCGCGTGTGCACACACATACACACACCTACACACATGAACATATACGCATGCCAATGTACCTGTATACATGCACACACACCCACCACACATACATAAACATACACACATAAACATGTACATATGTGTGCCTGCACGTATCATGAACATCGATATACATATGCGCATGCACACATAAGAACATGCACACCTATACACATGTACACACGTACCTGCGCACACGCACACATACATGTCAAGGTTGGGGAACCTTCGATCTCTCATCTGTGTGTCTTCCCCCCATGCCCTGGGAAGACAGTGCAGTGGATGCTAACAAGTCACTTTGCAGCTGAAGACACAGCTGAGGCCCTACACTGGGCCCAGCACTCCCTGCCTATCCTGCCAGGATGGCGGAGGCTGCCTAACCGCCCCTTGGCCTCACCTCACGTGGCAGCTGTAGCATGAGAATGGCGAGCAGTAGGTTCCCCCAGCAGCCCTCTGGCTCCAGCCTTGCCTGCCTTCAGGTAGAGCTTTTTATCTCCTTCCAAAACTCACAGCCTTCATCGCCCCAATCTCAAATTTCACTCCATTTTTTTTTTTTATTACACAACAGAGGCAAAAAAAAATCTGTCAGTAAAACTGTCTCCTCAAATTTATTCGCCGGGACTGAGGGTTTTATGACTAGGAAAATACGCTCGCCCCCCCAAGCGTCCACACCCCCCCACACCCCAGATAAAGCAAGGAAGAATTACCTGAGCCATAAATCCCTGCTGCAGGCCGAGGCGCAGGAGAGCCTCAAGGACGAGCCTGCTTTTTTTTGGTTTTATTTACTTTTTTTTTTTTTTTCTTTTTTTTTTTTGAAACAGTGTCTAGCTGTGCTGAAACTCACTATGGGGAGTCCAGCCTGGCCTCCAACTTGGAGTGTGAGTTGTGCCTCTGCCTAGCGAACCCTGCCGATCCAGACATGCAGCGTTACCCCCAGTTCTTAGTCACAGCCTTTTCCCTGGGACAGTGTGAAAACTGCCCCTCCCCCCCTTTTTTTTTTATCTTGACTGTTTGCTGGGGGAAAAGGGACCAGATGTTTGGAGCACCGCCTGCCCTGGGACACTATGATGCTCTCATTGGTCAGAGGTTCTGAGCTGTGGGCAAGGGTGGTAAGTGTATGAGACACAGGCACGGTTTCTGTCCTCACACAAGAGGAAGGCAGGGACTGTGGCACATCCACAGCCCATCGTGTCCCATTCAGGAATGGTGGGGGCAGAGCTCAGACCACAGCCATCTGGAAGACAAGAGTGCAGAGGGTGAGTCCGCAGTGACAGGCATATGCCAAGAGCTACCCATGATGCTCCTGGAGGTGCAGAGTTCCTTGGGAGGGAAGGTGACTGGAGAAGCCTCCTTGGAGGTATGTAGGTTCAGCTAGACTGGACTGTGAAGCATCCAGAAGGCTAGAGAGGTATACTTCTGGGCGTGTCTGTGAGAGTCATAGTCAGAAGTTCCCAGAGGATTAACTAAGGGAGAGGGCCACCCTGTGGGTGGTCCCAGCCCATACCTAGGTCTAGGTCTCCATCTTCCTCTCTCTCTCTCCCTTCTCCCCACCCCCACCCCATGAGCCTAGGGACTTTGCTCCATCACTATCCCCTCCCACTGATGCTCAGTGGTGCTCAGGTTGCTTTGTCCTGTTTATTCAGCATGGGACCCCAGCCTGCTGGGGAGGGTGCTGCCCACTTCCAGGGCGGGTCTTCTCACCTCAGTTAACCTCATCTAGAAATTCTCTTGCAGAAATGGCCAGAGCTGGGTTTCTATGAGTCTAAGTCTAGTTATACTGAGAGTAAAGATTAACCCTTCACACACAGGTAACTGAATTGCAGAGAGTGATGTCCTGGGTAGGGGGACTGACCATGGCCAGCACTCACTGAGTTCTTACTGTGTGCTCACCACTGTTTGTAAGCACAGACTCACACAGACGCACACATGTTCAATGTATGTCAGTAACAATCAGCTTCCAAGCAGCCACACTGTTGTGTGGCCAGGCTAGGTGGCCATCACACAGTCGATGCTTTCAAAAAGGTGTTTTCTTCTTGTCCTGCCCTGTCAGCCTTTCTGCTATGAGTTCCCCAAGTCATTAGCTACAAGTTGTCTCTATACTGTTCCTTATCTAGGCCTCAGTTTCCCTAAATGTTCCATGAGGAAAATGAGGCCGGTGGCCTCTGAATACTCTGTCTACTTGCGTGGTCCCATGCTGTGGCCCCAGTGTTGTGGCTCTAGACAGACAGCTCTAGCTGACCACAGCTTGTCACACCCCTGTTCCCCACCCTCAGTGCCAGATTCTCCTCCCCCCAGCTTCCCCGCCCCCCAAGCAACCCTGGCTGTGGCCAAATGGATTTACAAGTTGATTCATAGAAGCATGACCGATGGATGCAGCCCAGCCAGCCGCAGGAGGGCCCACTGGCCAGCCAGTCACATTTTCATTTGAAAAAACAAATAAGTCTTCAACTTCAGCCTTCTCACCAGTGCCCCTCAATGTCACCATCCGTAAAAGGGAAAAAAAAACGAAGAAGAAAAAAAATGGGGGATCACCTCTCTCCTCCCCCAGCCTTTCTCTTTGTGTTCCACAAAACCAATTACAGGTTGGAAATAGCTGTAATAAACTTGATATCCCACTTACGGGCCAATCCCGCTGCGGCCAGGAAGTGTAATAGTGGCGGAGAGTGGAAACTGCGGGTTTGTGGAGCTGTTTAAATTGCCTGCCTACATTACTCCACTCCTCTCCAGCGGGGAAGGAATTCGCTCTCCTGGAAATGGAGCAGCTGAGGTCTCCATGTCCTGGGCAGCGCAAGGGAGTGTTTGCAAGGCAGACTTTAATGAACTGATTAGATGTAGAGGAGTGGGTGGCCCCTGGGAACTTGCATCAGCCAGGCACAGGTTCAAGTCCCCAGCAAGGCCACTCACATTCCCTGGCAGGGAACGAGAAGGAGTGAGAGGCTGGCCTTCCAGCGCTGCGGAGGGCAAAAGGAACATCTATCAGATAATGCAGGTGACAGAACACAGAACCAAACCATACCACGGAGCAGCTCAGAACCTCAGTGGGCAGAATGCCTGCGGATCATGTGTAAAACCCCAGGCTGGACATCTATCATCCCAGCACTCAGGTGGCAGAGGCAGGAGAATCAGAAGTTCAAGGTCATCCTAAACACGAGTTGGAGGTAAGCCTGGGGCTATATGAGACCCTGTCTTAAATGTTATAAGAAACAGGCGCACACTTGTAAAACATGAAGGAAAGTGGGTACAGCTACTGACCTGGAATTTCAATTCTGATCATTGTAGAAGACAATGAAAAGCGATTCTAGAAACTTCTACCATGTGACTGTCATTCAGAGGTCCCTTCTTCATGCTACTCAATCCTGCATGTCTGGCATGGAGACCAGCACAGAGTAAGTCCTCAATTTACACTTATTAAGCAAGTGTACATCTCAGCAGAGGAAATATGGGCTCTTCAGGGGCCCTGTCCTCAGCTATCATTTTTGGTACTTATACCAAGAGAGCTGAGCAGGGACCCAAGATGACATCAATTAGGTCAACAAAGCTTCATCAAAGGATCATCCAGGTGAAATTGGGCCCCGGGCTGCAGCCTGAATCCCTCATGTGCCTGAGATTAACATCTGTCTTGCAAGACTGGATTGGAGCTGAGGCAACTATACACAAGCAGATGTGGACCGAGAGGGAGACTGGCTTCTCATCTATCTGGCTCTGCATTTCCTGATTCCTCCAGCAGGGCGGCAGCATGGAGCTGGGATGGTCTTCTGTGTGTGCTGGGGGTGGAGTGAATGGGGTGTGGGAGGGGGCTGTGAATTCAGATTCTATAATAGAGTCTAGCGTGTGGCAAATACTCACTCAAACTCTAGAAATAAAATCGTAGCCAGAGAAGGAATGCCACTTGCCCAGGCTGCCTGGCTGAGGTGAAGTGGACATTTGAACATGCGTCTGACTCTGAGGATTTTATAGAAAGGCCTCAGGGTTGGGGTGGAGAATTGGGCCAAGGCCAGGGCCAGGGCCAGGAAGTGGACAGGTATTTTAGGGGCAAAGAACCTGGATAAAGATGCTCTGGAAGGGGATGAGAAACATGAACGTGGAGGGAAGCCAGGAGACATCGATGGAGCCACTTTGTGGTCCTCTGGGTCTGGGAGGACATAGAGTTTCTAGTGGTCTCATTGCCATGGCGACTCTGGACCGCTCTTCCTCTGAAGTTCCTGCCTACCTGCTCTCTACTCTGGTGGGGAGCTGTAGCCACAGATGCAGGCGTGAGAGAGGATGGGTGATAACCAAGGAGGAGAAGGAAACACAAAGGCCACCCACCTCTCTGGGTACCGACTCCACCCTCCTGTGCCAACTCTGTGAGCTCCCGCTCCTGGCAAGGCTGGGCTGGGGTGATTGGCTTCCCTGGCGTGTGTGGGAGATCCGGTGTTGACAAAGACAGCTGGTATCATAAATTGCCCTGTCTCATCTGGTTATGGTGCGATGGCAGACAGACGCTCAGGGACAGGACGGGGGCGGGGGGTGATGAGAACGGGAGAGGAGGAGAGCAGAGTGACTGCCAGCTTCCTTGTGGGTCCTGGGCTTGCTGTGTGGGCAGGTGAGGGGACAGGTATGACGGCTGTCCTAACGGTGCAGGTGGGGAGCCGGCTTATGCGGGCGGGCATGTGCACAAGTGTGAAAGCCTACATTCTGGGGCAAGGTGGGGATGTGTCTATGGGGCTCAGGTGTACTGAGCTGCCAATGACGTGTGTGTGTGCGTGCGTGCGTGCGTGCGTGTGTGTGTGTGTGTGTAAATGTTTATTCTTTTTATGGGGAGTGGGATACGTGCATGTCTGTTTGTGATACCTGGCCAGTGTGTACTCTGCCCCCCACCTCACAGTGACAAGCCCAGCTGTTATGTCCCCCTCTTTGATCTATGAGTCAAGGAAGAGAAACAGATAGCAACTGAGGCAGAGTGTGTAAATTTCTTATGATGCCAGGCTGTTTCCACAAGAGTGAAAGAGCATCAGGCTGGCTGTCCCTACCACACCTAGGCAAGGTCCCCTGAGCCCTTAAACTCTTCCAGCTACATGAGGGTCTCACATTACCTTCTGGGCACCCTCGTCCCCATTGCAAACAGGAAGCAAGTGTCATGAAAGGTGCCATAGGACTGAGGCCAGGCACTTGGATTTCAGAGTGCAGCACAATCACCAGGACTTCACTCGAAGTCTCACGGAGTCAGCTGGGAAGCAGCGTGACTCCCAGGACGTGGTGCAAGAGCCTGAGCTGCAGCAGCCCTGGGGAGACGGGAGGCCCTAATCCACACTGCAGAGCTGAGTGGGGTAGCGTTTGCTCTCTGAGGTGAGCGTGCACCTCTAGATCCCACATCTCCCTGCCTTGTTTTCCTCAGCTGTAGGTCAGGGGTAGGAGAAGCACACCCCGAGGGCACTGGAGGATGCTCTGGATTCTGTGTGTTGGGCAGTCAGGCCTCAGGTAGAGTGAGAATTCCACTGTCAGCTATGGGATGTGGCACAGGTTGGTATCCTTTGTTCCACTGAGTAGAGATTGGGAGCCACCAAAAGCATTAAGAAGGGCATTACAGAGTCCAGGGACATCAAATAGTTTCCAATTGCTGTATACACAGGGGACCTCAAACTAGTGCCCAGACCTGGGGAGAAGTTGTGAGAATAGAGAAGAGATCGTTTTCTGGGTCCTCTTTGGGGCCGCTAATTAGATCTTCAGATCTCAGGAGCAGGCTGGGTACAGCAGCCTGATTGGGTCCTCCTAGCTAGTCCCAGGATCTGCTTATCTGTGTGCAAGGCTCTGTCACAGAGCCCTGCTGTGACACCTCTACAGCTTCCTCGTACTCAGTCCCCAAAGCCTTGTGCCACCCTGTCTGAGAGCACACCTGTGTGGACACTGTCGTTGTCTGAAAGCTACCTGGCCTGAGCCAGTCAGGCCCACTGGTACCATCGGGAAGGGTGCCAGTCCCCGCGGAGGGTCCTTGTTGTGACAATGTGGCTGGGCCCCTGTGCTCAGCGGTGCTGTGAAGAGTTGGGCCATGTCAGTAGATCTGGCTGCCAGCAGATCCACGGCCGTAGCCATCGGCGGCCCACACCAGCCTGTGCACCTGCTATACCAGGGCAGATACACTGCAGACAGTGTTGGCTGGCATCTCCCGCCCTGTATAATTAACACGGCATCGTGGGCAGCTCAGCCAAGCGGAGCCCGTCCGCCTGTCCATCTGCTGGCTGCTTCCGGGGACGGGCCCTTTAACACAAGCTCAGCAGCCTGCTAGGGAGGGGAGAGTCCTGAAGCGATTGCTAAGGAATCGGGCTCCACCTCCGTTCAGCACTGGCAGGGCATGCTGGGACATTTACATCCCATCTCTTGGCCTCAGTTTCCTCATTTGTCCAATGGAGCTGGGATGGTTGGCCTCTTTGTCCTGCCTGTCGTGAGGAAGTTTGAGCAGTTGGTAGACTTTGGGTGGCAGATACCTACAGTTAGGGGCCACGTTGGAACTCACAGGTTATCATCACTTATTTCTCATTCAATAAGGATTCCCTTGGTTTCTACTCCATGCCAGAGACTGTTTTAGGAGCAAGGGACATGGCTGCGAGGCCTCTCTTCTTCCTCAGTATGTGTTGTAATGGGAGGAGATGGACAATTAAAGAAGATGGAAGATGGATGTTAGGTAGAGAGGGGCCTGTGTCCTCGTTTAGCAGGGACGATGGGTAAGTAGGTGGCTGGGGAAGGGGCCACAAGCTCGTGAGAGGAGGCTGGGGTCCTCTGGAGTCAGTCCTAGGGACAGTCCTGGATCAGGTGTGCACTTCACACTGCACAGATGGGGTTCTGAGGTGCTGAGCCCCGGGTGAGGCCCTGTGACTTCCTGCTTTGGTTGCTACTCTCGGCGGTATCTCAGCAAACCCAAACATCCAGTGGAGTGGGAGGGATGTAAAAACCAGCCTCAGTGTACAGGTGCCTGGCCTCGGTACTGAGACAGAACCCTGTGGATTAGTCTGGTCTTCGTCTCTCCAGGTATCCACCTGCCTCACTCACTGGGTCCATTGCCCAATAAGTCACATACATCAGTCTGCCTGGCTCCTAAGTCTCCTGCGTAGACACCACAATTTAGAGTTCACAGTCCATTAATGAGTCTTACTTTTTCTTTAGGGGTGATATTTGCATACAATAAATTGCAAAAACCTTAAGGGCCCCTTTCGAGTGTGTGTTTGTGTGTGTGTGTGTGTGTGTGTGTGTGTGTGTGTGTGTGTGCATGTGCATGTGTGTGTGTGTGTGTGTGTGTGTGTGTGTGTGCGTGCCTGTATATGTGTGGGTGCATGAGACCAGGGGTCACTCGTAGGAGTCATTCCTCAGGCCAGCCCGTCTGTCTTGTTTACTGGAGCTTTACCAAGCAGCCTAAGCTGGCTGAGCAGAGAGCTTCTAGGGATCTGCCTGCCTCTGTCTCCCATCTTGCCATCACTGGGGTCACAGGGATACACCACCGCACACAGATCTTTGCTTGGGTTCTAGCAATTCCAACTCAGGTCCTCAGACTTTACCAACTGAGGCATCTTCCCAGCCCAGACGGAATCATCTGTGAGGTGGACCTTGTGGACGTTTACCGGACACATTGAGAAACTTGCCTCACGACACACAGCAGTACATTAATTATGGAGCTGGATCTCACTCAGAATCCCTGACTCCCGGCCAGAGTCCAGGGAGCAACCCTTGTCCGATGGACCACAGTGTAGATGACTCCCAGCCTGCATCTTGTGGGGGGTACATAGAATTCCCACTGTCCCTCTGCTCAGCAGGGGGCATGTTTTTCTAGTGAGAGGGGAGAGAGAACTGAAGAGTTGAGGTGAGTTCTTATTATAAGGAGGCTGTCCAGTAAAGATCACTCAGTATATTAAAAAAAAAAAAATCTTTACCTGGCTTTGGACAAACACTTGGTGTTATTACAACCAGGAAAAGAAATCCCATTTGCTTTCCATTATAGAGCTGGTGTTTTCTTGTGCCCAGAGAGCCAGGACTGCACAGACAGAACGACTTAAGAGAGAGGACAGGAAGCGTGTTGGATCAGGAGTCATGCAGTCTTGGGTCCACATTCTCAGTGGACTGACCCCCTGAGAGATGCAGGGCAGGCACCTACAGTTGGGAGCTTCAGGCTCCCCATCTGTAAAATGGGATGTGATAGCCCCCCTTCCCAAGATAAGGAGAGAACAAAATGTGTGATCCACAGTCACTGCCTTATGTGACCTCTGGTCTCAGGGGCTGGTGAGACACAGCGAGGCATGCCTACGGCCACCAGACCTACAGGCAAAGGGAACACCTAGTGGACTCTGTGCTAGAAAGCAAAGCCTCGAAATAGTCAAGGTACGAGAAGCTAGGAGACGGGCTGAGGACCATGTTTAGGGAGCATGGGTCTTCAGTAAAACCTGGATGGTAAGAGGGTCGGGGGTGGGGGGTGGGGGGCGGTGACCAGGAGGAAAAACGACGATCAGAGCAGCTGTCACAGCCTGGCAATGGAACACAGTTGTCTGTACTGAGCCTGTACGGAGCTTGGTGACCTAAGTAGTGTGGTGGTGTCTGGAGTCAGGTCACATGAGGTCCTCAATGTGGTAAGGAAGGTGGATTACGTCCTCATTGTCAAGAGAAGACACGGAGAGGTTTCAAGCAGAGGCCTGGCTTGTGTGACTGAAAGGCTTCTTTAGCTCTTAGTAGAGAATGAACTGTGGGTTGCGGTGGGGCCGGAAAGCCTGGCCAGGAGCTCCTCCAGCCTAGGAGCAGGCAGCAGCTCCCACCTGGGCATGAGTGGGTGGTCCTGTTGCTTCATTGCTTATGTCCCTGTCCTCTGAGGAACTTCAGTGAATGCCAAATGGCCCAGAGGGACCTGTAGGCTCAAGTGCAGCCAGTGTCTAGCTCTGGGTTAGGGGAGTGTGGGGAGACCCTTCCCCACCTCAGGACAGTCAGGCTTGACAAGAACTGGGGGGCTGTGGTGGTGTCTCTGCTCATCGAGGTTCAGTGTCCTCCAGATCACTCACCGCATGCGAGAAAGTTCAGAAAGGAGCTGGCCTCGTCACACAGGCATAGGATAGCAGCATTGCCATGACATGGGCAGTAAGAGTGACCTCTGGAGAGGTGACCGCAGGCCGGACTCTGTGTCCAGTCTCTGTATCCACCCACTACCACTCTGAGAAATAGGATATGATTATTTGTAGATGAACATACCGAGGCTATGGCCATGTGACGTAAAGATGCAACCAGAGAGCCCCACCTTTCGCAATGGCCCCATGGGACATCTTTCCCACAGCCCAGCCTCTTGTGTGGCTATATTTCCTTAAGGCCCAGAAGTCAAGGAAACTCACAAGTCTCAGGAGGTTCCCAAAACTTGAAGGATTCCAAGACCCCACCCCAAGGTAATCTCAGCAGGAGCAGTTGCTACAGTGAGGAGACTCTTAGGAAGAACCGCCTTCAAGTCACACGGGGAGCTCCAGGGAGGGATATGACTCTGGTGAAGAGCCACACACATGGGAGTAGGCTCTTTGGTGATGCAGGAGATATGCTCCTGTAAGTAACACCAATAAACTCTCACTGCTTCATTAAACTGGACTTAATTAGGATTGTTTCTTTGGTCTGTACCCTGCCTGGAGTGAACGGACATCTGTCTAAGGCGGAGAGCAATTGAGGAAGAGCCCTGATGTCAACCTGTGGCCTCCACAAGCATGCTTCCACACGTACATGCACACACACACACACACACACACACACATACACACACACACATACACACACATACACACACACACACATACACACACATACACACACACGGCGGGGGGCGGGGAGAGAGAGAGGAGAGAGAGAGAGAGAGAGAGACGACAGAGAGAGACAGAGAGACAGAGAGACAGAGAGAGGCAGCAACTTGGTTATTCACCCAGGAGCCTTCTGAGCAGAAACTGGAGAAAGCCTAGGCAAGCTGTCACGAGGTGGGTACCTTAGTCCCGTGCGTCCTCCATGAAGCAGAGAGGGTGACATTGCAGTGACAGGTCCGTTGTGTAAAGGCAATGTTTCATGGCTGTCAGGAACTCAGAGATGGAATGATGTTTCCGCTAACAGATACCGCATGAAAGCCTGTGAAGGCTCGTTCTCCATCTCCAGCCCTATGAGGCAGGCAGAGGAGCCATCCCTCAGCGCCTGTCTGGCCCGCAAGGACCCCTTGTTCTCACACTTTCCCATTTGGGGCCTGGTGTCCCAAGATGACACAGCCCTGCTCTCTTCCAGGCCTCTTCAGCCTGAGAAGCAGAGCCCGGAAACACCCTGTGCTGTCAGGAAAATACTGAAGTGTCGAAGGTGTGGCCTCGGCCGGAGAATGAGGTGTGATTGGCAGGAAGGCAGCTGGGGCATCAAATCCACACAGGCTGGCATGGGGAGCAGTGACTGACAGCTTTGATGGCACCAGTTGGGGCAGTTTCCTTCCCTTTTGAAATCTGATAGGCACGACGTGAGGGGCCTGGGGTCTGCATGGAGGGCGAGAGGAAAAGCCACCGTCACCAGGTCCGGCCTGTTTTCAGTGTGGCTGACAATGTCATTCCCATTCCCGTGGTCAGACACTGACGGGAAGTCATTGGTGGACTTTAAGCCACCACGAATGGAGTTCAGCTTGGCCCTTCTTGATGGTAGAGACACATGCCAGTGCTGGGCTGACATGCCTGAGGTACCTGGGGAGAAAAGGTGCCTACCATCCTGGGGCACATGGAATTCGGGGAGGACACACCACATATAGAGAGCCCTGAGGGGGACAGAGGTAGCTGAAGATGCTCTGTCCTCCGCCCCTCTCTACTAGACAAGCCAGGGTTTGGGAAATACAGTAGTTTTGTGTGTATATATGTGCATGCTCATATGTGCTTGGCGCTGTGTGTGTGTGTGTGTGTATGTAGGACAGGGATGATGAAGAGGGGTATAAGTAGGTTTCTCCTTCTACCCATAATATGTGAGTCAGGAGTTCAGAGGACCAAAAGGAATCTTCTGGAGTATTGGAAAGCCCCTCCGCTTATGTATGAGGAAAGTGAGTCCCAGGGAGCCCCACTGATAGTACTCGGGCTGCCTAGCTGAGCATGCCAGTGTGTGCATGCCAGTGTGGCTGACAGAAGACAGCTGGTACTGAGGGACAGGATGCCAAGGGCCAGATGTGCTCCCAGATGGCTGAAACATTAAGTGTCCACCTGGATCTTCCAAAGATGACCAGTGCAAGTAAATAGAATAAAGCCTGGGTACAGATCATTGTAGCCATTACTTACTTTGTCTATTACTGTGAGCAGTACCTGAAATAAGCCACTTATAGGAGGAAGGGTCTGTGTTGCTCATGGTTTGAGGGCTTAGTCTATCATGGTGAGGGAGGAACGGCGGCAGGAACCATTTGGGTCTGTGGCACCAGGAACTGGAAGCTGCTGGTTCACAGCCTGGCAGACCAAGAGGGAGAGAAGAGTGTGCTCAGCTGGCTTCTCCTCTCTCCTTTTGTGTTCATTTGGGGACTCGAGCCCGGGGGATGGGTCTTCCTGATCTAGGGTGGGCTTTCTGGTACTCTGCTAATCCTCTTTAGAAACACCCTCACAGATACACTCAATAGTGTGCCATCACTAACACCTTGGCATTCCTTGATCTACTGGGGCCAATTGTAACTCAGTATGTACTTGGACAAGGTAGCCCCATTTTGAACTCCTAGCAAGTGGGGAGGGAGGCCAGCTCACCCATCCTGCTTGTGGCCCATTGCTTCAAGCACAGAGCCGGGAGCTGCACCCAGCAGCTGGTACAGCAAAGGAGGTCCTCCTACCCTGCAGCTCCTATCTGCAGCCAGCCAGACAAATGTCCTCATGGGAACCACCAAGTAGCTGTTTGAAGCCCAAGGTCCCACAGTGTCGGCTGCAACCATTCCCGCCGCCCCCCCCCCCCCCCCCCCCCCCGCTGCTGTAGACGCTGGAGTGATAGGTGCCATGGTGGCATTCAAATAACCCTTCCAAGAGCAGCTGGTAGCCCAGGGCATGGGCTGTGGCTCCCTGGATCCCAGGCATCAGGCCCAAGGGGCAGCTCTCCTCACTCTGACCTTTGCGGCCTCAAAACAAGAGCTGGTTACCGGCCACTTGATGCTGTACCCAGAGAGCTCCAGGCCTGGGGACATCACAGGATCAGCTGTGGAATCTGGTGTCTCCTCCCCTCTTCATCAGCCCTCTTTCCTCCCAGCTTTCTGAGGGAAACTCAGGCTTCCTCTTCCTCCTCTTCCTCTTCCTCTTCCTCCTCCTCCTCCTCCTCCTCCTCCTCCTCCTCCTCCTCCTCCACACTTCCTCCCTCTCTCCCTCTTTTCCTGAAGTAGCTGTCATGGAGAAAGGAGGAGAAGAGGGTCCAGAAGAGTCTCAGCCTAGGTGGAGCCCAGAGCAGGGCAGATTGGAGACTCATCAATGAGCAAGGACCAGGAAAATCGCTTGCCTACATCCTCTGTCCCCAGCACACGGACCTCCCCCACACCTCGACACACACACCAGCATTGAGAGTTCCCTCTGTCTCTTGAATAAGGCCAAACTGCCTCCTCCAGGATGCCCTCCAGGCTGACCCCTGGAGCCAGTCTCTTATGCAGCTGGCCATCTGTGTCTTACTATATTCTCAACATGTGCTCGCCCCGTGCACTCTGCAGCCCAATGCTATTAGAATGAGGTCAGTGCCTTCCCCATTAGATGGGAGTCCTGTGAAGAAGACTCTTGTCCCTCCATGGGTTTTTTGGAGCTAAGGGTGAATCCCCTTCTTCATACCTGACTCCGCTGAGGGAGGGATGTGGTTCCTATTCCCTGTCTTGGGAGACCCTGGAGGTAGATCTCAAGGAGTTATCGATTCTGTGCTCCTGGGGGGGGGGTCACTTGGGACCTTCTCAAAGATGGCGTCTTTGGCTGCACCCAGAAGGGCCCAGACTTTGCAAAGCTGAAGGAGCTGAGGCCCTTTGTGATGTGGTGAATTGAGGTCCTGCTCCAACTTTTCACCCCTCCATGTCCACACTCAGTGTCTCTCCCTAGAGAACCAGCATCCACTTCCTGACCAAGTTGCTCGCTGGCCATGGAACTGGCTAAGAGGAAGAGGTGATCAGAGGGCACCAACCCTCACGCAGCCTTCAAGGACAGCACACAGGCTTCCGATATACCCACAGAAACCTGTTAAGCTGTCTGCTGGAGGCCGACAGGGGACAGGGCTGAGCCACTGCTGATGTCCCTGTAAGGCCAGCCTGGGTTAGCTAACAGTCAGCCAGCCCTAGACATGTGAGTAAGCACAGCTGCCCCAGCATCCCCCCAAGACGGGTGAGCACAAAGCACCCATTGCTGTTGTTGCCTGCCTAGGAGGCTCTGCCGGCATCTGCTGCACAGCATCACCATGGTAACAAACAGATAATGACACATGGGTGGTCAAGAATCTGGGTTCTAGAGTCCAGCTGCCTGAGATGAGCTCCCGGGTCCCCTGGAGAGGGGTTTGTGACTTGGAACAATTTACAAGCCTCTTTGAGCTCACTCTCCTCAGCTGTCCAATAAGAACAGCGACAGACACCCCGCAAGGTGTTGCGAGCATTGGATGATCCGGGTCATATAAAGAATGGGACTTGGCACACAGCCAGTGGTCAGCAGCATTGACTAGTAATATCACACTACTGTAGAACCCATGAGATACACTTCAGAGTTATCTCCACGAGGGCTGCGTAGCCTATAAGGAAAGGACTCCCTCCCCCAATCAGGCTCCATGAAATCCTTAATGCTCTCTCTTCCTTCCCGCTCTTCATCTCTCTGCCTCAGTCCAGAACCTTGCTACAAGAAATGCCAGGGAAGGTCCAGGTCTTGGACATAGCTGATTGGCCGGGGGCCTTGGTGTCTGCAGTTCTGCAAGCTTCAGGAAGAGGCAGTTTGCCGGGGAAACTTCTGCTTTGAGCTCGCTGGCTATGCGGATCCGGTGCCAAAAAAAATGTGTGTGAAGAGCAGAGAATTCAGCCAGCAGTGTGTGTGGGGGGGGTGACGGGGAGGTGGGGGGAGGGGTGCACCAAGCGTGGGGATGGCAGGGAGGATGGGCACTGTCGCCTCCAGCGGCAGGGAAACCCGACAGGGAAGTGGGCAGTTCTGGGCAGCACTAACCTTGAACATGGAGACTCAGTGTGTGAGAGGGGTTAGGAGCACAGCTTGCAGGGGGCAAGAATGAACGAAGCTGCAGGCCGATGAGAATCTCCCCAGACATCATCAGATGGCAATTCACAACCACACCCAGGGAGCCAGGAGCATTCCAGAACTCAGGCCGTCCGTATCCTGAGTGGGGAATGGAACACACACACACATACACACACACACATACACACACACACACCAGAGAGACAGAGAGAGAGCGTGAGTGGAGAGCTCACTCCATAGTCGTCCCCACTAATATTTCTGCAGCTGAGCGTCTGGACGGTGGCATAATTACAATAGATAGAGACCCCGAGAAACCTCCTGTCACCAGGCTGGGCTGACACCATGTGCATCAAGCTGGGCTCAGCTGCCACCAGACACACCCCTCCCACCCGACCATCTCCAGAACTCTGCTGTTCACTTTTTAGACCTTTTGGGGGTTTCCAGGTTGCAGGAAATGGTTCAGGCTGGAAAAAATAGAGGAGCTTTGACGTAGGTCAGCGGCAGACCGCATTTGCTGACATTCACAAGACATCTGTCACAGGGTAGCTGCTGCTCAGAGGCTGGATGGACAGCAGCCCCCTCCCTGTCACAGAGGAGAGGAAGGTGGTGTGGTGTGTCATAGTTGATCAGAGCGAGGTATGGAGGAGGCGGGCTGCCCTCAGAACCCTCTAGAACTCAGGACCTAGCAAGAGTTGGCTTCAGCTTACAGTTTTTTCCCAGCACAAACCCACCTGTTGCAGACATAGCTTCCGTCTGTCCCTGGAATAAAAATGTCCAGGTCCACAGACTTCTGATTCTCTGCCCAGGTGTTACCTGTCCTCCTGTCCTGTCAAGAGATCCCAAGAGGACTGTGTTCATGTGCTCTCTGCCCATTTTGCAGCTAGAAAAACCAAGGCATGGTACACAGCATCCAACAGCAACATGGTACACATGCTCCACACGACATCATCTTTAATAATGGCAGTGGATGCTAGTTGGGCACTTTCTGTATGCTGGTGGGGTTCGTGTAGAAGCAGACAGACTACAGGTGGTCCATAAATACTTCCTTCTTGCTGGTGGGCTTCAACACAATGCTGGTGGGAGGCAGAGATGGATACCCCACTGGAGACCCTAGGAGAAGGGAAATGGACCATTCCCTTAGAAGGGAGGGAGGGGCCCGCAGTTCTCAGAATTTAAGATAACGAGCAGGGAAAACAATCACTTTATTTAAATGAGTGAAGGAACGATTTGGCCTCTCGGTGTGAGAGGAAGCAGTTAAGGGGCTTATTTTATTTTGGGCCCTAATAATATTACAATCTCCAGGCCGGTTATTATCCGTCACTTTTCAGGGAAGATTGAAAAGAAAATAGTTTCATCCCCAGCAATTGTGAGCCGCTCTGTCTGATGGGTTGTTGTTCCCACTTAGATAGTACACGCAGCCCTGTCAGGTGACCTGCCCGGCTGGGTGGCTTTGTTTAACTGGGGGAAGAGGAGATGGAAAAGAGAAAGAGTGTGCTGGAGTCGTGGGGGATGGGCAGGCAGTGAGAGCTGAGCCTTCCCTGGGTTTTGTAGTGAGTGGGGCTGAGTAGTCTGGCTGGGCAGGCCCCAAGGGCACTGGAACCTACACTTTTAAATTAATTTTTAAAAACACTCTGTGTGTGTGTGTGTGTGTGTGTGTGTGTGTGTGTGTGTGTGTTTTGATCTATTTAGTAGCAAAACTGTTGACTGGACCTGAAATGAAAACCCAGCAAAATTTCAGCACGGGGGGGAAAAAAAAATATCATTTTATTGTGCACCTACTATGTGCTGGGCATGCCCACCAGGCTGCTCTCCTGAAGTCCTCAGAATGACTTTCTGTCAGAATTACTTCAGTTTTAAGGATGAGGAAACCAAGGCTCTAGAGAGGTTATAGGCTTGGCTTAAATCACATAGGTACAGACCTCTGACAGGATTCAAGCTGGGACCCTCCGGCCCAGACACAGGAGCTGCTGTCACCCTACACAGGGCCGACAAGTCCTACCAGACATCCCAGCAGCTCTCTTCAGCTAACGAAACAGACTCCCAGGGGTGGGGTCAGCGTGGCTCCTGGGCCCTCATCACCTGGCAGGGCCTGAGCAGGCAGTGTGGCTCACTGTCAGAGCTCCTGTGTAGGGCACACAACAAGGTCCGCTGAGTCAGGCAGGCTCTCTGGAGGGAAGTTCTAGATTTTTTTTTTTAAGATTTAATTGTTATGTGCATTGATGTGCACATAAAATAATTAAAATAATTTTAATTATTTTATGTGCACATGTGTCTGTGTGAAGGCGCCAGATCCTCTGGAACTAGAGTTGCAGACAGGTGTGACCTGCCAAGAGGGTGCTGGGAATTAAACTCAGGTCCTCTGGAAGAGCAGCCAGTGCTCTTAACCGCTGAGCCATCTCTCCAGCCCCTGGGATGTTCTTTAACAAGCCTCCTGGGGTGATTTTTCGGTGAACTGGAGTTGGAGCAGCTGCACTAACACAGCTCTGGACCCTTCCCTGGGAGCTCAGCAGCCCCCCCTGCTGGCGTTCCCCCCCCTGCTGGCGGTCCCCCCCCTGCTGGCGGTCGGTCTTCACTCCCCGTCCTTCATCTGGTCTACTCCCACGGCTCTCCCTGGATCACATCCAGGGTAAATTGCTGATGCTCAGGTCTCTGTCTCAGAGGCCAGCGGCTTCATGAGACGCCCTGCTTCAGATGGGCCCACCCCAGCCCTTTTGGCTGTAGATTCTGAGACATGCAGGAGAGGGCCTCTGGGATGCTGCTGCTGACAGTTCCTCCTCTCTCCTCACTCTCTTCCTTCTCTTTCTCTTCCTCTTTCTCCCCTCCCTCCTCCTCATTTCTCTTCTTTTCATCTCTCCCTCTCTTCTCCCTCTCTCTCTTCCCTCCTCCTCTCTCCCTTCTCTCCTCATCTTTCTCCTCCTTTACCTCCCTCCTCTCCATCCTCCTCCCTACTCCTCCTCATGCCTTCCTTTCCTCCCTAATTCCTCCCCCTCCTCTTCCTGTTCCACCTCCTGACATCTAGAGATGTACCTTCCCAGCCAGCCACCATGCTGCCTCGTGAGTCACCTCATCACCTCACATAAGTGCCCAAGATCCCCTGAAGCACTTGTGGTTCTCATGGACTTAGTGTGGAGTAGATGAGGGAGTTGGTGTATGGATGGAATGAGGTGAGACAGTGCAGGGCCCCACTCTGTGCTCTAGCCAATGGATCAGCATGTATGACTGACATATGTCAGGCTGCTCCCGTCCTTAAGGCAAAGGACCCCATAGAGTCCTCAGCCCTGATACCTCCCTCACACAGGTGGATAGGGCCACTGGCCAAGGCCAGGATGGGTCTTCATGGTGACCATACCATAATTTTGAGGATGCTGGCCATCTTGCCAGCATCCCTGGGTCTCTTGGATCCTGTCTGGTCTTAGGCCTCTGGACTGGCCACCTGCCCTTTCCCTGGATGCCAACAGGAAGTCCTTCTAAGATGTCACTGGAGATTTATTCCTGAGGGTCCCCTCTGTGCCCATCCTGGGCCTCTGCCGATCGACTTTGCTCCTTCAGCCCCAGTAGGAAAGGCTATCATGGCTAAGAATGCTCCGTGGGCCAGAGACCTTCTAGGGGCTTCTCTGAAACATCCAGCTATCAGTGATGGGGAGGGGGTCTTACAGCATCAGAGGAGGAAAGAGAGTGAGGCTCAGGGATGGAAGGGCCTGGAAAATCACATGCATCCCGCCAGTGACCGCTGTGTTCACACGCAGCGCAGCGCAGTGTTTGCACAGCATCCAGGCACCATCTCCCCCTGCCGCTCACTCCGGCATGCCAGGCTTGTCCGCAGGGAGCCTCCTGTGGGTACACTTGCACATTCTTTTCCATTTGTGGCATTCCAGGTCCTTGTCCCTTCACTTCCTTCTTCTACCTCCCCTCCAGTCCTTCCTCATCCATTGGCCCCCTCCCTCTGCCAGGAATGAGCACACATGCCTAGCATACATGTACACCAATTCATACACACACACACACACACACACACACACACACACACACACACACACACACGAGTGCTGGTCCCTCACAGTCCTGTCAAGAGAGAGGTCCTCAATGAGAGGCACAGGAGCAGCTAGAATGCACGAGGTTCTGAGGAGGGCAGTCACAAGCAAACTGTCACCAAGGGATGAGTGGGCATCACGTCCTGGTCCTCTCTGGTCTTCATGGTCATCACAGAGGACCACAGTTTTGAACACCCCCACTTCTGTGCCACTGTCTTGGGATAGGGTCTAATGCCGGCTTCTTGTGCTTGGCACTGACCGTGTGTCCCCTGTGAATCTGGCAGCTCCTTTCTCTAATCCCGATACCGTGAGATGGGTGTGGATCTGCTCCTTTTACAGTTGAAGAGACTGCAGCTCAGAGTGGCCTCACTCAACACTTAAGGTGCCAACCCACCCAGGCGGGCCGGCTGGCCCCAAGCACACGCTCTTTGCCGTACACTAATGTGGCATCGCATCCCCTGGCCTCCAGGCAATCTGGCAGGCACCCAATCTGGGGTGATCTTTTCCCTTTTCGCTCTTTTATTTATTCACCCAGAGGCTCAGCAGCCACAGCCATTTCCCTTTCTTTCAATATTTATTAGTGTTTTACCTGCTGTCACAGGGACCCAGCAGAGGTAGAGGGGAGGGAGGACAGCAGGGCTGGGCCTGGTTCTTTGTATACTCTGCCCACTAGGAAGTCAGAGGAGCACCTTGGCTCTAGTGGACAGCTGCTGCAGGATCTGTCCCAGGGAACGAGGCTATGGTGGAAAGATCATGGTGAGTTATCGATTTGGTACCTAGTGGGTTTTTGTTTGCACATATCCCACTCACAGACATGCGGTGCAGATTGTTCCTGCTCGTGGATGGGCTCCAGATCTGTGCAGGCACAAACACGGGCCCCAGGACACAGCCTAGTCTGAGCTATCCTAAGCTTCACATCTCCTTTATGGAGGGTCTTACACAGTGCCCTTCATTTTACATTTGGGGAAATTGAGGCTCTGGTGGGTTTCCCCTTTCCTAATCTAGGGACTCCCAAGCACCCTCCCTGGCTTTGCCCAAAGCACCCAGTGGCCAAGGTCAAGGTCACCGGAAGCTAGAGGGTACCTCTCCTGTCATGCTCACTGGGTCCATCCTCCTGCCTCTGTGACACTGCCTTCCTCAGTCAACTGAGACAAGCTGAGCCTAGTGGCTTCTATCTGTAATATCAGCCCTGAGGCGGGAGGAATGCATTGCAATCAAGGCTAGCCTGGGCTACAGAATGCAAAACAAACAAACAAAAAATTAAAGTCAAGTAGGATTGAGAAGGGCTGTGGGAGGGCCCTAGCCCAGCGCTTTTCACTTTTAAGTGAGCAGGAGGGAAAAAAATGGGAGAGTGTAGGTGGGTGCTGCACAGGAGAGAAAGTGTAGGTGGGGTGCTGCACAGGAGGGAAAGTGTAGGTGGGGTGCTGCACAGGAGGGGAGTCTGGGCAGGGGAGGAGTGCTCTGAGTCCAGTGTTGAGCAAAGAGAGAAGCACCCCCCCTCCAAAAAAAAGAAGGACACACCCTCTTGGATGCTCTCCTGTTGTCCTCTGTGATCAGTAAGTACTCTGGGTGGTGTCATGTGGGACTGGTACATAGTAGGCACTTGGTGAAAAGGTCTGTGCCACCAAGTGTATCAATACTCAGTGTTTGTTGATGGGAACCGAGATGTTAATCAGACATCGGGGAGCTCGAGTCAGCTGATGTTAACTCCGACCAGGACACTGGAGATCTGGGAACCCCTGCTGTCTCCACTGCCCCCCAGGGAACAGGTGCCTGTCCTGGTGGCTGACGCTGTGTTCCAGCACAATGACTACAGGAGCGTGTTTTATCTCTATATAAAATGAAAGGCACTGCCATTCCTTTTCTATGGTGTGTGTGTGTGTGTGTGTGTGTGTGTGTGTGTGTGTGTGTATGTGTGTGTGCAGTTGCTCCATGAGAAGCCCCTCCTTAGCTCTGACTTGCATCTCTCCTGCTGTGGTTTGGTGAAGAAGGCACAGGCAAAGGCATCCCACATGAGAATGTCACTACTGGTCACAAGGAGTATGAAGATTAAAACTAATATGTATGACTTCCTTAAAAAAAAAAAAAAAAAAAAACTCCTTCCACTTTCAATGGCTGTTCAGAATCAACAGTATAATTTGCTTGACTGCCCTGGCCCATCGGCTTATCACCAAGGGCCTCGCAACTCCAAGAGGGGAGGATTATGCAAATAGAAAATCAGCTTTCAAGAAAGTGGGCTAATCCAATATTACCAAGAGCAGAGAGAAGCCACTGAGACCGGCTGCGGAGACAGCTAGCAAGCCCTCTCCTGGCAGGAACCTGAGCACCGGAGCCAAGGGAGAGGGTGCTCTGCTGGCACTCAAGCTGGGTTAGGGAGAGGGGAGCTGGCCTCCAACTCCCTGGTATTCTGAGAGGTTGGGGGAGCAGGGATTTGACTGGCTTTGTTGGAAGTCTTTAGGAAGTTCGTGTTTTTCTGGGATGCCTCTCCTTCCCAGAGGCCGGGCAGACAGAATGGAGAAGAAAGGGCTAGCGGCCAGTGAAAAGAATCCTGTTGAGTTTCCACAGTGGACAGACCAGGAGGGTGAACAGCGCTTGGAAGGTCATAGCAAGGCACTCACTCCTGGAGGGAGCCCAGGGCACTGGTGGTGTCTGAGTCAGGCTGCTCCTCCTTGAACATCGAGAGTGGGAAGCACCAGGGCCAGACCTTGAGTTATGCTGCTGGGATTACAGGCAGAGCCCACACCCAGCTTTATGGCCAGGGATCTAAACACAGCCCCTCAGTGTTTAATAACAAGCACTTGACCAACTGAGCCATCTTCCCAGCCCTCCATCCACTTCTGAAAGAAGGACTGGGCACTGGAAGTAGAGGTCTGGGCAGGACCTGGCCTGCCACTTTCCCTGGGGTCGCCACAGGACACTGATGAAGTTTAAAGTGAGCTAACCCTCCAGTGCCTAGAAAGTTCCAGCTACAGTGTTAAGGGCAGAGTGGAAGGAGTCATGCTCAAAAATAGGCGCTAGACAGATACATAGATGCATGCATGTGTGGGTAGAGGGATGAGTGGGTGGATGGATAGATGCATGTATGTATGAGTGGGCAGATGGATGAATAAATGGTGGACAGATGGATGGTTATAAAAGGGCGGGTAGATGAATGGGCAAGTGGACGGATGCATGGATGTGTAGAAAGAAGATGTATGGGTGAGTAGATGGATGGGTGGGTGAGTGAATGTATGGATGGATAGATTGATGGGTAGATGGGTGGATAGATGAAATAATATGTAGGATAGATAGATGGGTGGATAGGTAGATGGATGGATACATGGGTGGGTGAATTGATATGTAGAAGGATGGATAGATGGGTAGATGGATGATAGATGGGTGAAAGATAAATGGATAGATGGGTGAATAGGTATGTAGAAGGATAGGTAGATGAGTGGATGGATGGACAGACAGGTAAATAGATAAAAAGATGATTGGTGAATGGATATATAGAAGGATGAATAGTCAGGTGGATGGTTGGCTGGGTGGAGAGACACATATCTGAGTGACCACTGTGTCCTAATGGGCTCTAGACACAGACAGAGTCTTTTCAGAACATTCTAGAATGAGGTGGCACCACGAGACACCTTGTTGGACCATCTGTGTTGGAACATGGTGCAGGCAGCAGCCTGTCTGATGGTCGGTGAGGACTCCTCAGACCATTAACGAAACCCAAGGGACCATCCAACAGAGAGACCTCTGTGAGGAATATCATTTTAATGGCATCTGTGAGAGCAGGGAGGATGGAGACAGCAAATAAGAGACAGGTCCAGGCCAGGCCAGGCCAGGAGGGAGGCCTAGATACGATGCCTGAGTGGACAGAGAGAGCTGTCCTCAGGGGAAGGCAGAAGGGGGAAATGGAGACCTGTGAGCTTTGAGTGCAGACACTGCGTCACAAATAAGGTGCTCCTGGATTCTCCCTACTCCTCTCCCACTTTTTAGCCTTGGAGTTGTCAGCAGAAACCCTGAAAAATGGCTGGTTGGACTGACCTGGGCCTCAGTTTCCCCATCTGCAGAATGGTGACAAGAGAGTCAGGGGCGTGGGGTGGCCTGACAGACCAGAGGTTGTATATAAAGTACTTAAGCACAGTGCCCAGGACATAGAATGGGCTGGCTGTCATTCTAGATCAGCTGCCTTGGTCCTGCCTTTGCTTACAGGGTCTCTGGCCCAGGTGTCTGATGTCCCCCACCCTCCAGCATTTGGCTGATAACTTCTGTTCAGAGAGCTTCTCTGAGTTCCTAGTTCCATGGTATCGTTCTCTCTGTGGCAGGGACACTCCTAGGGGAGAGTGTCCCCCACTCTCTCTGGAGACCAGAAGGAGGCAAGCCCCTGGAGACTACCCATACAATCCCTGCTGTAGGAAGCAGAGAAGGGGATGTTGGGGCCTTCATCGCCCAAGCCTCCCCTCCAGACCAAATGTGGGTAATAAAGTCATGTTGAACTGCCTGCCTCTTTAATTGGTACTTTGGCAAAGGACAGATTCCCTGTGAAGCATTAAAAGGCTTTAAAATTCTCTTTATTGAACTGCCTCTGAGTGCCCATGGATAACAACAGGGCAGTAGGGTCCAGCCTGCAGCTCCCTGAGCAGGGACACAGAGCTGGGCAGGGCCCACACTGCTTCTGAGGGCCTATGAACTATTTCCAGAATCCTGGAATCTGGTTCTGTCTCCAAGGACAACTTTTTCCTAGACCCACTCAGTTTGATTCAGGACAAACATTAGAAGCCTCTGCTCTTTTTGAGACAGGATCTTGATTGTAGCCCAGACTGACCTTGAACTTGAGATCCTTCTGTTTCAGCCTCGAGAGTGCTGGGATTGTGGGCGTGCACCACCACACTCCACCAGTGCCACCAGGAAATTGTGACTGGTCAGGTGACTTGGGGAAGCTTGGCTTCCCTGTGGCTCCTGGGATCTCTGGCTAAGGGTCTGAGGGTGTTTAGCTGTACCCAGGCCTTACTCCTGCACAGTGGAGGGTGGTGTGGGAGAGAAACTCTCGTGATGAAGGGTCATATTTCTTATGCTCATCCTGATTCATGAAAGATTTGACCCAAGGACTGAGGAAGCCTGGAGACCGCTTCCTCGGCTCCAGCGGCATCAGACGGGGCAGAAAGACCTGGACCATGACAGCAGCAGCAGCAAGGGTAGAGGGTGGTTTGTAAGCTTAATGGTGACGCATGAGACACTTAGTTCCTGGGACCCAGAATAAGCTGACCCGCCTTAGCACGGGAGGTGTAGGGGCTTGGCTGCAGAGGGGCTCGGTGTCCCCTGTCCTGTCCTAGGCCCATCACAGGATTTCCCCGTGTCCCCTCTGGGCTTTCCCTCTAGCCTCAACGTGTCCTTGTCACAGCCACGTGAGGCTGGCATCCTCAGCTCCTTCTAATGGGGAAGTCTGAGGTTCAGGGAGAGAAAGAAGAAGAAGGTAAGTAGGCAAAATAAAGAGGAGGCCAAAAAAAATTAGACCCCATGATGGCCACAGGATCCAGTGTTCTCTTTCCCTTCCCTCAGGTCTCAGCAGATGGCAGCGGGGAGACACTTTACCTCAGATGCTTCCCCCGGCTGTTTGCACACTTGGCCTTTCTGAGGAAGGAGAAGTCTGAAACTTACTACGTTGCATGGGAGGCCCATGAGACACCCAGACTCAGCCCCTCCTTAGACACTGACCATCTCTGCAGCAGGGACAAGTCCATGGTCACCTCTGGGGCAACTCCTTCCCCTGATAAATGCAGAGAGAAGACGTGAACATCTCTAAATGCCACTCTGGTGTGTTTATGACGATCACATTTGACAACCTTGCTGGGAGGATGTCTCTGCCTACTGACATCACAGAGGTAGAGAAAAGCCATCTGGGGGGGATTTGACCTCATCCTACAAAAGAAGAGGACAATGTCCCCATTGTGAGGAATTACTATAATAAGAGTTCAGCAGAGTGGCGTTTCCCAGTTAAGCACAGCAGCAGGTGTCCAATGATACTGAACATCTGTCTGCCTCCCTGCATCCTCACTGTCACCAGTCACGTGCAGCCACCATTAGCCCTACTCTGGAAGTCTGGAGGATCCTCCTGACCCTCCTTCCCACATCCACCTCTGACCTCATCACAGATGGTGCTCTGTGCTCACCAGATCCCATTGTACTAGCTTCTACCTGAGCAACCGGGAAAAACTGTATTTCCCAGCCACCTTGCAGCTACTGCCAAATTCTGGCCAATGGAATATGAGCAGAAATAACCTAAGCTGTTTCTGGAACCCACAAAAGCAAAATGCAGCTCTCTTGTATTTGTGTAACACCGTTTTCAGATGGCCTCCGTGCGTGTTGAAAGGGAAGATACAGTAGTTGGTGTCTTCGTTAGGGTTTCTATTACTGTGATGAAACACCATGACCATAAACAACTTAGGAAGAAAGGGTCTGTTTTAGTTTATAATTATCAGGTTGGATTCCATCACTGAGGGAAGTCAGGGCAGGCACACAAGGCAGGAATCCAGAGGTAGGGACTGAGGCAGAGGTCATGGACTGGCTTGCTCAGCCTGCTTTCTTACAGCATCTAAGACCACTAGGCCAGCGATGGTACCACCCACAGTAAGCTGGGCCTTCCCATGTCAATCATTAATAATAAAAAATGCCCCACAGGCCAATCTGGTGGTAGCATTTTCTCAATTGAGGTTTCATCTTCTGAAATGACTCTAACTGGTGTCGAGTTGAAATAAAACTAGATAGCACAGGTGGAACAAGCTTGGATCTCAGAGCCACCTCACTGAGGACAGCTGCACCCCTGGTTCTGTCAATGAGATGTAAATGTTAGACCCGGCCGCTGACGCTGGGGCTGTTTTGTTAATGTGGCACCACCTTTGCCATCCTGACTCACATTCCCTCGCTGTCCAGGCTCCGCACCACCGCCAGAGAATTTCTTCGGAAACGTAAGTTCAAGCCTATTAAATTCTTCAACACGGGGCTGGGGTGACGGCTCAGTCTACGAAGTTCCTGCTGGACAGTCATGTGTTCAGATCCCCAGCACCCACATAAAAGCTGAGTACAGTGGCACCTGTCTGCAACCTAGCACTGGGGATAAGGCGGGGACAGGAACAGCAAGGTTCATTGGCAGCCAGTCAAGCTGAATCGGTGAGTTCTGGGTTCAGCGAGAGACCCTGTCTCAAAAACTAGGTGGAGATCCGTAGAGGAAGACACTTGACCTTCAGCCTATGTACACACACACACACACACACACACACACACACACACACACGCTGTGCACACACACACATGCATACAAGCATACACATGAACACATGCACACACATTACAAACCTCTCCAGGAAGTCCCAAGTCCCCCTGTGTTAAGGATGGACACTCCCAGGCCTACTGTGAGACAGCCATGTCTCTTCTCCGGCTTAAACTCTTTCTCCTTTGCCCCTCCATGTTCCAGGCCCATGGCTTGAATTCTACAGTATGACCAAGCTCATTCCTTGGTTAGGTAGCCCCTCTGCCTGGCATGGTCTCTGCCACTGTCAATCTCAGCTGTCAATGTGACGACCTCTGGAACGATTTGGGAGAAGGAGCTCTGAGCAGGCCTGTGTGGATTATCTTTGTTATAGGTTAGCTGAGGTGGGAAGACCCACCCACTGCGGGTGGTGCCATTCCCTACCAGTGGAGAAAGGGAGATGAACTATAACACGCATTCGTCCCCCTCTGTTCCTGGTTGATGTGACCACGGTCTCACACTCCTGCGGCCGTGGCTTCCCCTCCATGATGGACTGTGCAGTTGAACTGCAAGGGAGGGATTGGGCCCTTTCTCCCTTAAGTCGCTTTTGTCAGGGTGTCTTATCACAGCGGCAGGATACTCGCTCCCAGGCCTGTGCGTGGCTCCCTCCTTCTTATCAGTCCAGTGTCTATGTCACTTCCTCGGCTGCCTCTTTCCTGGCCTGCCATCTACAGAACGCTAGCTATTCCCCATCACACCATCCTCAATTATCTGCACGGCACTTATCACCGCCTGCTATTTTCTTGCTAATTACTTAATTAATGGTCTGTCTCCTTACCCCACTAGAGGAGGGATTCTGTTTGCCTTATCACAATTATACTCTAGTCCTAGAATGGTTCCTGGCATGTGGACACATTAGGCAGGCTATAGACAAGGAGCATTAACTCCTGTCCCTCCGTGAAGTTGGGTACCATCTCCACCCTGCACCAGAACCAGAGGACGTGAAGCCCCACAGAATCCCAAACCAGCAGCAGCAGCAGAGCTCAGATTTCAGCCGGCTGGGACTGGCTTGGCAGCCAACTTTCTGCTTTGTAAGTGTTGAGCCTCTTCTAAAGGAATAAAAAAAAAAATTATACGTGTGTGTGTGTGTGTCAGGGTTGCATGTGTGTGTGTGGAGATCAGAGGACAACTTTGAGTGTGGTTTTTAGGAGTTGACAATCTCCTTAAAAACAGAGTCATTGGCGAGCCTGGCGCTCACTAATTAGGCTGGACTGGCCGACCATCGAACCCCAAGGATCCTCCTGTCCCTGCCTCCCCAGTGCTGGGATTTTGACATGGGTCCTGGGACTCTAACTCAGGTCTGTATGCTTGTCAGGCAAGCACTTAACAGACTGAGCCATCTGTGGTGGTTAATACTGACTGTCAACTTGACAGAATCTAGAGTCATAGAAAAGATCAGCCTCTGGGCACGTCTGTGAGAAAGCTTCTTGATTAAGTTAACTGAGGTGGAAGACCCACCCTGAACGTGGGCGGCACCATCCCATGGGTCTGGGGTCCAGGACTGAGTAAAATGGAGGAAGCGAGCTGAGTACCAGCATCCATCTCTCTGCTTCCTGACTGGGGATGCCACGTGACCGGCCACCTCAAGCTCCTGCTGCCAAGCCTTCCCTCTCATGATGGACCACATCCTTGAACTGTGAGCTGGAAGAAACCCTTCCTTCAATACGCTGCTTTTACAAGACAAGTGACTGATGTATGTACCATCATCTCCCATCTTCCCCGCCTCAAAGGCATGGTGACTGGGGTTTTTGCTACAACACAAAGAAAGGAAGTGTTCTGTGTTTAGCAATTTCTCCTACTTCATGCAGCTCCTGCCGTTAGGGGCTCCCAGTGTGAGGGAGGAAGCAACAGGCCTTTTCTCCTGAAGGAATACCCACACAGACACCAAGGGCAGAATCTCAGCACCTGGGAGGCACAGGAGTGGTTCCGAGCCACTTAGACACGAGTGTACAGGATGGATGAATGGATCGGGCTTGGAGGATCGGGAGGGGAGGAAAGAGAAAGAAGGATGGAGGAACAAAGAAAAATAGGGATTGAAGGACAGACGGAGAGGAACAGGCAGTGAGCATTAGGTTCTGTTTTTCTAAGCCACACCTCAGTCCGTCATGCTCTATTCCTAGGCAGCAGGAGGAGAGCACACTCCTGGAAGAGGCAGGAAAGGACTCCAAATCCTCCAAGACCTCCCTGACAACAGGAAGTGAGGCTGAGACCATAGGAAGTGCCCGTGGTCGAGAGTGGGTGTAGGTGTGGGTGGGATATAGGTTCAGATCAGCACCAACTCACCTTACACATAGCTGCAGCCTCAGCCCCAGGGCAGGCAGGAGATGACAAACTGAACAAAATCCGGAAGGCCCACAAAAGGGGCGGCTGGCTGCTTCATCAGTATTTTCTCAGCCCTACCCTCTGACCTTCTAAAAAGCCACAGCAGCGAGCTTCCCGGTTCTAATGGAAAATCCCAGCACCACTTTCTACAGAGGCCACTATCAATCAGGCCACCAACCTCCACCAGCGCTGAGAGAAGCCTGCCTCTGAGAGCTGCCTGAGCTCCCGAGCTGTGTGAGTGTGGAGATCTGAGGGGGCTTCACTCTGACAGCTCTGCTCGAATCTCCCCCATTGGCCAGCTCTGCCAGGTCCTGGGGTGTGCACAGACTTAGCCACCCAGGGGAACAGAAGAGAGGTTGGCACATCTCAGCCCAGGAAGCTTTTAATCCCAACGAGCTGGCTGGGTTTCTTCTCTAGGCTCTGTGGGAAGTTACGTCCCCTCACCAGTGTCCCAGGTCTCTGAGACAGCCCTGGGCTTTTTGGGTTTATTTCTGTCACCTACTACATCTGTGTGAAGAGGAAAGGAGTTTGGGGGATGGGACGGGTCTGGCTGTTCCCTTAACTGTCCTGGGTTTTGAGTTTACGGTGGTCAACTGAAGACAGACAAGGACACATCGGCTATGACAGCTGTGTCTACATTGAGCACACACATACTTTTCTCCTTCTTCTTGTTCCTCCTGTCTAAAGGTTTTATTTTATTTTTATTTTTTGTGTATATGTGTGTGTGTGTGCATGTGGGACTGCATCGGATCTGCTGGAGCAGGAGTTACAGATGGTCGTGAGCTGCCCTACGTGCATGCTGGGGACAGAACCCAGGTCCTCTGCAAGAGCAGCAAGTACTCCTAACTGCTGAGCCATCTCTCCAGCCCCTTGACATTTCTTAAATAGAGGATAATGATATGAGCTAGAAACACAGTGGTTAATTATATTGTCAGCAGGAGTTAATCCAGAGGTGACTCAAGCACCCATGGAACGGTGTAGGTTAAACTCAGACGGTGTGGCATTTTATGTGCGTGCTCATGTTCGTGTGTGACTGAGCACAGGCACCCGCACTGCATGGTGCACACACAGAGGGCACAGGACAGCCAGTGCTGTTCTCCACCTTCCGTTCTGCTTTGAGACAGGGTCTCTGTTGTTCACTGATGGCCCACGGGCTTCTGGGAATTCTCTTGCTTCTGTATTCCACTTCCCTGTAGGAGGGCTGGGATGATGGACCTGGGCTGGCTTTGCCTGGATTCTGGACCTAGGAGCTCAGTTGTTCACACTGGCATGGTGAGCAGCGCAGTATGAACTAAGGCATCTCCCCAGCCCTGCTGTAGAACAGAAGAGACTGGAGCACTCACGTCACAGAGCGTGTCCTAGAACGCGTCCTCCGTGGAGAGCGAGGGACGACTTCCAGGACTCAATGAGAGTGTGTATGCAGATGCCAGGCCACCACAGTTTGAGCGCCACATCAGCTCACAAGTTCCATCTTGGCCTGAGCCTTGATATCTCCACTTAGAAGTTGGAGACAGTACCCCACATAACCGTGGAGTGGGTGTGATGATTCAATGGCCAGAAACAGGTCAAATCTTAGAGTATTTGTGTAAATCCCCTGCTACAAATGGGAAGCTGTACAAGGGCCTCCCAGAAAGAGCTCATGATTTCCTCAATACCCCACAGGGGGCACTGCTCCCCTCATTTCCAGAGAAAGGGCCTTGAGGGGCCTGGGGCCTGACCTACATGGAAGGCCTCTTGGCTGGAGCCTGGAGTATCTGAGGGATCTCACCTGTGGCTCCAGATGTTTACATCCCACTCTGGCAGGGACTCTGGAAGCTCACTGTCAAGGGATGATCAACATTCTCAGTCCAGGTCACCACCCAGATGAGCAAAGTGTCCACTGGGTGGGGCTTTGCACTGAGGCTCCCAGGCGGGGCTTTGACAGTAGAGTGGAGGAAGGGCTTGTGTCTGTCCCAGCACAGGCCAGGCACTCATATGTGCCCTGGCAACCCCACAGAACTAGTCTGGCAACCTGGCAGAGCTAGCTGACCATTGTGAGGGAATGAGAAAATAGTTAGAGGGAGTTCTGGGATCAGAAGGGCCTGGGTTCAAATTCTAGCCAAGTGACTTCTGAGAAATCACATCTTATCCCTGAGCCCGAGCATCCCCAATAAAAATTTATGGTAGGTAGACAGACTTAGGTGAAGCCCAGGTAGTTCTTAGCAGTCAGGCTCTCTTCCCTGAGTGGGAAGTAGCTTACTACCTTGGCCAGAATGGATTTCCTATTAAGTTCCAAGAGTCTGGGTCAGTGGACTGCACCCAGGAAGCTCCTGCGCCTGAGGACTCTGTTCACCTCTGCTGCCAGTCAGGTACACCAGACACGCTGCCTCAAACCCATATGGTAGTTTAATGTGATTGTGAGCTGTGCTGAGCACAGGGCCCAGTGATTGGAGCACACATGGTACCAGTTGCCTTGGTTCTCCTGGCCAACACCCTCTGTAGGACTCAACTCCAGAAGCTGGTGGTAAGATGTCAGCCACCATGTTTGGAGGCTACCAGAGAAATCCAAGGGGCAAGAGCCTAGAGTGGGCACTGAGAACCAGCCGGAGAAGAGGTAAGGGTTCCAAGAATAAAATTAAGCCAACTGGGGCTAGGTGAGGGGGTTAACAGGACCCAGGCGGCAGGCGCGGACATTGGGGAGGGGGAGCTGGTCAATAGTGATGGGATGGAGAAGAACCAAGACCTCACTGCAGCAGGAAGTCCAGGGATGAGGCAGGAAGAGGGAGGTGGGCAGAAGGGATCCCAGTGGGCATTGAGATGCCACCAGCCCCAGAGGTAGGAGAGAATCACCCAGCCTTGGGGAAAGCCCAGGATGAAGGCAGGCTGCAGTTCCAGCCCCAGCCCCTGAGGCAGAACTCTGGTTCTCAGAAAGCATGATGAAGGTTTAAGATCCCCCTACCCCAGTCACTGCCAGCTCTGACCACTGTGGTTCCAGCCTTAGTTTCCCCTCTGGGTTAAGGTTAAGTTACTCATGTCTCTCAAAAGGAAAAAGTACCATCCATCAGGAGGGGGCCTGCCTGGAGGGTTAAAATGTTTGAATCCCGACCAGCCTCTAAGTGGCTCTGGGGACTCCCCATTTCGGCCCCTCGCCCTCAGGACAGCAGCTGAATAGACGTTTTTGTCACCACTGTGCCCTGACAAGGGACGATGGGAGCCAGGGTCAGAGAGCCCAGCCTAGTGCCAGGCACACAGTGGATGCTCCTCACACATCTGTTCACAGAAAGCCTCAGGAGTGAAGGAGATAACATCAGCTTGGGGAGACAGGGTGCTCAGACCAGTCAAGGGGACAGAAAGCCAAAAAGCCAAGTGCATCTCATTTGTAGACTAGATAAAAACCACACACAGAAAATCAATAGCCTTATGTTCTTACATCCCAGAGACCCACAGAAAAGCCAACAAAAGAGGCTTCATTTATAATACTAATAAATAAGTACCGGAGAGTTCTTTTAATTTGGGGCACTAGATATTTGTTTAGTGAAATTACAAAAACCCAACAGAGGCTCCATATTAGGGAAGCCATCAACATAATCCATCCCATTAGTAAATTAAAGGAGAAAAACCATATGATTACTTCAATAGGTTCTTAAGGAACATTTAATTAACTTTCCTTATTAAAAATCTTTAGGAAAATTGAAATAGAAGTAACCTTCCTACGTATGACCAAAAAATGTATTTATCAGAAATCAGTAGTGAATATATGTAAGTTAAATAATGAAACCCAGGAAAAGTATCTTTTTTTTTTTAATAAGAATTCAGGAAGTTTTAGACGATGGAGTAAGTCAAGAAATGACAAGAAATTCAGTAAGTATAAAAATACTGCTTACATAACATGTCTGGTACTTTTCTGCTGATGTGACACCAGGAAGAAAGAATTTAATTGGGCTTATGGTTTCAGGGAGTCAGAGTTCATGATGGCAGAACAGTCATGGCGGCAGGAAGCCGAGCGCTTACAGCTTAGTCCAAAAAAAGGAGGCAGAGAGACTGAGAATGACTTTGACATCCTGAAACCTCAAAGCCCGCCCCCAGTGACACTCTCCTCCAACAAGGCCGCACCTCCTAATCCTTCCCAAACAGTTCCACTAACTGGGGACCAAGTATTCAAATCGGTGAGCCTATGGGGGCCATTCTTATTCAAACCACCACAAATAGCAAGATTTGTTTGTGAGTTTGTATTTACTGATCGATCGATTTGTGTGTGCATGTCTTGTGAGTGCTGGTCTCCTTGGAGGCCAGGAGAGGGTGTTGTGACCCTTGGTGCTGGAGGTCTAGGTGACTTTGGAGCATCTGATGTGAGTCCTGGGAAGTGAGTTCAAGTCGTCTGTAAAAGCAGCGAGCACTCTTGACCACCGGGCCATCTCTCCAGCCCACCATGCAGAAACTGGAGTCCAGAGAGGTTAAGACACTTACTAGAGCCACAGAGAGTCTAACAAGAGTGCCCTGGCTGCAGGCTATGAGCATTTATAACTTAGGAGCAGATGTCTCCTGTGTCGGGAAGAGAGGGAGGTCACTGCCTTCGGCAGGTGATGTAATTATGCAACGGTTAGGAAAGCTGCAAGGGAACCTACTAGAACTAATAAGTATCCACACAATGTCTGCCCAAATGTCCGGTCTGCACATGTCAGCAGTTTCCTTCCCTCCCCTGCGACCCCAATGTGCTGTGAGTGGCACAGTGGGCTTATGTGGCTATTTGATAGGTGATGGGGATGGGCCAGCAGGGCAGTCTGGGGAGAGATGGGGCTTGTTCAGTGACACAGGTGGACTACTCTGAGGCTCTCTCTTTCCAGATCCGTCTGCCCCAGTCACAGGGCTCCCTCTGGGTAGCTGGAAGCCCCACCCTGCACCCCTCAACCACCCACCTGGGCCTCTTGGTTTATTCTGCAGTACCAAGCAATTCCAGGAGATGGCGCTGTCCTGACTCAGATACTGAAAGGCACCATGGTTGCTCATGGACATGAACTTGGGCACAGGGAGGATGAGGTGCAGCTAGGGGGCAGCCATTCCAAGAGGTGACCAAGGCTTCCATGAGAGATGGATTCATGGAAGGTGTTTAGAGTTGACCAGATGGAGGAGATGTGGGTGGGACAGTGACAGGGGACCCCAGAGGACAGGAAATACCCTAGATTTCTGGTTTAGGAAATCTGTGGGTGATGATGTCATTTGCTATGATGAGGAAAAAGGGGAGGTGTGGGCTGAGGGAGGATGCAGAGCTTCATGGTAGTCGTGCCAAATGGGAGATACTTGTCAAATATCTCTGTGCAAGGACAGCAACTTTGTAAAATTGGATGGTGGCACTCTTCCTGCTCTTAACCATCTTGGATCGCCCCTCGTGGATTTTGTCCAAGCCCCACAGCATGGCTGCTGAAAATAGTGCATTCTGCTCAGGTCCCCCATGACTCACAGTCTTCTCCGTTCCTTCCCCAGGCCCTCACTGAGCCCCCAATGGAGTAGAGATGGGCCACCCCCAGGGCCTTTGCATCTCTCTTTCCTCAATGCACCACACCTGTCCCAGCTCTACACCAGGGCATTCCTCTCTAACACCGGGACTCCATTATCTGTCCCAGCAAGGTGCATGCTGGGACACCACCTTTGTGTGAAAACCCAAACTCTCCACTGATGCTTCTTCTCCATCAGGAGGGATGAGGGGTGAAATGCAGAGCTGGGGACCTCCCTGGTTTCGAGCTCACAGATGAACTGGGCTTCCCTCCTCTGTCTCTCTAGGTTGTGCCTTGAGTGATCTGATATTCAAGGAATAAGCAGGGTTAAAGGGGACTATGTGAACCACTTAAGGAAATAAACAGCTTTCCAACATCCGCAATTATTTTGGAAGCACCTGCTCTCGTATAATTAATGTGCCAATTAAAATGATTATTATAGCCGTTAAAGTATATCCCCCAAGAACCACCGCTTCACAATACTTGTTTACACTCATTGGAGTCTTTCCACCACCTTGTGAAAGAATAATAACAACAATGCAGCATCAGCAGCTGAATCGTCTCCTGAGCGGGCTTTCTGTTGACCCAGGCTCCCGCCTCCATCCCCTGGATGGCTGAGGTCTCTGTGTGTTGTGCCTCCATGAGGAGTCAGCTCTGGGCAGTCACGCCCAGCATTTTCTAAAGGAGCACCAAGCTTGGAGGAATCTGTGAGGACAGGAGGAGGGCGGCACATGGCTACCGCCTCTCCACCCTGTGTGTTCATCTCGGGCTAAGTGAACCATATCGCCCATGTCTTCCTACAGGATGGAAGCCATGTCTCCCCCACATCTTTGCTTGAGGGTGACAGCTTCTTCATGGGTCTGTGCCTCTGCAGACAGGTGGCTCTAGCCAGGCGATGATGACAACAGCCTGAAGCCTCCGGCCAGGTTTGCACCCCCCACCCCCAACACCCATGTCCTCTTCCTGGCTGTAGGGTGGAAGTGGATGGCCCAGAAGCCTTGGAGACCTGCCTGTGCACCACGATGACCAGACAGGCCAGTGTTCAGATCTCCCTGGACCTTGCTAGACGTTAGACCTGGGGCCAGTTAGTTTACTTCTCCAAGTTTCTGTAGTGATATATTGTGTACCCCAATAAAGCTTGCCTGAGGATCAGAGGATAGAGCCAGCCACTAGATTAGACATAGAGGCCAGACAGTAGTGGCACACACCCTTAATCCTATCACTCAGGAGGCAGAGATCCATCTGGATCTCTGTGAGTTCAAGGCCACACTGGAAACAGAGCCAGACAGTGGTGGCACACACCTTTAATCCCAGTACTGGGAAGCACACACGCCTTTAATCACAAGAAGTGATGGCCGGACAGAGAAATGTATATAAGGTGTGAGGAGACAGGAACTAAATCAATTCAATTGAGACCCTTTCTGGTGAGGACTCAGAGGCTTTCAGTCTGAGGAAACAGGATCAGTTGAGGAGTTGGCTAGGTGAGGTTGGCTGTGGCTTGCTCTGCTTCTCTGATCTTTCAGCTTTTACCCCAATATCTGGCTCCAGGTTTTTTTTATTATAAGACCATCTAAGATTCAAACAACAAGTTTCATTGTCCCCAGCTCTTGAATATTCACAGGTAGCTAGTGAAACACCCAGCATCACCGCAGGTGACCAATGCTATGATGGGGTGGGGGTACGGGGGAGGTTCATAGTGGCTATGAAGGAGACAGGGTTTGAGCACTGTTTTGTTAACCTTCGGGCTCCTCCTCCAGAGGGTTCAGCCCTTCCTAGGGCACCAGCCACTTGGGAGTCCCCACTTCCCCTAGCATCTGTCCTCGGGGACTCCCAGTCTTAGATTCTGACTAGCTATTCTCCAGTTTGACAGCCTGGGCAAGGTGCTCCCCCCACCCCTGGCCCAAGTTTCCTCAACCATGGCCCTTGCTCTTTCTCTGGGAGTACCAGGAGGTCTCTGGACATCCTGAGCTTCTGCATCCATGGAAGAAAGAGCTCACAGAGAGGAAGATGGAGATGCAGGCTGGGGTCATGTACCACGGGGCTCTGTCCCAAGACCTGTGGATGGTACTGGATCACACAGAGATAAGCTTTATTAGGGCCACAGTGCATAAGTCCTCTTCTGTGACAAATTCCTTCCTGTCTCCTTTCCCTTCAGCTGTCAGGCATGGCTGGCCTCGTCCTGGATGTCCATTCAGGAGGCACCTTCTCTGGATAGATCTAGCCAAATGATCCTGGTTCCCAGAGCATGCACAAGTCCCTCTCCTGTGGGGTCAGGAGCCACCAAGACACCTGCTTTCTACAGAACATAGCCATCAGCAAAGCTGGCTGGCCTACCATCCTTACCGCCACAACACTGCTGGGCAGTGGAGCCTGGAACAGTCCAGAGCCCCGGATCAGAACTGCAGAGAATCACTCACTCAGTGCTCAGCTGGCCAGGAAGGAGCCTTCTCTACCGCTGTGCTGGCGGGTGGCCACTCTGACAGGTGTTTAGACACCTTCAAGCGGGGAACCCACCCACCCTGAGACACCCCATCTGTGGCTGGAAAGCTCAAACTGTAATAAAATTCTTTGCTTGATCAACTGAAAATTAGCTTTTACATTTCCTCAGAACCTCCCTCCCTCCTCCTTTCTTCTTTCTTCCCAGCCCTGGAGAGGCAGAGGATTCCTAGAGCTCACCGGTAGCCAGCCTGGCTGCACCACCGACATACACATACCCCAGCTCACTGAGAGACCCTGCCTCAAAACAACCGTGGAGAGGGACTAAAGAAGACATCTGATACTGTTTCTTCTCTCCCTCCCTGAGCCGTGTGCACAGGACCACACTAGACTTCAGATGAGCAGATGCAGCAGGATACAGCCCCAGTCAGCCAGAAGGGTGTGTTTTGAACGAGTGATTTCACTGATCCAGTTCATCCCTCGAGCCCAAGCACAATAAGGCAATGGAGGAGCAAAGACTGGCAGATCCCAAGCACAGGAGACGATGCAGCTCACCCAGGGGCAGGTTCTCACTTCCCCATGTGTGCGAGAGAAAAAAGCCAGGATCCTGGGCTGATCATCCCACTGTGTGGCCTTGGGCCAACCATGTCCCTTCTCTGAGCGCTCCGTCAAAAGGCACGTGTCCTCTTAGCGGCAGTCAGGAGGCTCTCACGCCTGAGCTAAGTTATATGACAGGGCTGTGCACATGAGGATCTAACTCCAGCAAGGTCAAGGAAGAAGGATGAGGAAGAGGATGGAAGGAAGAGTGAAGGATGGGAATTGGTTCCCGGGGTGACCCTGAAGCTGAGCCCTTGGGAACGTCAGCATTAGCCAGATGGCGGGAGAGAAGGGCACCATGGTAGCAGATGCAAGGCAGGGAGGTGGCAAGGAACATTGGCACAGCTGAGGATAAGCCATGTGACCATCGAGTGGTGTGCCCACTGGAAGCCTCGAAAGCAGCGAGGCTGGGTCCAGAAAGGCCTGGCAACTGGATCAGGTGACCTTGAACTTGACCCTGCAGGTGATGGAGAGCTTTTGTGTGAAGTGTGGGACAGAGAGGGCAGCAGTGGTACCGTCACGTGTGTGTTCTAGAAGAGTCCATGGCAGTGGCCATCAGCAAGGATGTGCACACTGCCGGGGGCTTTGCACCCAGTCAGGAAGGGTGGGGCCAGGAGGAGCAGGGCCAGAGGAGGGAAGGAGCTGGATAGAGCTGGATGGAGCCGGCTTTCCGAAATACCTCAAGTCTGCGGTGGTGTTTTATTTCTCTGGTGTGCTGGAGTGGAAGTTTGCCTTTAATCCTTCTCTGACAAGTTAAGTCAGCCCCTTGTCATTTAAACCCAGCAGGGCGTGAGTCAGGCAGAGACACTGAAAATCACACTTCGGGCTTATTATAGCTCCATGTTCCACCAGCTCAGAAGCCCTGCAGCAGCAAAGGCCAGGACTCCCACTTCCAATGGAGAGACACGCGAAGCTCACCTTGAGGGGTGCCCTGGCTGGGCAGGCTTGCCTCTTCCCTCAGCCCCGGATCCTATGAGATGAGACAAAGCAGAGGCTGCCTGCAAGGTGAGAAGGAACCAACACAGTCTCGGATCTCCACCTGGGATTAACCTTCAGTTTTACAGGAAGGAGCCTGAGGCTCAGAGAGGGGAAGTGGTTGGCCCAAGGCCACACAGCAGGATACTCTCTGCCAGGTTCTGGCTCTTTTTCTCGTGGATGCAGCGGATAAATGAGGACACATACCAGACAAGCTCAGCCATCACCCTGTTGGCCTTGGATTCTCCAAGCTGCAATCTTCTGTCACCATCCAATAAGAAAGACCGTTGATAGTAGAGTCCATGTGTGGGCCAATAGAACATCCTGATATTTGTGGTTCATGCCAGCTGTTGGCTCTCCCTCTTGACAGGTTGGGAGCCAAGAGCTCTTATCAGGCCCGCGTGGGGCAGGGAAAAGATCTCATTGCCAGTATCGGGAACTTGATCTTAATCCCCAAGAGCAGAAGGATTTTTTTTTTTTCTGGTCAAAAATTCCTCTCCTGGTGCCAGAAAGGGCAGTGATGAACTGCCAACATAAAGCTATCCTTTCTTTCTTTCTTATCTCCCTCCCCCGGCCAGGAGCAGCCATGTGCAAACCCGGGCTGATGGAGCTGGGACTCTGGAGTGATCCCAGTCTCCGGCAGTAGCTCTTCCCACCCGTGCTGATCATGGCACCCGCCCCTCCTCATCTTGATCCCTGGAAGGCTCAGGAAGGACTCTCACAGCCTTACAGATCTCACCACGCCCGTGCACATCCTGAGTTTGGACTTCACCAACGCGCACTGCACATTTCATGTTGCTAACCATCCACCCAGACACGTGATGCTGGGGCTCCTGTGCTTTGTGTGGGGAGTAATAAGGAGCCTTTGAGGACCTTCAGTCTCTTGGTCCCACAGAATTGTACAACACAGGCTAGGGAGATAACTTAGTCAGCAGAGTGCTTGCTTATACACACACTGGGGGAGGGCGCACACACAGGGGGAGGGTGCACGCATGGGGGGAGGGTGCACACACAGGGAGAGGGTGCACGCACGGGGGAAGGGTGCATGCGCGGGGGGTAGGGTGCACGCACGGGAGGCACACACGTACAGGGGGCCACTAGGGCTGAGCTGGCATACACTAATGAGTGCCATTGCCTTGAGAGGAGGTTCACAGTCACAGGACTGGGTTTCTGAGGGAAGCATGCATTCTCGTGCATTCTGCCACTTTCCCTCTTGGATGTACATATGGCCTTGCTCCTGTCGCCATATGAGGCAGCAAGAACAGCCCCAGATGTGAACCCATAGCCTTGGGCTTCCCAGCCTCCAAAACCATGAGCCACACAAACTATTGTTTATCCAAAGCCCCGAGCTTGGTTCCTCAACAATAAGGGTTCATCAGAATATGGTTCTAAAGCCACAAGCGTGGAAGAGATGAGCAGGGCAGCAAAAGAGACAAGGGACCTTACTATTGCATCACCTCTCAACATGGTTGCATTAGGGGTTAGGTATCAACTACATGAACCTTGGGGACCTCAGCACCCCCAGGTTTGCCTTGTCACCACTATCACCCAGCTTCTGTGGTAACAATTCCATCATCATGTCTTGGAGGTACTTCAGTTTAACGTGGCCCACACGATCCTTGGTATTTGTCCCTTCAACCTTCTCCCTGTCCTCCCTGTTTCAATGATCAGCAACCATGACCCTCGCCCAGCTGCGTAAACCCCACAGCCCTGAGCCCGCCTGAAGCCCCGTGTCCATCACCAATTGCACATGTCAGCAAGCTCCCATCCTACTGTAAATCAGAAGTTCAAAGTCAAGCCCCTTCGATGGTCACAACCTCAAGACCACACCCTGCTGGGTCCCATGTTCCCCATAACCCATAATGCACAGGATGACCTTGTTTGTCCATCACCATTGTGGTCCTCACCCAGCCCCGGTCACCTCTCACTTCGGTGACCTCCAAGGAGACCTCTCTGCTGTTTCTCTTACTGCTCCATTCCATGTTTTACTAGCAGGGATTGATAAAGCAAGCCAGCTGCTGGTTGTTTTGGCTTAAAATTTTTAATGCTGGGCTGGTGAGATGGCTAAATGGGTAAAGGTTCTTGCTGTCAAGCCTGAAGATCTGAGTTCAATTCCCAGGACCCATATGACGGAAGGAGAGAACCAACTCCCACAAGTCATGGTATGTATGTGCTTACACACACACACACACACACACACACACACACACACACACACACACACAGACACACACACACACACACACACACACACACACACACACACACACCACACTCACTCACAAATACAAACATAAAAAAATGCCTTCAGTGTTGTGGGAATTCGATCTGTTCAGCCAATGGTATTGGGGTGACTAACTTAGGGCATGGTCTTATCTGGATACGTGATCAGATAAGAACTGAGGAGGAGGGTCGTGCTGTCTCTCTGGGACATGGAAGGTTTCCTGATGCCATGTTTTGGTGAGCTGGGACAGAGCTTTCCCCATCCTTCCCTGGTGGACGAGGAGGCAGCAGCACCGCCTCATTCTGTATTCGTGAATATGTTATCCCCATTGCATGCCTTAATAAATTATTGACCAGACTTTCTTGGGTTCTCATTTTACTTCTATGTTTTTTTGTGGTCAGAAACCCCCTGGAGACTCAGCTCCCTGGAGCACAGGCTGGCCAAGAGTGGTCCCTGCCTTCTTCACCCAAGCGTGTTTCCTGTTCTCTGACAGCCTAGTACAGGCCCTCGGCGTGTGTGCCTCACTTCATTGCAACATTCTGCCTCCTTCCCTGGGCACAGAGGCTTCCTTGCTCCCCTGGTGATCTCAGTTTCCTTGAGGGTCTGTTCTTGACCACAAATTTCTGTCCACCCCATAGCCGATTTTAATCATAGGCACCAAACTTCTTGATGCCTAGAATCCTACTTGCTGATGGAATTTTTAAACTCGTCTCTCAGGGAGCGGCATGAGTGAGGATATGGTTCCACATCCTGGTGCACCCTCAGTGCCTAGAACTATCCTGACTCTAGTGCCGTAACACACTGAGTGAATGTCGATTGCACAAGCGGATTAGACCCCTCTTCCCAAACCACCAGAGTAGGGTCATTTGGAGGATCAAGGGTACCACAGTCAGCTGGGGAGCTGGTTAAAAGAAATAGCTGCCCTGGACTCCAGCATGCAGAGTCTAAGATCCACCAATTGGCTTCACCGTGGGCAGCCGCTTCTAGGAATGAGAACCTTTGAGCTCACAGCAACACCACCCAGAGACAAAAGGTGGTATTCGTGTGATTGTGTGTAATGAGCCCGGAGTGCTGGTTCTCCCTAAACACCATCCACCCTTATTCTAAATTTACCTTATCTGGACTTCTTAGGTCACCAGGAAACATGATGGGACAATGGCTACCACTTACAGAACAGATTCCACAGCAAGTCTAGTACTAACAATACCCACCTATGCCCAAGAGCACATGGAGTTTCTAAAACATGCGCTGCCAAGGTCAAGCCCCAGAACTTACTGTAGGCATTCAGTTACCAGTCCTTTCTCTGTCTCCGTTGTCTTGCTGGCCTCCAAGCCCAGTGCTCTCCCTCTCTGTCTGCAGCCTCCCCGAGTGTTTCCAACAGATCTCCCAGGGAAGTGAAGGAGAGTGCATGGCCAGGTAACACCATTGGTACCTCAAAACAACCCCCCCCCCCAGCTGTCAGCATCCACAGGTGAGAAGGCGAGATGACAGGATGCAGAAAGGGGCAGGAGAGACAGAGAGATGGCTCAGCAGTTAAGAGATCTTGCTGTTCTTGTCAGGGGTGGGGTGGGTGGGTTTAATGTCTAGCAAACACATCCGGTAGCTCACAACTACCTATAATGCCAGTTCTGAAGCATGTGATGCCCTCTGGCCTCCTTGGGCACCCGCAGATATGTGGTATACATACACTCACGCAGATGAGCATACAGACACACAGTAAATAAATAAATAAAAATAAATCCTTTATTTAAAAATAAAGGCCGCAGAAAGCAGAGCATTTATAGCCACGTGTCCTTCTCCTCCCCGCTCCATCTCCTTCTGTGGCTTTCTTCCCATGGCCTTGCAACCTGTGCTCAGAGCAGATCTTGGGAATAAATAGTGCAGGAAGAAGACAAAACAAAGATGCGATGATAAAAACCGCCATGAAAGGTTAAATTCCCATGATTCCCTGTGGTTGCTTAATGGATTTCTATGATATAAACAGACCTTTGGCTTTGCCTGCTGGGCAGGCAACCCCCAACTAAATGAGTTTAGACAGGATTTCCTAATAAGAAATGTACCCGGTGCCTACATTCTACCAAGAGTCTGCAGAGACCTGCACTTCTCCAGACAGACAGGTACTAGTCTCGGTGGACATGTGTGCTATGCACTCAAGGTAGAGGCTACATGGATGGTCTGTGAATGTGTGTGTGTGTGTGTGTGTGTGTGTGTGTGTGTGTGTGTGTGTGTGTGTGGTGTGTGTGTGAGAGAGAGAGAGAGACAGACAGACAGACAGACAGATAAACAGATAAATAGACAGATGGAGAGAAACAGAGACAAAAAAAGACAGAGAGAGAGAGAGAGAGAGAGAGAGAGAGAGAGAGAGAGAGAGAGAGAGAGAACATTCATGAGCACAAACGTGGGCACATGTGTACAGAGTCAACCTCAAGTATTGGTCTTGGCTTTTCATCTTGTTTGAGACAGGGTCTTTTTGTGGATTTCTTTTGTTTCTCCTGGACTAACTGGCCCTCAAGTATCTGGGGATCCCCTGGTTTCTTTCTACCATCTCCCCATAGGAGCTCTGGAATTACAGACACTCACGCTACCACACCTGGCTTAACTGGGTTCTGGGGATTTGAACTTAGGTCCTCACACTTGCATTGCAAACTCCTTTGCTGACAGATCCACTTCTCCGAAGCCCAGCCTTTCTTAATTTAATCATTACCATGGTCACTTTGCAGTAACTGCCCAGAATCATGGAAACAAGATACATCTTTTATACCTGAGGTGCTCAGAGGAGGGTGTGTCTAGAACTTTCTGGAGGAGCCGGGGGGATGCAATAGGACTCAATATTTTGAATGTCCCTGGTTTCCTCACTTGAAAAGCAGAATTCACAGTATTATTTGCCTGCCAGTGACAACATGAAATTGAAGGGTAAAGCCCTTGACCCTGTACTCAGCTCCCAGGAATGGCACGATAATGTTATCCACTCAGGTTAGCATTCATCCTATTTCTAAACACGACCCCAGTGGACAGGAAGGACAAAATGAAATTTACTGTGTAACGTTCATCTAGAACAAGTTCTTTCTTGGGTCCTAAGGTAGATGGGATGTGAGATGGCCAGCTCCTATTGGCCATGTGTGGAATTGAACCTCTACACTATTAGCTACTGCATGTTGCTGAGAAAATGGAAAGAAATATGAGCCAGGGCTTGCAGATGAGCCTGGGGAACTCCAGTCTAGGAGATGAACCCATACAATAGTGGAAAAGTCCCAGGGAGATGAGAAGGATGCAAAGCATCCTTAGGTCACACTGGACAGACACCGCAATTCCTGAGAGCCCCGGGGCTGACCGTTCCCTTGACCTCTCTATGTTTTCAAATGTATTTTAAGAGGGATAACAGTTTCCTTCTTCCTACCCTCTCTCACCACAAACATACATGCTGTAATGATGATAGGTCACAAGATCAATACAATTCACTTTGTTGGAATTCATTGTGGCATGAGTTTGCCAGGAAATGACTCTGTGAAGAGCCAGCACCATCCCTTGACAGGCAAGCACAGTCTATTCTAGAGTCTCTGGTGGAGAGGAGGTCTGAATGCCAGAGACATTCTGGGTTCCAACAGACCCTCACAGAGATGGAAATGTTCTATTTCTGTTCTGTTACAATCTGATGCCACCAGCTAGCTCTGTGTGGTGAGTGCTAGAAATGTCTAGTCTGAATGAATGGGGAAAGCATTTGCTCTTTAATTTAATTCAGAACAGCCATGTGTGACCAGTGTCAGCCACATGGTCATGATGTGCAGATTGGCCTGGGGGAGGGAGTGCGGGATGCTCTGATGGCTTGTGCTCTCTTAAGACTATCTGGTAGTTTGGGCATCTTCACCGAACTGGCCTGAGCTCTTTCCCTATTAGCCAGATCTCAGGCAAGGTATCCGATGTCAGGCTACTTCTCCATCACTTTTCTTCCCTCTAGGCAACCCCATATGTCTAGCCAGAGGTCAGAGAGTGTTATAGGCTCCCCACTCTCCCCAAAGAACCAATCTATTCTCTATGCTTTGGAAAGTCTCTCTCTCTCTCTCTCTCTCTCTCTCTCTCTCTCTCTCTCTCTCTCTCTCTGTGCTTGCTTGCATGCATGTGCGTGTGTGCCTGTGCCTGTGCGTGCGTGCGTGCGTGCGTGCGTGCGTGCGCGCGCGCGTGTGTGTGTGTGTGTGTGTGTGTGTGTGTGTGTGTGTGGTGCTGGGGATTGAACCCAGAGCCTTGCATGTGTTAGGCAAGTTCTCTACCACTGAGCTACTCTCAAGCTTCTATGCCTTGGGAAAACTCCGACTATCTCCTGTGCAGACGCTTTTCTAGAGCAGAGCGGAGCTGCAAGACTTACCACATGCAGTGGGCTGTTTCGTGCCCATCAAACTGAGCGAGCTGGGCGGTGGTGGCGCTCCACAATGCCTCTGCTTTTCCCTTCTGAAGGGACTGGAGGCCCGGGCCTGGCTGAGCCTGTGGAATCTATTCATCTCTTTCTAAGCCAGGCTCTGTAAACTCATTCAGGAGATGGGGGAGGCAGGAGGAGGGGCCTGAAAGCCTAAGGCACTGGGCAGTTTGCTGTTTGTGGCCAGGCTTCTGGAGGGGAGGCAAGATGGATGCTGGCTAAGAGGGCTGGTCGGGTAGGGGGGATGTTCATTGGAGAAGGAGGCTGGGGCTTTCCTTGCTGTCTCTCCCACACCCCCTGGAAACCCTGCCCAGCCCCAGGTCCTGGAGCCTCCACCTGGCTAGGTCAGTTCTTATCTCTCTCTTCAGCTGGCTCCGTGGGAAAAGAGGGAGGCCAGAAGGGCAGCAGTCCAAGGGGAAAAAGCTGGCAGCACCGAGCATCTTTCCTGGAATTTCCTTCTGCCCCAGCCTCCATCACGGACAGAGATGGGCTCCTCTGGTCCCCAGGAGAGCGGCCAGCCAGCCGAGCCACCACCCTGTCCAGCTCCAGAATTAAAAGGGCCCGGCATTTGGCTCCAGTGGACAATTTGCATGTGATTTGCATACATCTGCATACCCCCCACGCCAGAGGCCTTCAGTCAAAGGATGGGAACTGAAATAAAATAAATTAGTACAGCCTACCGTAGCCCCAGACAGAGGGCCTGACACCCATCAGAGACATGACCAATTCTTCAAACAGTCAATGTAGCAGGTAGATTGGGCTGGGCAGAAGGAAAGCGGAAGCCTCCATCCAGCCTGGAGGCTCACGATGGACTGTGCCTCCAGCTGAGGGAGCCACAGGGATACCTCCGTGCACGGGCACAGCCTGGCCTGCTGGTGTCCCTCCTCTGGAAGCTGTCTCTTCAGGAGGACTGTCATCTCCTCTGGCATTGACTGCCGGGGTGGAGGTGGGGGGCATAGAAGGCTATGGGGCCCCTGGACTCTTCCCAGCTCCAACTCTACCCCACCTTCCACCTCAGGGATCGTTTCCACCAGTCCATAGCACCTTTCTTCTCTCCCCACTGGGATTCCAGCCCGGGATGAGGAAGGATGGGCTGTGTCCTCAGTGCCAGCCAGTAGCTGGGGTTAAACTCTCTCGCTCCCTCCATGTTTACAGCCTGTGACAGCCAAGCAGCCCCCATAGCCTGTGACTCCACAGATGATGATACGGTCCATGGCTAGGCTCTTGCCAGCCCTGACTTTGTCTGGCCCAGTTGGTCTCCCTCTCCTAGGAATGAGACTGTGGGTCCAAGTGTGCAGTTCACACTTGCAGGGCATGCGTGAAAGGCACCAGAGCTGGTTCCAGGCAGAAAGGGTTATGACGCTGAGATGGAGGACAGGCTTGGGTTCAAAGGAATGTGGGCAGAGCCAACAAAACAACACTCATCAGCAAACGGAAAACCAAAGATCAGAAATTCAAGATGGACGGCGAGGAAGGAGGTGGTGGAGAGAGGCCTGAATGGAGGAGCACTGAGGTACTCAGGGCTTCTTTTTCCTCTCACCCTTTACCCCAAGTTTCTAGGCTCTGTGAGTGAATGCCAGGCAGGGTAGCCAAGGATGCCCCTGAACATCTGGTCCTGCACCCACCTCAAAGTGCTGGGATTACAAGTGTGCATTGCACCAGGTTTTATACAACATTGGGGCGCAAACCCAGGGCTCCATACACGCTAGGCAAGCACTCTAGCCACTGAAACCCACACCCACCCCTCCAGAATGCTTTCTCTCAGGTATCTTTAACCACAAGGCAGGAGTCCACTCTACGCACATTGTATTTCCACACGGCCCCCGAGTAAAGCATGGTTTTTACTTTTCTCAACTGTTAGAAATAAGGGGAGAAGGGATTTTTGTGACACAGGAAAATTATACAAAATTCAACTTGCTGGTTTCCATGCACAACATGTTTGGGGAACGTGGTGTGCCCTCTCACTCACACATTGTCCCCAAACAGCGTGGAGGAACTGTGACTCACGCTCTCTGGTCGGCAGAAAGGAATGCGTTTACAGTCTTGGCCTTTACCTAGAAATGATGCCTGGCCCTGGCTTAGATCCCAGGAGAGGAATCGTCTGTGGCATCCCTGGGCATGTTCTCACAGACCAGCCTCCAAGCCTGCTGACCCTTCTCGGGAACCCAGGCCCTGCTCCTTAAAGAGATACTAGCCTGGGATAACCCATTCAGACCCACAGAGATTCATTCCCTCCGTGGCTAGAATGACCTCTTGTGCCCAAGATCCAAATCTGTTCTTACCACTGTCATCACTGGCACCCAGGTGGCACCTGTGCATCCCGAGCCACTTCCCTCCTCAGGCCTAGACAGCTGGCGCCAGGCGCCAGGCTGGGTCTCCTGCAGTAAGCTGAAGTGGCAGAAAATCTCTGAAATGCACCATGCTTTTTGGTTGTTTAAGACAGACTCTTACTATGTAGCTCAGGCTTGCCCTGAAACCGGCAAACCTCGCTCTTCAGCCTCCTGTGTGCTGAGCTGTGCATCAGCACACTCTGCTGAAAGGCAGTTCTAAAGACAGGAAGCCTTCCTGTCCTCTCTCCCATGCCAAAAACATAGCCAAAGCATCCCTCTTAGGACCACATCAGTATTGTTCCCAGCTGCACACCGCCCCCGGGGCTTGTACACTTCTCAGCAACTTCTACTGGGGCACTGATGGATTCCCGGGGTTATCAGAAGCACAGAGGAGACCAAGAAAAGAAAGAGACCAAAGGGCAGCTTAGGGATGGCAGGAACTGAGGATGCATCCTTCTCTGTGGATTTTGTCATAGCCCTAGTACACAGAGACAGCCATGTGGGGTGGCCACTTACCCGGTACCACACGATCTCGCGCATGCGACCGTCTGTCTTGAAGTTACACTTCAGGGTCACTGCATCCCCAGCCACCACAGGAGGAAGGGGCTCAATGTTGACTGTCAGGTAGCCTGTGGAGGGAAGGAGAGAGGGGATGAGACAGACAAGCATAATGGGTAGTTTAGCAACCCAGGACCCCCGCTTACACTGAGCTACACCACCAAACTCCAAATGGTGCAGTAGGCAGACCACTCCCTTCTGGCAACCCTTAGCAACTCCCTTTCAGTGACCAAACACATCCAGCCCATCCAGCCTGAACTGATTTTAGATGCTTGCGGGAAAGGCGGCCTATGCTGGGGTGAACTTTGAAGGGAATACCCTATGTACCATCTTATGCCTATGCATGATTGGCCATGCATATGATTAAAATCATATGCATTATAGGAAAGGATATTCATACGAATGAAGGCTTCCATAGTCCAAGCCTGTAAATCCAAACAGAAAACCACCCTCACCCCACCTCAACAGATCCCTCTTTTTCCTGGACCCTCAAAAGGAGAAGGGGACGGCCTCCTTCCTCTGGAGTGACTCACTCAGAGCCCTGCTCTTCTGGTCTGCACCTTCATGGTACTTCTGAATAAAATCCCTACCTATTTTGCTATTGACATGCAATTCTTCAATTCTTTGAGTAAGACCCCAGGAACCTAACAATACCGGGTTAGGACAGTGACTGCTATCCGAAACAGGAAAATGAGGGCGGACGCTGACGGAAGGGCTGGGCCTCCCGTGTGGAGGTCACGTCACCGTCACCGTTCACTCTTTAGCCAACAGGAAGGGTGACAGAGTCGATCACACGCTCTCTCCCTCTCACTGGCGTGTTTTTTCTGTCACCTCCTTGGCTCCCATGGGTCCCCCTTACTGAAGAATTTCTCCCACAGGTCAGCCTTCTATATACAAGACCCACAGAGGGCCAGCGAGATGGTTCGGTGGGAAAAGCGCTCATTGTGCAAGCTTCACAACTCGAGTTCAATCCCCAGAACCCACAATTGAAAGAGAGAACAGACTCCCGAAAGCTATTCTCTGACTTGCATACACAGCATAGGGTACACGTGTGTACACACACACACACACACACACACACACACACACACGCACACGCACACGCATACACACACAGGTTGACACAAAACCCACAACTCTCACATCAAACAGGATAAGAGATAATTTACGTGAAGCTGAATATGGGTGACCGTGGCCTGTGAACTGAGATTTAGGTTACCCTAAATTCCGTGTCCCGACACAGAAGCAGTTTCAAGAGGTTTTTATAGTAATAGAACGGAGATCAGTCATGAATCAGGGGACTTTTCAGATTCACTGGTGGAGACATCAGAGGGTTTTACGGCAAGGGGGAGAGCGGGTCCGGGGGATGCTCTCTGGCAGTTGTCTTAACTTTGGTTGGGGGTAGCTCACGGTCTGCTGAGTTAACGCATTTCCCCAAGGTGTCACCTGATATTAGGTCAGACACCGGAAGTGGGAAAGGAAAGGGGATCCCTGGGGGATAGACACCCCCAGGGAAACTGTAATCAGGTGCTGGACCTGCAACATCCCAACCCCTCCACCTTGTGGAAGGTTTAATTTCATTCTGGAATCCTTTGTTTAGACAAATAAGAAGTAAACATTTAAGGCCTTCTGAGAGCAAAGGAAAAGGCTGGATTCAACACTACCTCCCCACCCTTCGGAGGGTGCCGCGCCTGGTTGATGACTGGCTGAGGCTCTAGTTCCAGTAACCAAACACCTGCAGAGGCCACACCGGGGAGGAGAGGTTCATTGTGGCTCCTGGACTGAGAGGGTGTAGCTACCCACTACATGCAGTCCCTGCTGGGGTCAGGGCAGGGAGCTGGTGGTGGGGCGGGGGAACAGGGGCTCTGGGGGGCAGGGACTGGAGTGGGGTGGGGGAGGGCTGAAGCTGGAGTCCACTGAGGTGGCAGTTTACAGCTGTGGCTTGTTCCACGACATTGGCCAAGAAGCAGAGGACTCCAGCTGAAAGGGGGGCGGGGCTGTAACCTTGAAGGATTTCCCTTCTGCGTCCTCCAGCCGCCCACGTCCTCCAGTCAGGCCCTATCTCCTAAAGGTTCAGCGAACACCCCCTAACAGCGCCACCCACTGGGGATCAAGTGTCAAACATGAGCCTACATAAGATAACACAACAATAAGCTTCTAGGGCCCGCAGAAGAGGAACACACTTACCCTGGTGTCTCCAAACCACTTTGCCTGGGAGGCCCCTTCTCTGACCCCACACAGGGTCCCTGAGGCACAGTGGGACCTGGCCCACCCAACCCCCATTCCAGCTTCAGAGCCACTTAACTCCCAGGAAAAGACCCTGAGAGGCCACCACTGGCTTCTTTTACACCCAGCAATTGCATCCCCACAGGTCTAGACACCTAAGGGAGGGCATGCTTGGTCATGGGGGAGCCCACAACAGGCTGACCAGTTGGGGAGGAGTTTTGGAATCTACAAACACTTCAGTCCAGTCGTCATGCCTTGGGGCTACTGTTGCCTCCACACCACCATGCAGACCTCCGCAAGACCTCTGGCCCATTCCTCTGCCTCCCCACCTCCAACTTCAGCCTGGTGGGGACTTCATTCTGGGCCTGACCACTCAGGCTCATTTGATGGACTTCCCACGGCTGATGTCTGCATATTGATTGATTAGATCAATCCAGTCCAATCGCCTTAATGAGAAAAGCAGCCAGGATGGGCTGGGATTTCAATTGTGCAGGGAACCTGAGCGGATCAAGTCCCAGGGGCCTGACCCCTGCGTGTAGCTTAATGGGTCCGACACTCCGAGAGGCAAAAACAAGAGCGGCCGTCAGAGATCAATGTGGGAGTAGGAATCGAATTGGACCTGCATGGGTACAGCTCCTGAGCAGGGGCTGAAGGCAGGGGCTCACTCTGGGACCCTCTGTAATGTCAGCTGAAGTCAGGTTCCTGGAGAGCCCTGAGGCCATGGGGTCTAAGGAAGTGGCTGCCATACCACTGCAAGGCCAATCTTCGGGCTGGTTTACAACACAGTTGTTCCCAAGTGTCCTGAGCAAGACCTGGGCCAGAATCTGAGAAACAGGGCGGCATTAGGGGCCATATCCTCTGAAATATACAGAGGAGGAAAAGAGATGTCACCACGTGAGTGCCACCCAGGATCATATGGGCTGTGTGTGGCTATGAGAGGGAACAGGGAAGCCGGGCGCAGTTTGTGTAATCCAGGTCCTAACCTGCGCCCAACAAGGAGGCCTCCTTCAGTCGAAAGGACTACAAGGAACTGGAGTGCTCCCGGGCAAGCCTAACCTGTAGGACATGGTAAATACAGTGTGTACCAGACACTGGCTAAATGTGTCACATGCACCCAGCACAGCAATTCTCAAGAAGAGCTGTCCCCTCCAACACCTTACAGGAGAACAGAGGGGTGTGTTGTCCATGTAGGGCTCGGCCAGCCCCTCGGAGTCAGTACAGAACACACCCAGACACCAAGTTCTCAGCACAAAGGAGATTCATTAGCCTGGAGGGATAAGCAAGGGTGTGGGCCGTGTCTGGAGAGGTCAAAGGCAGAGAGCAGGGGTTTTTGCAGCAGTGAGTTTTTAAGAAAAAAAAAAAAAGAGGAGTGGAGTCTGTGTTAGGATGAGTTGGCAAGTCGTGATTGGCAGGTTACCCAGTGTAGTCAAATAACTGAATTTGATTGCTGGATCTTAGTGTTGTGATAGTTGGTCCTTGGTGATCAGTCTCAGGAATGAGTCAGTGGCCAAATAAGAGAGCAGACCTTAAGGCTAGCTTTGGGAATGTAATCTAACATTACATTAGGGAGAGGGAAGGGGAACAGGCAAAACCAGGTGGCACCATATTTGCCACTCTCAGGCCTGTTGGTAGAGAGCCCTTCAGTCCTAGTCAGGGTTTCTGTTGCTGTGATGGAACACCATGACCAAAAGCAAGTTGGGGAGGAAAGGCTTTATTTGGCTTACACTTCCAGATAATAGTCCATCATTGGAGGAAGTCAGGACAGGAACTTAAGCAGGGCAGGAACCTGGAGGCAGGAGCTGATGCAGAGGTCATGGAGGGGAGCTGACTACTGGCTCATTCCTCACGGCTTGCTCAGCCTGCTTTCTTATAGAACCCAGGACCACTAGCCCAGGGATGGCACCATCCACAATGGGCTTGGCCCTCCCCCGTCAGTCACTAAGAAAATGCCCTACAGCGGATCTTATGGAGACATTTTCTCAATCAAGATTTCCTTCTTTCAGATGACTCTAGCTTGTGTTGACATAAAACTGGTCAGCACATATATTAACTGAAAGGATCACATAGTGTAACTGAGATTCACATCCAGGTCCCCTCCACTCCATGGCACATCCCACCTCGTCATGTCACAGCCTCTCCAGGGACAGCAGAGGTGAAAGAAAGTGCAAGCAAGCTCATGTGAGCCTGCAGCCTGAAGTCTTTGTTCTGGAATTCCAGGGAGTAGGGGTGCGGCGGAGGGAATCACAAGCAGTCCAGTTACCAATCCCACTAGACATGGTGAGATTGGTCACCCAGCCCTTTTTCTCAGATTTCCCATTTTTGAAGTGTAGAAGGAAGCTGAGGTAGGTGATGGGCTCACAACCAGAGGTGGGAGGAGGAAAGGCCTGTGCTCTTGCATGATGAGTTGATGGAGCAGGGGGAGTTGGCCAGGGCAATGGAGGATCACTGCTGCGGAGGCAGGAAAGAGTTGGGGGCGGGGATGGAATGAGCAAGGTTTCAGATCTGGAGATGGGGTTGAAGTGTGAGCACTATCAGCAGGTGATGTCAGAAGCCCTAGGGATTCCCGGGTATGACAGAGACCAGCCTCCTGCACAGGCGTGAGGTGGGGCTGCAATAGTGGACATGCTGTATTAGATGCACGCACTGACATGTGGTTCTCACGGATGACTGGGAGTCTGTAGAGACGGAACTTCTGACTCCCACTTCAGGCAAGCCCATTTCTGCAGCCAACTGCTTCTGAGAAGTGATTGGCCAAAGAAATGACACCTGTCTCTCCTTGATGGGATGGCCATGGGGTTTGTGACAGTTGGAACTAATGGTTAACTCGACAGAAGCTGGGCATGTCTGTGAGGTTTTTCTTAATTATGTTAATTGAGGTTGGAAGACTGATCCACTATAGGTGGCACCATTCCCCAGGCAGGGAATCCTGGGCTGCCGAAGAGTAGAAAAATCTAGCTAAGCACTAGCATGTAAGCACTCATTGCTCAGTGTGGCCAGCTGCTACAAGCCCCTGCTGCCTCGACTTCCCCACTCTGACGGGCTGTGCCTTGACCAGGGAGCTGAAATAAGTAAAAATCCTTAAGCTCCTTTGATGGGGTATTTTGTCACACACAGCAGCAGGACAAGAAATTAACACAGGCTGTCCTGGTGACAGTAGAGTCTCCCTCCATCATGGAGCTGATATTGTAGAAGACAAAGCCATCATTGATTATCAATGGAAATACATCAGAAGGTGATATGTGTGAGGAGGAAGGATCTATCAGGGCAAAGCCATGGAGAGGAACAGGGGACAGGCTTTCAAAACAGGACTTCCCGGCCAGCTTCTCTTGAGAAGCCTGAAATAATGGAATATGTGAGCCAAGTAGCTACATAGGCAGGAGCCTGTGAGACAGAACACAAGTGCCACAGAGGCCTTCTGGGGTAGGTGGTGGACTCCAGGCCTGGGCCACGGTAGGAGTTCCTTCCCAGCACCTCACCCACTGGAGCAATCTCTGGCAGGGCTTCAGGTGGGACTCGGGTAGAGTAGAAGGGGCTGTGGCAAGTGAGAGGCAGAAGGTAAGGGACTCTCTCCTGACGTGCTCCGCTGAGAGCCAGTGGCCCATCAGTGCTTCCTTCTCCCAGGAGTGCTCCTGGCTGCCGGCCCCGCCCCCAGGTCCAGGCACCCTGGGTGCTGAGGGTGCTGGACTCCACACTAAGGATGGTGGACCCCCTGTGTAGAACTCTTTCTCATTTGCCCAGCATGTTGGTTCCCCCTGTTTTTATTAGCTGGGGGGCAGCAATGTATACATTCGGAGGAAGCCATAAAAAAAATCACGCTAGAGTGTGACTGTCTGCCCATCTGTCTCTCTTTCTGGTTATTCCCCAGAGCACTAAAACAGGATGATGATGAGGGCTGATTTTCCAGCTTTTTTTTTTTTTTTGTGTTTTTTTTTTTTTTTTTTTTTTTTTTTTAGCTACGCGTGCCTCTGTCAACACGGGCTCTGCTCTTCATAACTATGAAGCACTTTGTCCCATGATATGTGGATGGCAGTGGGCAGGGTGGGATTCAAACCTGGGTCTAACTGACTTTCTGAAGCCAATCTCTCCCTCTCACCTTTTGCCACTACCCAGAACAGAGTCATGTGACTTAACAAGGTCCACCAAGACTCAGGATCTGCCTACCTCTAGTTTGCAGCTTCTACGGCGGCTAGTGGGTCATCATTAGAAGCTGGCTTTCAGGCCAGGCACACAGCTAGTGCAGGGCCAGGCCAAGCATCATTTCCTACCACTCCACAGTGACCTGGCAGGAGATAGGACCTCTGTGGGACTGTTTCCTTCCGTGGGATACAGACAAGGATCCACTGAGTTCAAACAAGCAAAGACAGCGTGGGCCTCACTCTCCCCAGTTACTGCCCACGTGGGAGGTGACATGAACCCTTGTGGCTACTGGCCTCTTCTCCCTCTAGGTCAGTCCCAGGAAGGAAAGACAGAGGCCAACATCTGGACAACAGTGTAAAAGAAGATGATACAGTGAGGATCAGATAGTCATTCATGACCTGGGATCAGCATCAAGCCGCCTTGTGGAACCCCCACCCTGACCTGGGCTGGATGGGGTGGGGCAGAGGCAGCTGAGCAGGTGGGGTGGGGACACAGGCTCATCCACCAGCCCAGGGCATTGAGGACAGAGAGAAGGGAGCTGTATCTGGTCCTAGCCTTGCTGCTGACCCAGCCTTGGGGACTTCGGGCATGTGCCGGCTGGCTCCGAGTTTCCTCATCCATGAAACAAGGGATTTTTAGGGCCTCTCTGCTCTGCAGAATTCCTCCACAGATGCCAGCTCAGCCTAGACTGGTCTGGATGCAGAGGCCTGGCCGAAGCACGTGGCCACCTTCTTTCCTACACACAACGCACATCACTTGTCTGACAAGTGTATCCACCAATTACTCAGACACCAGTGGTAGATGGAATCTGTGATGGCAAGCATTACATTTACTGCCAATCAGCTCCGATGCCCGAGCCCCGCTGAGCATCAGCATCAGCATCAGGTGGACTGGGAGCAGAAAAGGCTCCATCTGAACTAAGTAGTTCTCTACTGGACACAGCCATTGCTCTCCCCTGACAGTGATACAGGCAGATCAGATGAAGACACATTCAGTGCCGGGTGGTGGTGCACACTTTTAATCCCAGCACTTGAGAGACAAGAGGCAGGTGGATCTCTGTGAGTTCCAGGCCAGCCTGGTCTACAGAGCGAGTTCTGAGACAACCAGGACTATGCAGAGAAACCCTGTCTTGAAAAAACGAAAACAAAAACAAAAAGATACGTTTAACAAATTGCAGGACTATTTAGGCCACACCCTCAACTTCAGAAGGTGATGGCTGAAGTCTCTTTGGAAGTCTAGAAGCATTGTGGAGTCACTCTCTCAGAGTGCCAAGCTCAAGTGACAAGTCTGTGACCAGACTTGGCTTAAGCCTGACTCTCCATGGGACAAGTCGGCAAGGGAGTCCAGAGAAGCATGGCCAGCTTTAGTTCGATCCATGTCTGTCCTGGTTGGTGCAGGACCAAGGATAAGGGGTTTTGCATGAGAAACCTGAAGAGCCTTTGCAAACTGTTGAGCTGGTTGTCCCAGCCACAGCCTCACCTGGTCCATGAGTGGTCCTGGGTAGATTACTACAGGCTCACTTTCTAGTCAGGCGTGGTGGCCCATGCTCACTATCCCGGCACTGAGGAGGTGGATTCAAGGTCATCTTCAGTACTTAGTGAGTTCAAGGCCAGCCTGGGCTACAGGATGCCCTGTCTTAAATGACGACACAACCTGGCCATGGACTGTTTGTAGGGGTGGTTGTCTGTGCCTTACATTGAAGTACCGCCCCCAGGGAAGCAGCAGGTAAGTGCTAGGTACCTGCCCCACCCAGAGGGCGTGGCCTGAGCAGTACCCCTCCCAGGTCTTAAGGGGGGTCCCGTCTCGGGCCACACCCTGGTGGGGGCAGGTATCTAGCAGTTACCTGCTGCTTCACTAGGGGTGGTGCTTCACTGTAAAGCACAGACAACCACCCCCACCATGGTTTCTGTCTGCCATCACTCATACTTAGAGGTCCCGCAATGACGAAATGAATTGTCTTTCCCCTTGACGGTTCCATAGTCAGTGAGGACAAGGGTCCCAGAGGCCCCACCAGAAGCACCTTGCCCTGTAAGTCAGGACTTCTGGTGCCCTCAAGCGTCTTCCAACCTGCCTCTGATTGTTGCCTTCTGGACCAGGTCTGTACCATCTGAGCACCCAGGGGCTTCTCAGGGCTTCAGGCTAAGGACTCCTTTCCAAGGGGAAAACCAGTCCTGGATGGTGAGTGCTTGCCTGGCAGCCTCTTCAGGATGCTACACAACCTGGCTGTTGGGTCAGCAGGAAGCGCGGGGCAGAGCAGAAGCTAGGGGACAGGCAGTGCGACCCACCTACAGCATCCCAGGAAGAGCTTTCAGTGTGACAGGCTGGGGTCAGGGAGCAGTGGTGGCTGCCTGACTATAGGCTAGCAGACGTAGAGTGACAGGCGGAGCTACCTTGGTTTCTTGCATAGCTCGCAGCAACCTTGTAGGCTCCCTGTAGCTTCCAGCAACCTTGATCTTGGCCATGGCCCAACTTCTCCAGGTAGCTCTTGCTACTGAGCTCCTGGCTTCACACTCTCTCTCATGCCCATGCCAGGAGCCTTTGCCCAGAGAGAGGCAGTCATCCTCTGTAACTACCCCTGGCAACAGAAGACACAGCATAGCCTGGCACATACATGGCTTGGATGCCTTCTACACCCTCAAAGGACAAGGTCCCAAGCAATGGGGTACTTCCTCTGTTTCTCCAGCACCCATTTCTTCCCAGTATACCCCTTCTTTTTTGAGGAGACAACAAGGCCTGGATGCTCTATATACTACATCCAGAGTCCAACAACCTCATGCCTCCATCACCACCTCCCTGGACCTGGTACCACCACCCCCTCCCTGGACCTGGTACCACCACCCCCTCCCTGGACCTGGTACCACCACTCCCTCCCTGGACCTGGTACCACCACCCCCTCCCTGGACTTGGTACCACTACCTCCTCCCTAGACCTGGTACCACTACCCCCTCCCTGGACCTGGTACCACTACCTCCTCCCTGGACCTGGTACCACTACCTCCTCCCTGGACCTGGTACCACTACCTCCTCCCTGGACCTGGTACTACCACTCCCTCCCTGGACCTGGTACCACCACCCACTCCCTGGACCTAGTACCACTACTCCCTCCCTGGACCTCAGTGGCTCTACTGTAGCACCCTCCTAATTGGTCCCCTAGCACCAGCTCTGCACCTGCCTACCACTCCAACTTTACCTCCCTGACCCTCAACTTGTTCTGTGCCCCCTGCTCACAAGAAGCCCTGATGATTTCTGAGCCCATTGAGCATGCCCCCACCTCAGGGTCTTTGTCCATGACACCTCCACCTCCCAGGGTAATGTGGTCTTCCACACATGGCCCAATGCCTCAGTTTTTCTCTGCCCATGCACCTTCTCTTTAGGGAGGTCTTTCTGCTGACATCATTGCATATGGTATCTCATCCCTGCTGTTCTCCAATTCTTGACCTTTATTTGTTTCTCCAAAACATATATCCTGGCCTGTCTCCATTTACTTATTTGTTATGTTAGCATCACTGTCCCGCCCCCACCCTATCTGTGTCCCCATCTCGCCTCCCCTGTTCTTAGCATCACTTTTCCTGATGTCTTCAGGTTCACTTATCTCTCCTTGGCATCTCTGTTCTGTTGCTTTCCATCTCCATGAGCTCATACACTGTATTTCTTTGGGGAAGGGACTCTAGGATTTTTATTTGGGAGCTGGAAGTTATCTGAGCATTTAAGAGTACATACAGCTTTTGTACAGGATCTCAGTTTCGTTCCCAGCACCCTTGTTAAGTAGCTCACAACCACCTGTAATTCCAGTTCCATGGAGTCTGATGTTCTCTTTTGGTCTTCAGGAACACCTACACTCACGTGCATGTGCATGCGTGTATGCAAACACACACACACACACACACACATACACACACGTGCGCGTGTGCGCATGCACGCGCACGCACACACACCTAAAACAAAAAAAAAGTCTTTATAATTTCCATTTCGTTCTTTATATCTTTTATTTCTTTGCTGAATGTTTTAAAATAAAATACTTGTTTTAAACCCTCAAATCACCTGGCTCAGCACTTTTAAAACCACTTCCCATGATCAGTTACTTTCTCATCACTATGGTGAAATACTCACCCAAAGCAACTTTTGGGAGAGTTTATTTAGGCTCCCAGTTTGAGGGTGCATCCCACCATGGCAGGGTAGGCATGGGGACAGGAGCTCCAGGCAGGTGGTTGCAGTGTGCCCACAGTTAGTGTATTAGTCATTTTCTGATGCTGTGATAAAACTCCAGGGTAAATTTTAGAAGAAAGAGTTTAAATTTGGGTTTAGGTTCCAGAGTCCATCATGGCCGGGAAGCATGAGAGCAAACAGCAGACCTGGTGACTGGAGCAGGTTATTGAGAGCTCACATCTTGAACCACAAACTTGAAGCAGCGAGAGCTAACTGGAATCGGCTCCAACCTTTAAACTCTCAAAAGCCATCCCAAGTGACATACTTCCCTCAGCAAGGCCATACCTCCTAAACCTTTCCAAACAAGGCCACCAACTGGGGACCAGAGAAGCCTGTGGGGGACATTCTCAAACCACTGCGTTCAGGGTGCAGAGGGCAGGAATTGGGGCTGGGCTATCAAACTTCAGTGCTTGGCCTTAGAAATCCCCCAGCTGGACTCCACCTCCCTTCCACGACCTTCCTAAACAGTGCCACCAGCTGGTGCCCATAGCCTGTGGGAACACTCATGTCCACCACATGAGCCTGTGGGACACTCACGTCTGAACAGCAACAGCCAACTGCTGTTCATTCCTGACACACAGTCCCCTGAAGCCATTTCTAGATCAATGACTTTGGCCTTCTAAGTGCCAGTCACCTAAACCATTACCCTTTGATGGTAAGAAAATCAGCGAAGAAAGGAAAGCAGCCAGAGCTGTCCGCTTCTCCACCTCAGGACAGGGGCTGTGTCTGCTACCAGATGAGGGGATCTTGATGGGCAAGGACACCCTCTGCTCTGTTCTGCGTGAATGAGTGCTGAGTGACACAGACTGTTCACAGACCTAGTCTTTGGAGAACCAGCATGGACTATACTCTAATTCAAACTAAGAGGACACGTGGGCTGGGGGTTGTTGGACCTCCACCTGCTGGACTTAATTAAGGCTGGTGGGGCATGGACCGTGAGGATCAGGGCCACATCAATTCCTGATGCCCCTTCCCCTGCTGAGGTCTGGGATTTATCTTCATATGGCAGCAAGAGAGCTCCATGTATTACCACTCATGAAGAAATGAGGTCACCCCTATCTCATGAAGATAAATATCGTATTGCAGAGCCACCGACAGCCTCCCTGGGCTCCTGTGCTGCGTAATTACTGTCGTAATAAATATTATTACAGGGAACCAATTACTGCAAGCACACCTTACAGGCAGGTACATGGGGTTCTGTGAAATATGCCCTTCCAGGCAGACTCACAAGTGCCCCCAACCACTGTCTCTGACCGCAAAAGAAAAGAGACCACCCAGAACAGAAAGCTACCCGTTCATCAGTCTCAGAGATGGCTGGTTCAAAATTGCCTCTCGTCCTCTCTCTGCCTCATTCTGCCTCAGTTTGGGAACATTATTTCCCCAGGACCCTGCAATGCAGATTTCTGCTCTGTAACCTGCAGATTAGTTAATCTCGCTCACCTCCACCCCTGGAGCTTCAGATAGCTCTAAAATGCAAATACTGATGCCCTGTCTCTGGTTAATGTCATTCAATTTCCCTGCCCCATTGCCTTCCAATTCAGGATCAAGTTCAGAATCTGTCAAGGCCAACTGGGCCCCTGATGAGCTCCCCTCTCTCAGCCCCTCCAACTCAATCAGTCTCACATCCTGCCTTCGCTCTCCTGAAACCCCGCCAGGAGTCCTCCCAAGCCTCTGCCTTCAGCCGGTTCTCCTTCCTCCTGTGGGGTTTCCTTCTGTGAGCTCAGCTAAATGGATCCAGTCATGAATATCTAGGTTCGGCACCATGCTCTCCTTGCCTGGTTTACACCAGACTGATGCTCCCTTTTAGAAGCTCACAGTGACTCACTTAGTATCTTCACAGGAGCCTGCCTGAATTCTACTGGACATATCATGTGACTCTCCATCCTTAGACATGACCAGCTTCCTGGGTGATATGGGCATGTAGTGGCTGCACCAGTGTGATATTGAAGGACCCATCCCCATCACACACACACACACACACACACACACACACACACACGCACGCACGCACGCACGCACACATGCACGCACACACGGGCCCTCGTGACCTGTGTGCCGGGGAATAGCTGATGAACTCTCAGGGCTCCATGCCCAAGTCCTGCTTTGATTTTCCATTGATCTGGAGATGAAGCCACGACCCCGGGAAGGCTCAGCTGAAGAGTCTGCCTCATCTTCTGTCCCTCTACATTTTTAAATTTTGAGCCTCTGCCCCCTTGAGTTATTTAGACCTCCCCAAACACAGCAGGCTTCCAGCAGTGAATAGATCTCTGTACCTGCCATTCCCTCTGCCTGGAAAAACATTGTCCCATCCCAATCACTTCACATTTTACCATGCCTTCAGGTTGGGGCAAAGACACAGTTTGCCCTAGAGCTCCCTGACACGTGCCTCATCTTCATTCTGGGCAGAGCCTCTTAAATCTGGGTCAAGAGTCTTCCCACAGCATCCACTATGACCCCAAAGCACAGCAAGGTGGCACCCTTTCCAGCTAGCTACCTTGTCTCCCACAGCTGACTATTTGTCCTCCCAAGGCCAAGTGCATGTCCCCATTATTATGCCATTATGCTTTGCAGCTACTGGCTAACTCAAGACAGATTGTATGGCTAGGGTATAGCGATACACATATGTAACCCCAGCTCTCTGGAGGTGGCGCCAGGAGGGTTGTGAGTTCAAGGCCAGCCTGAACTGCATAGTGATACTCCATCTCCAAGTAGATGAAACCACAGACAAAGACATTTTCCAGGCCTCCTCGCTGGCTAGCTCCACTCACACTATGTGATTCTGTTAAAGCCTTTCTTTTCAGTCCCCTTCCCCATCCTGGTCAAACTCACTATGTAGCTGAAGTTGACCTTAAACGTGTCATACTACTGCCTCCATCTTTCAAGTACTGACATTGTAGACTTGAACCACTAGGCCTGGCTTACGCAGTACTGGGAATCGAACTCACGACTTCAGGCATGCATGGCAGGCACTCTACAACCAAGCCACATCCCGGCTCTTTTGGGCACTGTATTTGCCACCCATACCTTATTCTAGGTAAGAACATCCAGAGAAGAAGGCACCTCATCCCACTAGACTCCTGGGCCTTGATGTCCCAGCAGAAGGTCAGTTCAGCTCTGGGCCCTTAGGGACCAAAGCAGTTTCAGTGTTACAGGAACATGCTTGTTGCCCTGGACCCTCAGTATTTTGGCCTCCTCAACAGCCCCCTCCCTGTAATCGTCAGCCAGCTCATCAAGCACCCCACGTCAAAAGCAATAGATGTTTGGAAGCCTGGGTGTATTAATGTATTATTCATGGTGTATGTATTATTTATCATTAGTTTGTTTATTTATTATTAATTTGTGCTTCATTATTGATAATGATGTGGTTATACTATTAATAAGGAGACCCTGGGGCTGTTCACAGACACCTGAAGCTCCTCCATCTCCCCACAAGGAGCCAGAGTAAGGAACTTCCCTTCCCATTTTACAAATAGGAGGCACCGGGGCCAGAGCAGGCCAGGCCTTGCCCAGTGCATCTTCTTGCCTCTGAGGTGTCTGTCAGGGAATGCGATGCCTGGAGAAACTCTTTACAGGGTCACAGGTGCAGATGCCTACATGCTGTAGCTGCTACATTTGTCCATGCCAGGCTCTCTAACCCAAGTTTACACTGGGATCCTCACACATCTCTTGTATACAATGCCTACTCTGTGCACACATGTGCCTTCCTAACCCACACAGACTGCTATGTGCCTATGTGCTTGCACACACACACACACACACACACACACACACACATACACACAGGTATGCACACACATGTACACATGCACACAGAGGTACACACATGCACACATGTGCACACAGGTACACACACCAGTTCTCAGCTAGGAACACTTCCCAGTTTCCCTTGCAATTTGGCTTGGCTATGTGAGTGAATTCTAGTCAGGGCAATGCAGCCACCAGGCCTGTGTCTGAGAACATGCAGTCCTACATGGTCCTTTCTCCGTTGTCACATGGTTGGAAAGGACTGGAATGATGAGGAGGAGGGCGTGGCCGCAGCACGGAAGAGCCTAGACATTTGTATGACTTCCACTAACAGTGCACACAGTAGGTGTTCAGCAGGTTCTTGGTGGGGGGGAGGAAGAAATAAGCAAATGAGTGGGCAGACAGACAAATCCACTCTGCCCTGGATCAGGGCCCCTCCACGGGCTTCCCCAGCCTCTGTGTCAGGGGCGGATGAGATGAAGCCATCTCTTCATCTCAGGTCAGGTGAGGGGGAAGGGCCACAGGCAGGTGCTGCAGACATGCTCGTGAGCTGTCTCTGTGGTGTCTGAGTCCAGGGGTGGGGCAGTGCATAAGGCTGGAGAAACAGCTGGAGGCTGGAGAAACGGGGAGGCTGCGGATGGTCAGGAAGGAAGAAGAGAAACTGCTTAGCTGTTGACACAGATGACCAGACTGGACTGGTCTTCATCCGCCATGCTCAGAGGCAAATGGTTATTCCTCTGGACCTCAGTCATCTCAACTGAGAAATGGGTTGATGGTGCTTGTTTCTCAGGACAGGTGGTGAGGCTGAGAAAGGAGAGGATGGCATTCCATATGTTGTTAGGGATTCCGGTGCCCAGAGAGGTTGACTTTGAATTTGGGAATCAGACAAACCAGTGACAGCTTCTGACTCTTCCATGGGCTGACCATGCATCCCTGAGTGGGTCATAGTGAGGATCCGTGCCTCAGTTTCCACCTCTGTCATATGTGGACAGCTGGCAAGAGAGAGGCAGAAGGATAAACAGGCAAGCTGCCCAGGGCTGTGCCTGTACACAGGGACTCAGTCAAGACAGTGGAGTTGGCCTTTGCAGCTGACCTCTCTGTGTCCCCATTCTCCTTCCTGCTAGATGTTTTATGGTTTGGCATGTGAAGGTTCCAAGGAGGGTGGATCCAGTTTCCTGGATCTCTCAAGGGTCCATAGACACGGCACTGTCCTCACTGGCTTCAAACATAGACTCCCAGAGCAGAGGCTGTAGGCGATCTAGCCTGTACCCTCCATCTTTGACTGCCCCCTCTCTCTTCCCCTGCATCCTCTGCCTCCCCCTGCACCTGACACCCTCACATCCATTCTCCATCTTTGACTGCCTCCTCTCTCTTCCCCTGCATCCTCTGCCTCCCCCTGCACCTGACACCCTCACACGCATTCTCCATTTTTGACTGCCCCCTCTCTCTTCCCCTGCATCCTCTGCCTCCCTCTGCACCCTCACACGCATTCTCCATTTTGACTGCCTCCTCTCTCTTCCCCTGCATCTAACACCCTCACACACATTCTCCTTCTTTGCCCACATCTTCCACCTTCACGCACATCCTCCACCCTCGGATGCAGCATCATGGGGACAAACTCATAAGCCACGGGGAGGCGTCTCCAACTTGGAATAATAAGTTATTACAGAATATCTTAAAAGAAAAATAGTTATTACTCAAGAAACACAGACTAAGCTAGGATATAAACTGGTCTTAATAAGTAAAACGAGGCAATTTAATGAAAAAAATTACAATTTAAAATAGGCCTCCATTAAATAATAATGCCTCATAAACACAGAAGTCCTTCAGCGTATAAGAATTAATTGCTAGGGTTTGGGAGCTGAGGGCAATGGAAAGGGATCTTTCTTTAATGTTTTTGTCTTTTTTTTCCTCCCAAAAAAGCAACTGGCGTTGCATGGGATTACCTCATTCTTGCACCAAAGGCCTGGAAATTTGAAGAGTTTGCTTGGTGACAATTCTGCTTCCTTGACCCTGTTATTTTAAGATGTGATCTGAAAAATGTAGCTTGCGTCTGTTCCAAGTGAGCTCATGTGACCAGGCTTCTTGATGACTAAATGGCATCGGGTCTGTTTTTCTGATTTGTACTCTCTCTCTTCTCAGTGTGAGTGTATAGTGTCTGCATGTGTACATGTTTGTACATGTGCATGTGTGCATGGGGGGTGAGTGTGCATGTCCATATCTGCTTGTGCATATGGAGGCTGGAGGACAATGTCAGGAGTCTCCCTCAAGTCTCTCACTGAACCTGGAGCCCTTTGATAGAATTCTGCTAGATAGCCTGATCAGCCATCTCTAGGGCTCCATCAGGCTGCCTCTGCCTCCCCAATACTGGGGTAACAGACATGTGCCACTACACCCCACTTTTACACGAGGACCAACAGAAGGTCTTCACGTTTGTACAGCAAGTGCTTTTACCACTGAGCCATCTGCCCAGCTCCAGAATTAGACTCTCTTCACTGAGTGCCTGGACCTTCTGCTCTATATGGCAGTTGACTGAAGCAGAGTGGTTCTCAGCCAGGGTGAGTTCTGACCCCCAAGGAACATTTGAAGATGACTGAAAGACACCCGGAGGGGTGCTATTCCGTGAAATATCTTATGGGACACAGGACAGACCCAGATAACCAATAGTCGCCTGGTCCCAAACATCAGCAATACAGAGGCTGAGAAACTCAACACTGAAGGAGTAGTCTCCCAAACTCAGGGCCAGCCATCTGGGCCTGGAAGCGTGGACTGCCCAAAGTTCACCACAGAGAGTATACCCTCAAAGCCTAGGCAAACTTCTCCTCCACCCAAGTGGATCAGCCCCCACCTTCCGTCAGGGCACCTGTCCCGACCTCTGAATGTGTAGTGATTGCACAACTTGGGAATGCTATGAGAAATGTCCTTTGCAGTCACCTTTGACAGAGGCATCCACTCCACCAAGAAACAAGCCCACTGGGACTCCCTCCTCCAGGGAGCATATGGGACTCTGTCCTCCAGGGAGCACCAGCTCCTCCCTCCTCTGCAATCATACTCTGCCTGCTGGATAGAGAAGCAATCTGCTCTCGGTATTAATACTTTATTAGGCGCACGCAGGCTGCAAGATAAACATCAACCTATTACATTTGTTCCATGATAGAACACTCGCCTGTCACTGGAGGCTCCTGGGGTCCGATCTTGCTAGAGGCCAATGTCCAGGTGGCAGGTGTTTCAGAATGGAGGGGCCAGGCCTGGAGTGGGTGGGCTGGACAGGTGAGCCGGAGACATTTGGTTGTCCTGCAGGATGCAGGATACCTGCTCCTAGTGACAGCGGGGCTCAGACAAGGATACTTAGGCCATGTCTTAGCTAGGGATGAGAATTCAGGGGCAGGGCAGAACATGCTCCAGTGGTTATCCCATGACATCTGGAATTCTATGGACAGTGAGCCTACTGTGTGCAAATATTGGGGTGATGGGTGGATCCAGACTAGCCTGTCCTGGGATGGTCACAGGCTTGGGGTGGGGGTGGGGTCAATAGAGCAGATCAGAGTCTCGTTCTGCCCCTTTCCAGCTCCACCTCCCATTGCTGGAGGTTGCAGACAATGCCTCTCATCCTGTGGCCGTGTTCTCACTGTGGTAACCCACTTCTCCTTATAAAGCAGAGCTGACAAACCCAGAGGGCCACCACCAGGACAGCCTCTGAGACCATCCCAGCACCAGAAAGTTCCCCTTCCTCAGTCCCCACAGCTCCCATGGCAAGGACAGTGGCCTCTGTCCCTGCTGGTCATTAAGTTCTGTTTTTTCTCTTATTAATCCCATGTAAACAAGGTCACACAGACTGAAGCCTTCATGGGCCGGCTACACTTTCTCAACAGCACGTACTTGACATTCCTATCTGTGAGGACATTTCTAGATTGGGTTCACTGAGATGAGCAAACCCACCCTGTATGTGGGCAGTACCACCCCATGACCAGGGCTCCATGGCTGACTCGAGAGGAGAAAGTGAGCTGAGCACCAGCAACATCTCTGTCCCTGACTGTGAGCAGCCAACTCAGGATCCTGTCACAGTGCCTTCCCTACCACGATGGACCGTGTCCTTAGACCACGGACCCTTAAGTGGCTTTCTTTCCTCCTTAAGTGGCTCGTGCCAGAGAAGTGACTATGACAGCAGCCCTGGGTGGGGAGGCCACTGCTGGGCCAGGAAGGTGAAGGTCACTTCTGCCATAGCAGCCTGCTTCCTCTCTTCCTCCAGGGGGCCACTCTACCATTTCTACCATCACTCACAGAAACCCCATCTCATCTACTGAAGCGTCCCTGAGGGACAGGCTCATAGGCCACTTGCCTTTGACAGGAGAGCCCTACCTCTCCCAGGAACTCCAAAGCCAATCCCCCCACTCCCCCAAATCATGGCACTGTCTTTCACCCCATTCTGTCACCCCGAGTGGCTGAGTCCATGTGCACCACACCTGGCTTTTTGCATGGATTCCGGATGTGAACTTGGGCCCTTCTTCTTGCAAGGCAAGCTCTTTACTGACTGAGGCAGCTCCCTGACTCCTACAACAGCTGTTGATGCAATATGCATTATACACCCTAGTCACCTGGATATGATATAAAATATACAGGAGGGTGTGCACAGGTTCTGTGAAAATCTTATACCACTTTGTACAAGGGACCTGAGCACCTATGGATGAGGACGGATCCCTGTGGTTAACCAGGGATGACTGCTTGCTTTTTATATGGCCCCAGCTGCCCCATGAGATGGTATTTCCTGTTCCTGCTTTTTATCTTTCATACTACACACACTCCTAGGCATGCAGAAGTGCTGAGTAAACACTCATTGGAAGGGTCCAATAGAGACTGGCATTGCCATCTTGACTTTATAATTTGAGATTTTCATTCTCCAATTAGAGAAACTTCCACCTATGTGGATCTCTTCCCTTTTAGCAGCACTAGGCCTCCTGTGGTGAGGGTGCAGGCAGAATTCTCAGGTCCTTTTCCAGGGCTCTACACCTTCATCATGAGGGGCTGTCTTGCTATGAGTGTTACGCCATATATCCTTGCTGGGGAATAGTGCTACCCTCAGTGGGCCAGGTCTTTCCACCTCAATTTATAGTAATCAGAATAATCTCCATGTTCAGAGGTTTATCTTCCAGATGATTCTAGATTCTGTCAAAATTAACCACCACAGACCCTGTCTCAAAAAAAAAAAAAAAAAAGATTGAGGGGGACACCTCAAAATTCTCCGGTGATGGACTTTACCCTTAGCCCCTCTCTCCCTTAAGTTGCTTTTGTCAGGGTATTTTATCACAGCAACAGGAGGAACCAAGACAGGGTCTCTCACTGAACCTGGAGCCCACGGCTTTGCTAGCCTGGCTGGCCAAGGAGCTCCGGATACCCGCCTGTCTCCACCTTCCCAGTGCTGTGACTCCAGGCACACCAGTATGGTTTTACATGTGGGCCGGGGATCAGAACTCATTCCTCGTGCTTTTGCAGCAAGGCCTGACTGAGACAGCTCCCTGGGCCTCCTGACCCCAGTCTTAGTTACTGTTCCACTGCTGTGAGGAGACACCGTGACCAAGGCCACTTTTTAAAGAAAGCATTTAATGGGGGGCTCGCTTACAGTTTCAGATGGTGAGTCCATGACCATCGTGGTGGGGAGCATGGTGGCGTGCAGGCAGGCATGGTGCTGGAGAAGTAGCTGAGTTCTCACATCTAGCCCACAAGTAGGAGGCAGGGGGTGCAGTGGGCCTGGCATGGGCTTTGTTGAAACCTCAAAGTCCACCCAAGAGGCACACCTTCTCCAACAAGGCCACACCTCCTAATCCTTCCTAAACAGTTGCACCAACTGGGAACCAAATATTGAAGTATATGAGCCTATGAGGTCTGTTATCATTCAAACCACAACACCCTGCTCCTGGCCACTCCCTCCATCTCAGCTCCATTGGCCTCACGGCTCTCCTCCACCACCTCAAGCTCACTCCCTCCCTCAGGGCCTTTGCAGGTACTGCCATTGCCCCTCTCCAGGAACACCCTCATCCCAGCTCTACCCATGGCCCACTCACTGTGTTTTGCTCTCTCTTCAAAGTCAAATCCCCACAGAGGCCTTGACAACCAGGCCTGCCTGCCTGAGAGCCTCACCTGCCTTCCCTCTCCCAGAAACCGCCTCATTCTTTACGAGCTCTCTGCCTGACTGTACTTTAAGTTTATCTGTTGTTTATGGCCAATTACGTACACGCTTCAACCCCCAGCTAGAATGTCAGTTAAGAGGGATGGGCCTCATCTTCCTTCTCTGCTGCATCTCTGCTTTGGGGAACTGTTATCTGAGGATGGTCAGCAGTGGCTTGCGGGGCCTCCGAAGAGCCCGTGTTGTGCCTCATGCCGCCTGCACTTCTAGCAAATGACAAATCAACACAATGTCCCCCACAGTAAGACAGACCGCTCCCCCACAGGCTTCCCAAGGAGACTTTCTCACTAGTCCAGACAGCGGTCACTCATGACTTCTCTGGAGTCTGAGTCTAGGTTATGGTTGAGTTAAGACCCTTCCTGTGGGTCACCTTAAGTCCCAACCTCAAGCTAGCCCTCCCCTGGCTTGAATATGACTTCCAGGTGGCAGTTATGTCTGCTAGTGGCATTCTTGGGCTCAAGGACACAGCTTTTGATTCTGTCCTCAAAGCAGAGTTGTGATGGGCTGTCACACTGGGTCGCTGGGCTCCAGTGGGCCTTGCTCCATTTCGGCTGCTTCTCCAACCTTCTCCTTGCCAGAAAGAGAAGCAGAAAGACCTAGATGACAAACAGCCTTCCACACTCAGGGAGTGCTGGCCATGGAGCAGGTAGCCTCCCAAGTGTGGATCCAACCTCACCAGCTCCTGCCTTCTCTGAGCTCAAGTCCCTTGCTAAAAAGGGAAAGCCCACAGGAGTGATTACATATAAAGCAAAAGCTGCCCTGTGACTCAGGGTTCAGAAAAAATACATTAGAGTTCTTCTTACATCTGTCTAGGCCTGGTCTTTTTCTTTCTTTTTTGAAATTGGGACTTTGCAACTATTACTTGGCACGTAAACACCTGTTCTTCTCCACACAGTGTGGACCCCAAACTTCTCCAGCTTAGCCCAGAGGCAGGAAGCTTGTCAAGTCCTCTGAGTGTGGCTCCAGCCTCAGGCCACCTTCAGCAAAACTAAGAAGGAAATGTTGACAGCTGGAAATGGGATCTTTGTGCTACTGAGAGCCAGTTCTCCAGCTCAACCGGGAGGCAGGAGGTTGTCTCCAAAGGTCACAGCCATCTCCAGGCTCCTGGCTGATACCAGGCAGAGGGATTTCCCTCTTCTGGGAAGCTGATCTAGCCTCGGCCTCTCTATTCAGAACTGGAAGGAACGAGCTGGCCTGATTCAGGGTGATCCACTGGTCACAGTCACACACTGCTCTGGGCCTCTAATACCAGTCACATACCCTGTGTCCTCTCATCTCTGTCTTCCAGCCCCCAACACATTATCAGAGATGCTAAGCCCACAGCTCCAATAACAGGAAGCCAGGGGGCAGCTGGAGGCCACATAAAATACAGAAATGCATGCCATGTGAGGTGAGGCAGTCTTGCGTCCCCCACCTCCTGGGAGGATCTGTGTCTTGGTCCTGGTTAGATTCACTGGGCTCATGGGGAAGGAAAATGAACTTAGCAGCAATGACCGAGAGAAGAGCCACTGACCACAGTGGCGGCTGGGGTGGATGCTGGGAGGCCCAGCTGCGGCCCTTCGCCAGCGTACGACCTTGGATGACGGTCTACTTTCTGTGGCTAAGTCTCCCCATCTCTTAGTGCTGTCAGACACGTTCTCCCTGGTGCTGAGACCCATTGGTTACAGAGCACAGATGAAGGAATTGGGCTCGGGGCAGAGCTTAGCAAACTGCATCAAGAGTCAAGTCCACTTGTTGCCCTGGGGCCCACCGGCACTCTGGAATGACTTCTGTATCTTCAAATGCTTAGATTTTCAGCGGTTACATCGGTGCCTGGGTGAGCTCTCTTGTTTTGCTTCCTGGCATACACATCCTAAGATGTCTACCATCTGGTTCTTTACAGGGGACATTCCCTGACCTCAGGGCCAGAATCTGTCAATGCTGGAGGCTGGGTTCTGATCCCTGCCATCTGTCCCCTCCCACATAGCCTCTGTCACGCTAGTTCTGAGCGGATATTCTGGTTCAGATCTTAATGTCCCCCAAGGGCTCCTGTGTGGGAGGCATAATTGCAGAAAGGTGGCATTGTTCTAAATGGTTAAGCCTTTAGGAGGTGGAGCCTAGTGGAAGGAATTTAGGTCACTGAGGGAATGCTCATGAAGGAGATACTGGAACCCCAGCTCTGTGAGGTGAGCGGTTTTCTTCTAACACGCGCCCACACCATGGGAGCATGTCTCTCTCACCAAAGAAAGATGTCTGAAACCCTGCGCCCAAATGAACCTTTAGTCTCTTCAAGCTGTTTAGCTCAAGCATTTTGTCACAGTAATAGAAAGCTGACTCACACACACAGCATCAATGTATTATGATCATTCCTTCAGCAGTTTCCACAGAGCTCCAGCTGGGGTTTGGTCGTGTCTCGGCCCTAGACCACAGCTGAGGAAACAGTCCTCCTCGGTGCTAGAGCCTCCGACAATACAGCCTCACACCAGGCAGGGAGGATCTGGAGGTCTGCGGTAAAGGTAGCCTGATAAGTAAACTCCCCCAACACCTGAAGTCTGATATCTCTGGGGAAGGTGTGTGTATCTCTCCAAGGACTCCGGCCTTTCAAATCCCACTGCCACCAAACCGCCAGTCACATCCTGGCCTCCCAGCTTCCCTGGAGCTCTGCAGAACTGCAAAGGCTACCCCAAGCTCAGAGCCTAGCCAAGCATGGGTCTAGAAGGCCAGACACTGGGCGCCTCTCCCACGGTGACCAGTACTGGAAGATGCATGCTGCAACCACCCTGGGGTCCTTTTTGGTGTTCAAACATTCCTCTGCTTCACAGGAGTAGCTGCGTGAGGGATGGAGGAAGGGCCTCCTGGGTGTTGGAGGTGGTCAATGAATGACAGAGAGGAACCAAAGTCGCCAGGCCCCCAGCGTTGTCGGGCCTGATCCCCTGCAAGTCCCAGCCATGCTGGGCGTACAATTCTGTCCAGCTCATTGACTCTGAGTACATAGGGCTGTAATAGGTTTATGGAAATATAGGTGTTTACAGCTTCCTGCTCATCACGGGAAAATTGACATTAGGAGAGTACATGATAGTGATCATATGTACTTTGCAGCATGTAAACAGAGTTAAAGTGAGGCTGGCAGGAGGCGGCGGGAGGAATGACTGGAGACCCAGATGCAATTGTGCAGGGGCTCAGGGCGCTCCTGCACCAGACTAGCTGCTCTCACTCTGGGAGTGGAGGATGGTGCAGGTGACCAGTTAAATATCGAGCCTTTGTAGGTGGTGCTGGCCCACTTACCAGTTCTGGGAATAGATGCCTGGGCCTTCATGACCTAAACTGTGTGTTTCCAGGGTTGGGTACTGGAAAATCTTGGTCTTGGAGGTAAAAGTTAAAACCTTAGTCATGCAGTGAATGGAGGATGCAGGCAAGGCAGGGTAAGCCTCCATCCCAGGGTTCTTGTCCCCTGGGGCAAAGGGGTAAGATCAGGGGTATCAATCCTTCCCTGTGTCTCTGGGGAGAAGCTGGCTCCTGGGTCCCCCAGGCCCTCGTCTGATGTCCGCCACTGTGAGAGGAAGGATATGGACCAAGCACAGGTGAGTTGGTGTGGCTGCTGTCAGCCAGCTCGGCTGAAGATGCTTCTGGGAGATTTCTAGATGGAAGACTTCTTTTTTCATTCTCAGGGACAGCCATGTCCCTCTGTGGCAAAGCTTCCCCATGAGCTCAAGTCCTGGGACATATTTGCTGCTGGGCGAGTGCTCTGAGCCCAGATATGTGACCATCACTGGCTCCCCAATGCTCATCCAAACCTCAGCCTGATTTCCCCCCTTGCCTAATCTCCTGGGAGTTGGATCCTCGGCAGCCACACCCAGTGACTGGCCCAGCCCCATCCACAGACAGCTACAAGTATGCCCCTTCCACCCTGAGTGTCTGCTTTACCCTTCAAGGCTCAGATCTGCTGGCCCCCCAAGAGCTTTCTAACTCTCCCTCAGTGTGGAAGGACACTGTATCTTGATTTCTGTAAATGTTCTTCTCTCTAGTGCAGCCTGGATGAGTTGGGCAAACACTGTTATCTGTTTACACACAGTTCTGCCACAGAGCTGCATGGGGCAGGGGACTTGAAAGGGGACGCCAGGACTCCCGGGAACAGAGATAAGGAATGTGGCGGTTCCTGCAGGGAATCTTCAAAGACAGGCTCTTGTCCAGGGCCACAAGGATCCCAGGCAGGTGGGTTGGAAAATGACATTGCAGGATGAACTGTGTCTCTTAAAAAACCAAAAAAGCCAAATCTCTCAAAGTGGCCTTATCTAGAAAGAGGGTCTTTGGAGATGTCAGCCAACCTGCAGTGAGGGAGGTTAGACCCTAATCAGATAGACTGACCTTTTGAGGAAAGAGGCACAGACCGAAGGAGGTAACCAAGGCCGGGCAGCCACAGGCTGTGAGACACCAAACGCTGCCACAGATGCCCAAACTACCAGGCAAGGGAGGCCCTTTCCTCCCAGGAACCCACCTTAACCTTTGACCTCCAGCTTCAGAGCTGGGGGGTGGGGTGGGCATCAACTTGTTCAAGCCACATTTGGAAGGCAAAGTGGAAGGAAGGAGCAGCCGGACACACCCCAAGAGCTGTCCTTCCGCTAGCTAGCTCCTTCTCTGCGGTTTCTCTGAAGTCCCTGTGTCCCCAAGGCAGCTGGGCTTGTTACATGTTTTATAAATGAAGACACCAGGACCCAGAGAAGAGCTAGAAGTGTATAGCTAGAAGGAGGTGGAGGTGGGACGTGAACCCAGATCTCAAGCAAGCCTCCCCACTCTGAAACAGACACGGTCACAGCGTTCTCCAGCCAGCAGGGGACACAGAGAACCCACATTCAGGTGAGGAGCAGGGGATTGGGGCCATCCCTGGTTTCTAGAGTCCCCTTCTGTCACTTGGCCTCCAGACCTCCTCGGATGTGTTCCAGACAATATAACCGTCTAGGGATGGATTCCTGAGGACATCAGGGACAGCACCCTGAAGCTGTAGGACCTTATCTGGCCACGCAGTGAAGCGAGCACCCGATGCCACACAGCACTGAAGTGAATGGTTGTTAACATGGTTCCAGCAGAGATTACCCTGTGTGGAGCATACAATAGAGACAATTAAATGGAGTCTGAGCTGCTGCTGTGACTGAGGAGATGAAGTGGAGGGAGAGGGGACAGGGGACATACTGGGTCCCCAGAGGCTTTACTGATCTCTTCAGAGCTGTGGACACGTGGGGTGCCAGGCATGAGCAGTTTTTAAAGAGCTTGGCTTTGGGACGGTCTGGCCTGTCTGGTTCATGCCTCTCCTTCACCGCCTTGGAAGGCACTGGATCTCAGCTCAAGGTCTGAAGGGAAGAGGAACAGGTAGATGGGAAGTAAGGGGCAGTCCCTGAGAGCCCCTGCAGGCCACCTGCCTGTGTCCCATAGCATTGCACTGGCCCCTTCACATGTGTAAGAATATGATGTGAGAATCCAGCTGTGGCTTAGGCCACACATCTGCAGCCCTTCCCCTCTGACAGTCAACTGACAGGCACCTACTGAGACTCTGTCTGTGTGCCCCAGCTTACAGACTCCCAGGGACTAGGATCTCTCATCTGGGAGGTAAGTTTACATCAAAGGGGGTGTCAGCGGCCACACTCCCTGCTCTCCACCCTGTCCCTGCCTCCTGTCTAGGAATCTGGGGGCCTGGCTTCTGGCTTGCTATGAAAACCTCCCCATTCTCAGAAAGATGTAAGAACAGACTCCACTTCCGCCAGCCGTGTCCTGAGTCCTCTCTTCAAAGTCCCTGCCATGGTGCTTTTGTCTGTCTGTCCATGATATAATAACTTTTAATAAATCCTTACTCTCCAGTAGTCTGCCTCAGTGTCCCCTTGAGCCCACAACTGAGACCTTTCACTCTCTAGCACATGGCTGGCTTCATCATCCCTGATTTCAGCGATTCCCCAGCCAGAGCGAGCTGTTGGCTTTGCCCCAGTGTGAGGGACACACAACTGGCTGGCCCTGGGTAGCATCACAGGCCTCTCTGAAGACCCGCTAGGTTTTTAAGATCTGGTCTCTAGCTAAGGCATACAAAGGATGGCGAATATTTCCTTGCAGACTAAGAACCTGGCCACAATCCTGGCCATCTAGGTTCTTGCTATGGTAGCTGTTCCCTTCTCTGGGACACTTGCCAGTCCAGAGTGGCCCGCTGGAGTGGGAAGTACTCTTCCACAGGAGGGGCAGGCAGCTGCACCTTTTGCCTGGATTTCTATCCCATGAATCTTGGTTGTTAATTTCCAGAGGACTGTACAACTTCAGAGACATTTGAATACCAAACTTTATTTTTAATATCATTTTGCAAAGAGCTAGAAAACTCTGCCAGGATAAACTCCCCACTATGTGCCAGGCGATTGAAGGACTTCAGATTCTTAGCTCTTCCTCCTTTGTAAGGTGGAGAAATCAAGGTAGGTAAGATTAGGAGATGTGCCACATAGTTCAGCTGAGATGAAGTCAATACATGACAAGTAGTGACATGGACAGGGACATTCCACATACGCGACAGTGTTCGGAGACCTTATTTCCCAGGGATGGCCCCTGTAGTTGTCTTCCTTATTTCTCCGGATGACAGGGGAGGAAATCGAGGCTCAGAGTGGTTAAGACACTTGCCCAAGATCACACAGCCACTGAGTGTCAGAGCTGGGATTTGAAACTACTAAAGTCTTCAGAGTCTGATTTGGGCACCCTCCTTCCCCACTCAGCCTGTGTGTGTGTGTGGCGGGGGAATGCTGGGGATGATTCTGCCATCTGGGAACCTCTGAAAGTTCACAGGCACCTAAGAAAAACCAGCTATTAGAACATCTGGTCTGTGAGTAACTTAGCTGGAATCAGAATTTAAGAGACGCTAATACAGGGAGTGTTTCAAGTCCATAGACATCCAGGAATGTGTCTAAGGTCACACAGCTTGCTGTGGGTTGATGGAGAGCTGAATCTGAGGTTAGGCTTCCTCATGGGCCGTTACACATCCTGCCTCGAAGGGACCCGTCCCATGCCTGGCAGAGTTCACCTAGCTCACCATCGTCGCTCTGTCCAGCTCTAGGCTCCATGTCCTGCAGGCGCTGGCACGGTTGGGTTGCCTGCCCATGACCTTGGGAAGGGACAAGAGTGGTTTTAGCAATCTAAACACACTCCTTCCTCGCCTGGAGACGCCCGACTGTTGAACGATTTGTATGCGCTGAGCACGTCACCTCCTTTCAGGAGACAGAGAGGCTGCCTGAAAAGTCATTTTTCAGCATTTGACACAAAGTCTCTTTCGCTCTCTAGCGAAGCCAGATAACTATCAGCAGCTGGGCCGATTAGAAAAAAATATATACCGGGTACCGGGAAGCCAGGGAAATCGCGGAAGCTGTTCGTCCTTCCTCCTTCCCTCCCGCAGACGGGCAGCTGGTCTCAGCTCTGCAGAGCTAGGGTGTCCAGCTTCCTGGGGACAGGTGGGGGTGGAGGCACCAGCCTGGGCCAAAGAGGTGTGAGAAAGTGTCCCTGCTGTAGTGCTGTGTGACCTGGGACAAGCCACTTCCCCTCTGAGCACAGTCTCTACAGCTGTCAAACAGACAGCCCCTGGCACTGCCAGGGATTTTAGCTAAGGTCGTACACCGAGTGGCTACACAGGGCCTGGCCGAGGAGAACTCCCTCTCCGTGCTCCAGAACAGCTCCAGAAACACCTGGAGGACACCCCTAGAAAGCCAGGGTCCCTGCTGTCGAGCTGTGGCTGCGAGCACAGACCTTGGGCTCTCTTGCTGATGGCCAGCCTTTTGCTCACTCACTGTACCCAAGATCTGGCAGAGCCACTTGGCAGGAAGTCAGGGCCCCAAGCTCAGCCTTTCCCCCTAGCCATGAGGTTAGGCGGAGTCTTGGGGGTCAGGACTGAACCCAGTTCTGAGGCCTTAGCGACACCACCCTGCTCTCTCTAGTCTCTACACCTGGTCAGCTCATGAGTCTTTATCGCTGTCTAGGGACAGTTTCCTCTCTGGGCCTCCCTGCCTCTGGCCTTGCTATACTCTGCTCTCACTGATCTAACACCTTCAGTCCCTGCTTCAGACACACGCCACCCCCCACCCCACCCCTGTGTGAGCCGCAAGAATAAAGCCCTCCACCTCGCCTAGACTTCACCGTCTCCCCTCCCCACGTGTTTCTGCCACACCCTTGGGCCTCAACCAAGGTGCCCTTGGCTCTGAGGTTCTGAGCTCTGGCTCTTGCCGGAGGGCTCAGCACCTGCTGCTCGCTCCTGTAGGGGTGACCTTCCCTCTCCTCCCCTTAGCAGCTAACTCATCAGCACGCTGGCCGCCACCTCTCCCAGAAAACCTTCTCGGCCTCCCTCCCTCCTACTCCCTGCTGGGCTTTATGGACCCCTGAACTTGCCCTGCCACCCCAGGACTGGGGTCTCCAGCTACCAGGTCCCCATCACCCAGGTGTCTCTCATACCCAGTCTGGTTTCAGTTTCCTGAGGTGCCACATGAAAAGCTCTCGTGGAACGAGAGAATGGACAGCACACCTACTACACACCACTCCCTGCGTTGGGCACCAGCCTCGAGAAAGCCAAGAACAGAGAGGCCAGGTGAGTGAGAGACTTGGTGGGAAGATGGAGGATGGGGAGAGGAAGCCCACTCTAGAGAGACACAGGCGTCAAGGGCCCAGAGGACGCACACATCCAGAAAGGCAGAGCCTTTGCGGGCGAGGCTTAGAAGGTAGGACGAACAGGAAGGATTCTCCGGCCCAGAGGCCTGTCTGGCTTTTCTAACTTCATTCCAGCTGACCTCCTGCCCCAGCAAGCGCCAGCAATCTGTATGAACCCACCCCACTCAGCTTTCATCACAAATGGCCCTCTTTCTCACTGGCCCGCTGGGCTCGGCCCCCATTGCCTTCCTTACGATCCAGACTTCCTTCAGTTTGTCCAAGAATACGAATCTGGAGTGCTCCATGCTCTCTGGAACACCCTGCCTGCAGTTGCTGTCAGGTGAAAATGCTAGAAAGATCAGACCCTTTCCACCATTGCTTCCCACTCCCTGATGCTCAAGTGAAATTTCCTTCAAGCGAACGGAGTCAGTGGGCTGTACCCTGCATTTTTCCAGAAAGGCTCAAGCGCTGTTTCCCATACAGTTCTCACCAGAGAGAGAGATTGACATGAACCAGACATGAACCAAAATGGAAGTCAGGGCATGGAGTGGGTAGCCAGAGGGCTCTGGTTCCACCTCCACCCCCACCCTTCTGCATTCCTGTCCCCACTGCGATGTGCTCTCAGTAGGTGCTGAGTATCACAGGTGCTAGCGCAGTGGTGAACCCTGAGGAGGCCGTTGCCCTCTCTGTGATTTCACAGCAGGCATAGGCCAGGCTCCCAAAGACACTATGTGGGGAAGGTGATGGTGGCAGTACCCATGTTGTGCCAGTGGTATACCAGGACTGGTTCTCAGGAGCTCACCAAAGATACCAGTCAGCTCTGGGCTAGGTCTCTCCCATCTTCTGCAAGGGCTAACCGAAGTTCAGGGGCTGATGAAGTCTCTTGGAAGAACCATATGCAGACTGACATTAGGCTCAGTGCTCAACCCCCATCCACAGGCAGGAAGGGCTGGACCAGTCCAGGCCAGTTGTATCCTGTGGTAGCTCAACCCTGCCTTATCCCCATTGCAGAGGCAAGGGGGAGGTCACTGGAGGCCCGGCTGAGTCAGCAAATGGCAGAGGTGGTCCCTTCTAGGCTTGCTGGCCCCTAAGCAAGAACTAGGTGTGGGCAATCTTTCCTGCCATCTGAAGCCAGGCAGGAGGCAGAATGCTGCTGAGGATGGGAGCCATTGGCAGGCCCAAGGAAGCAGGGAAGACGGAAGCTGCCCGCTGGCTCTCAGCACAGGTAAGTGCCACCTGCTTGCTGTCAGGTAGGGGGGCCACACCTTCCAGGAGGACCCATTCTTGGCCTGCCCTCCCCTACTCAGCTGCTGCAGCGGGAATCACCTCCTGTCCCTGGAACAGATGCCAGGGTCGCCCACAGATCTGAGCCTACGTACATGGGGCGGTCCAGAGGGAGCCCCAGACAGATGCCAAGTTCAAAGGGAATCACAGGGAAGCAGTGACAGTCAGAGCTCATCACAAAAGGGCCCAGAGTGACAGGAGAAAGACAGAGCCAGATGGGCCCGGCCTCCCCCTACCAGCCAGGCAGCCTCAGATCAGATCAGCTTGGGCCGTCTGCTCCTGTGCCCCTGGCAAGGCCCACACCAGGGCCCTTCCCTGCAGCTCACAGATGCTGTTTCCTCTGCCTGGGACACTGTCTGCTTCATCCCAGCTTCCCCGGAGTCCGCAGCAAACCACAGCTGAACTTGCAATCTACATGTAGTTTATCCTCTGATTCTGTCGTTCCTGTGAGCACAGCACACCACAGTTCATAAGGCAGTTTTCACACCCACTGCCTCCAGAGTCCCTTATGATAACCTCAGGCCATGGGTACCAATATTCCAACTAGACACATGCCACTCAGAGAGGACTGGTGACCAGCCAGAGGTGGGGTGCTGGAACCTTCATTCTCTAAGACCAGGGCTCTGGCCCTGGCAGAGGGCCTTGTACATATAGCAACTGCTTACCGAGGAAAGGGTGAAGGCAGCAGGCTGATGGTGTAGTCACTGCTTTCATTTTCTTCCAGAATGTTCTACTGCTGGCTTCCTAGAAGCCATCAGCCCCTACCCCTAGCTGCACTCTCTCCAGGGAGAAGGACATAGGATGCTGCCTACTCCAATATGGTGTCAGGTCTGGCTCCAGTGTCCCCAGCTTCCTCGGTGGACTTGCTATAGTCCGCCCAGGGTCCCCCACTCTCTCCCCAATCACAAGTCATAATCAAAAGAATAAAGCCCCTTCGGGAGCACCCTGATTCCTTCTGAGAGACGGCATGATAGCAACCATGTTTTACAAGCTCAAATCCGAGATAAGCCCAGCCGGCTGCCTGGCTCTGGAGAGATAAGCCAGTGCCTGCCTCCCTCCCAGGGTCTCACCAAATACCCACACCAAGGGAGAACACACTGCAAGGGCTAAGGTCTGGTAAGTGCCGGCTCCAGCCCCCACGGCCGGCACTGCCGCAGACAGCATCACGGCAACCACAGGGGCGAGGCTTGTGGACCTCTCTGCAGTAAGAGGGAGGAGAGGTGATGGCTTGGGCTCACTTGTGTGTCAGGGATTTCAGGAACACACGGTGTGCCCAGAGCAGTGCTAAGCACGCTCGTGTGCAACACGCACACACGCGCACACACACACACACACCCCTCCTTCTGTATACATACATACACACACACACGTGCACACACACACACGCACACACACGCACACACACACCCTCCTTCTGTATACATACATACATACACACACACACACACACACACACACACACACACCCTCCTTCTGTGTACATACACACATACACACATACCCCTCCTTCTGTATACATACACACACACACACACGTGCACACACACACACACACACACACACACGCACACACAGGCACACACACACCCCTCCTTCTGTATACATACATACACACACACACACACACACACACACCCTCCTTCTGTATACATACATACATACACACATACCCCTCCTTCTGTATACATACACACACACACACACACACACACACGTGCACACACACACACACACACACGCACACACAGGCACACACACACCCCTCCTTCTGTATACATACATACACACACACACACACACACACACACACACGCACACCTCCTTCTGTATACATACATACATGTACACACACAGCTTGCCTGCCTCCAAATGGCCTGGGACAGGTACATAAGGGTCTTATTCTACAGTCGCTCACTAGGATGGAGAGTGGAAGGATACAGGGCAGTGGGTGTCTGCTGTGGGCAGAGCTCTCTGGAAACATTGTAGCAGAGGAAGAGCTGCATGCAGCGGCATTCTAGTGTGAGCAGAGGAAGAGAGGTGTGCAGAGAGAGGCATTCTAGGGGTCTCCTGAGTTAGCAACTATGAGCCATGGAGGAGCAAAGGGGGCAGAGCTGGTCCCCCAGGGGGCTATGGAACAGAGCTGAGGCTGCATGGGTGGTCTGAGAGGATCCTGACACAATGGCTGGACCATGCTCAGTGATCAGCTGTGGGCAGCTCTGAGACAGGGGCCTGCCTGTTCTGGATAGGGCTGAGGGTGGCTGGCCATGGTGACCACTGTACCACCCAGATCACATGATCACCAGGAAAACTAGGTGTTAAACAGGACCCCAGGCGTGTTAAGCTGTCGCTCTGAGCCAAGTGTTAGTGTCTAAATTTAGTTTTTTGCCCCAGAGAGAGAGAGAGAGAGAGAGAGAGAGAGAGAGATCTACTGTAAACCATGTCGGCTTGCTGGCCCAGCTCTGCAGGCACCCTACTATGTGGCCCTGAGCCTAAGCTCCCATACTAAAGACTGGGTTGACCTCAATAGGGCCCCTCATGGCTCTTGGGGGACTTTCTCCAGGAAGCACTCATGAGCTGGATGGGGCTGGGGGAACTGGGCCACCTCTGTTGCCTCACCATATCGCCCAGGAGAGGACCATACATGCATGATCTTGCAAGTCCCCTCCCCTCATGGTGACAACATCCAAGAGGTCCCTAAATGTCACTATTACCAATTTCCTTCTTCACTTTCTCTCCCTGCATTGATTTCTATTTCCTTTACTGGGTTGTGGTGACAACCTGGGTCCCAGTGAGCACCCAGGCCCTCTCCGCAGTGGTCTGATCAAAGGCTGTATTTTACCAGCTTGCACCAACCCCAAAGCCATACTTCACCCATGATCCAACGGTAAACTGTATTTCCAAGGTGGAGATGGAAATTCATGGTTTATATCTCGCGACTCGAGATCTAATCGCTGGGCAATATTTCACAGGTGGGCTCTCTTCCCAAAGGTGTCTTTTACGGCTGGGAGAGCAGAGCGGTTCGTGGCGGCTTCCTCCCCTCTTCTATTTTTTTTTTTTCAAATGTGTTTCTATGTTCAGAAGGAGAAAGTAAAACTCCACAAACAAGTCACAACTCTGTAACCAGGGAGGTGGCTGCCAATCAGAGGTGGCGTCTCTCTTGAGTGGTGACTTGCTGCCTCCTTTGTGCTCACAGACTGCTTGGGACATTTGGGGGAGGGCCAGGCTCCGTTCCAATCTCAGCCTCTATGCAAGGGGACTATGATGTTTTTCCATTTGTTTTACTTAAAAAAAAGATTTATTTAAGTGCGTATGTGTATGTGTGTACACACATGCGTGCAGGTGCCAGGGCAGACCAGAAGAAGGCACCAGACCTCACGGAGCTGGAGTAAAAGGTGGTTGTGATTCACCTAATGTGGACGTTGGGAACCGAACCTGGGTCTTCTGCAAGAACAGCAGGTGCTCTTAGCCACCAGCCATTTCTCGAGCACTCTCCTTAACCCTGCTTCTTCTCTTTCATTTGGTCATTTGTTCAATCAGAAAACATCCCTCATGTTTTCTTAGTGCAAGAACTAGTCTTGGAACCAGTAATCCAGAATGTTCTGTCTGCTATCAACTGAATGTATCACTCCAGAATTTATACACCAAAGCTGTAGCCCCCAGCATGAGGGGATTTGGAGGTGAGGCCTTAAAGAGGTGAGGTTAAGGGGGTGTGTCTCTGTGAGGGATTAGTGTCCCCATAAGAGGAAGACAAGAGCCCCACACCTCCCATCTCTCTCCCTGTGAAGACTCAGAGTAAAAGCAGCCATTTGCCATCGAGGAAGAGTCCTCATCGGGAGCTGAACTGCAGGTGTCTGACCTTGAACTTTACCCTCCAGAGCCAGGAGCTGTAGGAATGCAGTGCCCACCCTGCGCACTGCTGGGCTGTGGCAATTGAGGTGCCCCAGAGCTCACTGTGTGGTTTTGCTTTAGAAGCAGATGTGAAGCCAAAAGTCATGGGGAGGAACGCAGAAGGAGGACCATGGGCCCCAGACCTCTGGAAAGCCCTCACAGCGAATGTGGGAACAGTGGTCTGAAGGACCAGCAGATGTCACCCAGAGGTGACTGGGTGATGAGAGGGGACAGAGATGCATGAGGCTCTGAGACCGGCTGGAGCCAGTGAGCCCAGATAGCCAGCCAGGGAAGCTTGGCATGGCTGGAGGCAGCAGAGAGCTGCAGAAGTAAACAGGACCCCAAGCTTGGCTCTGGGGCTGGAGTTTCCTGGCTGGTCTTAGTTTCCCTATCTGTAAAATGGGGTGACACTGGGGGCTTTTTATGGACTTTGGGCCTTGTTCTATAGAATGGGAACATTCACTAAAGATGGAAAGAGGACCATGGACATTTTGTAAAGATTTTGTTGCTGCTACAAGGGAATATTGCTCAGCAGACAGAAAAGGGGTAGAGGGGAGCGGTTGGGGCAGCTGTAGACATTTAAGAGAGAAGCCTGGATGGGATCTGGCAGCTCCCAGAGGCACTGGAGGGCCGTTGGTCACAGAGGAAGAGATGGAAAGTAGGGGGCAGGAGGAGGGAAGAAGGAAGGAAGGGAGGAGGGAAGAAAAGAGAGAGATGGAGAGACAGAAAGTCTATCAACCATTCCCCACTCACTTAGTCACTTACTGCTGGGACATATTCACTTGGTCCCTCTCCCTTTGTGCCCCCTCACCCCCCGCCAGCCATGGCACCTTTCCTAAGCCAATTGTGGGCCAAATAGTCTTAGAAGTATCACCCATTTTAAGGTGACCACATAGAGTCACTCATTCATGCCCAAAGTGTCCTGCCTGGGATTAGAACCCATAGGCTGTGTCCAACGAGGCACTACTGCCTTATTGAACCTCTCAAGAAGGCTGTAAAGCAGTGATTCTCAACTTGTGGGTCTTGACCCCTTTGGAGATAGAGTGACCCTTCCACAGGGGTGGCATGTCAGATGTTTGTATTACAATTCATAACAGCAGCAAAATTACAGTTACGAAGTAGCAATAAAATAATTTTATGGTTGGGGGTCACCACCACACGAGGAACTGTATTAAAGGGTCACAGCATTTGGAAGGTTGAGAACCACTGGTCTAAAGGGTTCCCTCATGCTGAGGGAAAGAAACTTGGCACCCATTCCACGCAGGGATAGATGGTGGCCAACTGGTCGCAAGAGGAGCTGGCTGAGTGGAGGGTGTGCTTCTATTTCCCAGTTCCTACTTCAAGAAACACATGAGTGTGGACCCCCTCCAGCGCCACACACACACACACACACACACACACACACACACACACACACACACACTGAAGCTTGGACAGATGTTTGGGTGTGCGCTCCTGAGGCTCAGAAATTTCTAATCTCTTGGCAGCCTCTTACACTCTCTTTGTAAGACAAGAACCCCATCAGCATGCCAGCCTGTCAGCAGCCTACGGACAGCGGAGCCCCAACATGTGTCTCATCTGAATCTCATTCGAGGAGGATGATTAAAGGTTCAGCGAGATTAATTTACGTGGAAAGATTAAAGCAAGCAAATCTCCCGGGCTAGGCTTAACCATGACCGAGATCAGGGACCTCGGGGACATTTCCTAATATTTGAAGAGAGTGGAGACTCTGGGGAGGGGGATGGGAGAAGGGACCGCTCAAATGGGGAAAGGAGGCCAAGGCACAGTGGGGGGAGGGGGACAGAACTGATGGCAAGGGTGAGATCGGAGGGTCCCTTGTCATCTTTGAGATCCTGGCTGAGGCAGACACTCACTAGATGTACTACAGCCTGAACCTCGGGGGTATTGCACAATTGAACAGGTCTTGGTCAGTGGTGTCTGACTCTGAAACGGGAAACTGAGGCACACAGAGGAAAAGTTGTCCATCCAAAGTAACATAGCTGGTAAGAATTGGTGTGCCATTAATCCTAACCCTGGGCCACCATGTGACTGCCTGGACCCTCAACTCACTCCCTCTTCCCTTTTCCCATCTCATCAAGCCAGAGCTCAGTCACGTGACTTGCCTTATAAAGTCAGTGGGATGGCAGGGGCAAGCAAATGCTTCAAATATGCTTAGCCATGTGGCATCCTCCTGCCCTCTTCTGAGAGGTGCACCATCATCTTGCAGACCCAGGATGGACACACGGCTCAGCATACAACCTGGAGCTCAGGCAACTGGAGCCGCAGTTCAGACATCCCAGCGGAGCCCAGCTTCAGTTACCAGTCCCCACCTGGCATCAACCCCTGCTCTAAAAGTACATGAGAGTGTTTTAAGCTGCTGAGTTTGGGGCTAGCAGTCACAATGACAGCTATGACTCTCACACACTGTCAGCTTTCCGGCTTACCTCTGACCTCACGCCCATCGGTACCGGTGGCCAGCTCCTCATCATTCCTAGAAAATTCTTTTGACTGTTATATATCTTGTATGTATGCATTCATTTTTTGCCAGCTACCTTGAGATGCCACCTACACAAAGCTTTGCCAGTTCACAGCCATGGGCCTCCTTACACACAGTGAGTGGGAAGGGGACAGCTCCCAGATGTGAGAGCAAAATGGTGCTTCAAATCCCGTGGACTGAAGTCTCACTACTTTGCTTAGTTATATAGAGCTGATTTTCTGAGCCAGAGTGTGGCATAGCCAGGCGGTTTAGTTCTCACTGAATGCCCCATTCATGAGAGGACAGAGCTCTAGAGAGCTGTATGTGACATACATCCATCCATCCCTCATCTTTTCACCATCTAACTACCAATCTTTGATCCAGCTATCAACCCATTCATATTTCCATCTATCCATCCACTCATCCACCTAACCATCTATCCTCCCATCCATTCACCCATCTATTCATCCATCCCCTCTTTATATATACCTCTATCCATCCATCATTCATTCATCCATAATTCATCTATTCACCATTTATCTATCAATCCTCTCAACTATCCATCCATCATTGATTCACCCATCCATTCATGCTCTCATCCATCCAACCATTCATCCAACTATCCATCCTCTTATCCACTCATCCATCCATATACCCATCTATCTATGCCATCTGTCCTCTCATCCTTCTACCCATCATATATTCATTCATCATTACTTTGAATGTCCATCTTCTCATCCATCCATCCATCCATCCACCTACTCACCCATCCTTCATCCATCCATTCACCCATTCACTCACCTGTCCATCTATCATCCATCTGTCTATCCATCTATTCATCTTTTCATCCATCACCTCTCATCTATCCATCATCTATCCATTTATTCTCCCATCCATCCTTCTGTCCATTGTCTATCCTCTCATCCATCCATCCATCCATCCATCCATCCATCCATCCATCCATTGGTGATGACTAAGACAGTATAGGTAGAGGTTTACTTGAGACTCAGGAGTCGCATAGAAGAAAGGAAGTCCCAGGTACCAGGACAGCTTGTCCAAGGCACACAGGATTCAGGAACAGCAGGAGGAGCTGACCCTCAAAAGACACATTCCAGAAATGAGGAACTTTCCATTTTCTGGTCAAGAATCTTCATCTACTCCAGGTTTTGCTTCAACAAACAAAGACTCAGACCCTGTAAATATGGGTTCCTGGCATGGAGCATGTATCCACAGACCCACATCTGAGTCCAGCTTTGGAATGTTCCAGCTGGATGATGTTGGGCAAGTTTCTTAACTCTGGGTCTACTTTCTACAATTCTAGCAGAACTCACCAGACAGTGAGCATGGCCCATCACCACTCGGTATGTGATTGGATGAGAGCAGTTCCATTGAGATGGGAGCTTGAGTTAACAAAGGCCGCACAAGTGCCTCGGTCCAGGGAGCCAGAGGTGGCAGGTCCTCCACATTCTGCAGAGATGGGAGTAGGGTGACCATCCCTAGAGAAGGCCTCCTCCAGCTCACCAACACCTGCTATCTATGAACAGTTAGTACAGAGAGAGGGAGCTGGCATTTTACCTCACTCCAGGGTGTGCTGGGCAAAGCCATTGTCCACAGAAGGAAGGGTCTGGGACCTGAGGACAGGATGCTGCTGGATTCTGGTCCCCAGACTCACATGCTGTCTCATTTAAAGCTCCCAACACTTAAAAGCTCCCATCGCCATTGTCCCTTGCAGGATGTGGCTGCTTGAGCCAGAGGGCCCTGATCTGAGACCGCATCTGGGCCACTGTGTGTTGCACCCCAATTAAGTACACCCTGTTACATCTGCAGCGCAATCTGAACCAGACAAGCCGAAGAGCTTGGTGGTGGCTCTGTCTCATTGCGTGACAGAGCAGAACGATCAGGCTGCCTGGAGGATGGGAACATGAGGTGAGTGTCTCATGACGCAGGATCACCAGCACCCATAGATGTCAGGCCCTGAGCTGGGGCAGGAGGAGCAGGAGGCAGAGGGGAGGCCAGCTACAGCCCAGAAAGAGGCCAGGCCGAATGCAAGACATGCTGAGACCGCAAGGATGGGTACCACGGGCCTTGGCCATTTGTCCCCTCCCTGACAAGGGAGATAAGGCCAGAGTGAAGTTCGCCTCTTAGTTTCCACTCTTGACTGGTGTGGTTTCCCAAATTCCAACAAAGAGCCTAGAATGCTCAAAAGCAGACAGTGACAAGAACACTGAACCTGGAGGGGAAACTGAGTCACCCTCCTTACAGCCTCACCCTTTCCTGTGGCACCTTCCAGACCTGCTTTTTGCTCATTATCTTGGAATTTTCTTTTCTTTCTTTCTTATGCATGTGTGTGTGTACATGTGTATGAGTACATGTATGTTCCTGTGTGTGTACATGTGTATGAGTACATGTGTGTTTCTGTGTGTGTGTGTGTGTGTGTGTGTGTGTGTGTGTGTGTGTGTGTGTAGTCCAGAGATCAACTTTGGGTGTCAGTCCCCAGGCACTGTCCACCTCAGGCACCTGTTTTGTGAGACAGGGTCTCTCACAGGCCTGGAACTCTCCAGCTAGGTGAGGCTGGCTGACCAGTGAACCTCAGGGATCTACCTGTCTCTGCCTCCCCAGCATGAATGCACACAACTATGCTGGCCTGGCTTTTTACATGGGTTCTGGGCACGGAACCCAGGTACTCAGGTTTGCACAAAAAGCACTTTACTGACTAAGTCCCTCCTAGACCCACATCTCGGATTTTCCAGCAATGTTCTGTCATGGGCAGCCATAGCTGTATTGACCACGGTTCCCTCTGGGTCAGGTACCAGCCTCAGGATCCCTAGAAGTGGAAACCTCCTGCACAGAGTGTGAGAACTCTGCACAGGCCAAAATGCCAGGAGCAACACCTTTTGTCTCTAGTGCCAGACATACCTCATTCATTTGTTCATTCATTTATTCATTGGGGTAGAAGTTAAGGACTCAGAGCGGATGAGACCAAGTGAATACCCTCACGGGCTTCAGCCAAGTGGACACTGACCTGGGAAGCCTCTGTCCTGCGCACTGAGTCCATATGTCTTCCTCTACATCCTAGGTGCATATTTGTACATGCTGCGGCGTTAGGAGGTGGTAAGCGCCAAGAAGAAAACAAGCAGAGTTAGAGGCGGTCAGAGAAGAGGGAAGGGGGCCGGAAGGGTGTCACCGGGGTGGGCACATGGAAGGGAAGCCCCACGGAGATGAAGGAGCCAGGTGTCCATACCAGGGAGAGGGCTCTAGGCCCTATGGCTTGAACGTGCAAAGCCCACTACAGGCTAAATTATCTGTCCTCAGCTCGTGGAACTGTCTTGGAAAGTTCTGGAAACTTGGGGAAGTGAAGTCTTGCTGGAGAAAGTGTGTCAATGGGAGTGGGGGTACCTTTGAGAGTTGTACCAGTCCCTGATGTCCTCATTCCTCTCTACTGCCCGTCCACCAAAAGGTGAGCAGCTTCCTCCCCACACACTCCCCCCCAACATTATGCTCAGCCATGCCAGGGGCCACACGGAACCTTCGAAGTTTCCGGTCACAGAGCCAAATGTCTGAATGGTATATGGGTGAAGGAGATCAGCCATCAGGACCTTGAATCTTGGGGGTGCTGAGTGGGTTCTAGGAGCCCCAAGGATCGCTCTGCCCGGCTGTTAAAGAAAAGAGCACAGCTCACGCTTACTATTTTGTTATTCATAGTAACTGACTGTGGCTTAATATTGATGTGTGATGTAGGCATGAAAAGCAGGATCAGCTTCCAAGTACTCCCAGCCATTAGGCCTGTCCTGGAACCTCCCACTCCGGGACAGACTCTCCCACTTCCCTGGATGTGGCATCAGACACCCAGGTGGACCCGGGAGGCAGTGCCTCACAGGTTCCAGCAGAAAGTTCTCCATTATGTTTCCCTTGGAAGCCCAGGTTAGCCCATGTATCTGTGGACAGATAATTAGGACTCAGCCTGGCTCGTGTCTGTTTTCACACCAAAGCACTCACTGAACATACGTCAGCACCGTGATGCGGGGGAAGGGCCACAGAGGCCACAGTAGGCAGCAGCTCGTCCCTGGGCTCTGGGGTGGGAATCCACTCCCTGTCAGGCACCATCTCTCCACTGCAGCCTGAGCCTGAGGCTAGAGTCAGACTAACACCTGTTGAGCCATCACAAGACTCTCAGAAGTCACCTCTGCCACCTGCCGGCCTCCTTGACAGATGGAGTCCCCGTGTGGCTCTGACAGGACCGGGTGACCGATGGGCTGTCCTCACTCCATGCTCAGCGGCGTCTTCCCACCGAGGCTGCCTCTGTTTCTTGCCAAGTCCCCCCTCCCTTCCCCTCAAATCGAGAGACGCTGTGATTTAATATTAATATTTATTCATGTACTCAATTCTTTCCCTGTTAAATAATTTCTCAGCTGTCGGAGGCTTCTGAAGGCTAATTTAAAACAGGTGTCATGGTTATCTAACTTATGCCCTCCAAGGCTCAAAGAGAAGGGGGAGGGGACAAGCATCCCTGAGCTTAGAGCTCACTGCTCCACGTGCGCCACCTCCTCAATGCACCTGTCACTTGGGGGCCAAGGCTCCAGGGTAGGAAACAGGAGAGGTACAGAAGGTGACCCCAGGGTAACATCAAAGGAGCTGAACTCATAGCAAGGAGTGAAGAGGAAGAAAACTAGGAAAAGGCACCCCACCTCCTTTAGCTCAGGCTGGCCTTGAACTCTCCACCCTCCTGTCTCAGCCCCCAGAGTGCCAGCCTGCACCTGGCTGTGTTCTCTGCAACTGACAGCATGAGCCTCTTGAACCATTCCTAATCCCCTGAGCCCAGATGAGGGAAATGCAGGAAACTGAGCAAGTCCTTCAAGAGCAGGGGCGATAGCAGGACGGGGGACGGGGGCCCCAAGATTTGGCTGAAATCTTGGTCCCTTCTTGCGGCAAAGGACCTTTCTCAAGCTTCCATTTTTTCAGCTATAAGTGCGAGTTAGTGCCGAGAGTGACTTGAGGGACCCAGCAAGTCTTGGCTGTGCATCTCTGGGCTGCCACTAGAGCTTCCTCTAGAGAGGGGAGGGACCCTGTGGCCTTGCACACAGTAGGTGTTCAGTACCTGCTCATCTCTCTCTCTCTCTCTCTCTCTCTCTCTCTCTCTCTCTCTCTCTCTCTCTCTCTCTCTCTCTCCCTCCCTGTCTCCCTTCTCTCTTCTCTTTCCTTCCCTGCAACCTCACACTTCAAGGTCACAGACCACTCACCTGACTGAAACTCCATCTTCCATCCGGCTCTAACAGGGAGAGCAAAGCAAAGAAGCCGCCCATACCCCTTCTTCTCTGCCAGCCTGCAGCCACCAGTCGGTGACCGTCAGTGGCTGTTGGGGGGCTTCTTGTTCTTTATGACCCCTCTAGATCTGCACCCTGACTTCAGGGCCTCTCCAACTCCCCCACTAACTCTCTGAGTGTCACTTTCCAAAGTGGCTGTGTTCCCTGCTAGTCCAATCCCCAAGTCTCCAGTCGCCCTTGCTAGGAAGGGTTCTGCCTGCCCAACCAGGGTGAGGCGAAGGCATCCATCATTCCCAGTGCCACCCAAACAAATGAGGTGCCGGCACGTCACTGAGCACATTTAAAAGTGAGTCAGTGGGGACAAAGCAAGGCTGGGGAAACCTACCAAGGTCAGTGTGCCGAGGGGGAACGTGATCCGTTTCCTCTGGACACGTGTGCACACCATAGAGCTTAGAAGCCATTTTGGGTCCCTGTGAGGACCCCCCCCCCCCATGGTCTTCTCTGGGTAGAAACAAAACCCCAAGGCCCAACTGCCCAGTCCTGGGCTTTCTAGAAAGTGTTTACCACTGGATTATTTCTTTGGGGTTGGCTCTGACTCTGGTCCTCAAGGCCACCAGAGTCTCTGCAATCATTTTTTTTAATGAGGGGTCTGTCCCCAAAGTTTATCTGTAAGCCAGCTTCCAGGATCAAGCAACATGTGTCCCCAAAACAGCTGGGTGAGCAGAAATCACTGGGACAATCTTCGCAGCACAGACTTGGTGAGTGAGCATGCCGCTCCACCTATGTGCCTGCTAAACAGAAGCAATATCACGGCCACCCTATCTCTATGATAAAACACCCCTGACACAAACCAGCTTAAAGGAAAGAGGGTTTATTTCCACTCATAATTCCAGGTTGTAATCCATTTTGGGGAAGTCGAGGCAGGAGCATGAAGCAGCTGGTCACATCACATCACAGTCAAGAGCAAGGAGAATGGGTATCCACACGCTCACCTCAGCTTGCTCACTCCTATACAGGCCAGGGCCCAACGAGGCCAAGGCACTGGCCTCTTTCAGACTGAACCTCCCCACATCAATTAAGGCAATCAAGGCAGTCTCCCACAGACATGGCCACATGATCCCTCGTTAGGAGTCTCTTCCCAGGAGATGTGTCAAGTTGACAGTTAAAACTAGCCCCACAACTGCCAAACTTGGAGGAGCCTGGAACAACTACAGAAAGTGCTGAGGTCAAGGCCTACAGTGCTCTATAAACCCCGGGTGTGAGTACAGACATCATTGTAAATGTCGTAGATGTCTGTTAGTCAGCTGCTGGAGTCCCTGGATGGCCCCTCAAGTTCCCTTGGCTCCCGAGGTGGCAGTGACATTCTCTTTACGTTCACAGTTGACAATGACTTAGAACACTATCTCCTTGGGGACCTTCTGGGCCTGAGTATCTTCTCACCCTTGGAAGGAAGACAAGACCAGACTCCTGTGTTCTCGGGGTTCAGAGAACAGGGAGGTCAGAGCAGGTCGGTACCATCAGGAAGGACTTCCTGCCCCATGTGGTCAGGCGAACACAGGGGGAAGGAAAGGAAGGGACCCATGCTGGGGGACACCAGACTCGGCTTGGTGAGGGGCTGGGGCAATGCAGAGAGGACAAAGCGACTCTTGCACCTGTCACATGTCACTCCACAGCAGTGGAAGAAGGACCCCAGTGTGTTCTGCCTCATTAGGCCTCAGGCATCACTTTTCAGATCTGCTTTGAGCTGGGGAGAAATGAGCCATCCTCATCTTACCTGGCTTGAGTCTGAGCCTCACAGACACAATATTCTACACCGGTACTCACCAGCCAAGGGCAGGTCCTGCGGAGGCTGACCCACCCTCAGCAAGGATTCCTGCACACCTGGCTGATTTGAGGACAAACCTAGTAACCACCATGACGGCCTGGAAATTGCTGGACCTGGTATATGGCAGACAGCCACCTCTGTGGGAACCAGTGTGGGGCTGATGTGAGTCTCGCTTCCTTCCTGGGGAAGAAGATGGCACCAGGGAGGCTGAATGGCTTTGCCAGCAAAGAAGCCCCTCCAGGCAGACACAGGAATGTGAACTCTGTGAAGTTAGGGGGGAGGGGAGGTGGCCAGGACGTGCCTACCCTTAAGCAGCCTTTTGCAGACACGGCGACTTGGGGAGTGATGTGTGCCCGTGCATGCGCATCCGTCCTGCTCTTTCCAACTTTCCCACTTCAAAGCACCCGCCTCCTCGGCAGTGGTGGGAAGGGCAGTAATGAAGCATGAAGGTTTGGGACTAGATAGAAAGAGGGCTAACTGTCCATCTGTGAAGACGCTAAGCGCTGGCTGTGAAGAACAAGCGGAGTTCTGCAGGGCTCGGGGCACGGGCTCTCTGGTGACACCAAGGGACCAGAGCTGTTAGGAGTAGGAACCCTGTGCCACGTGTCAGCTCTGGTGAGCAGCACAGGTGGTGTGTGATTCTTACAGGGCAGAAACGGCAGTGGGTCACATTCAGACGATCCCAGATCTGACCTAACGTCACCATAGAATACTACTTGGCCATACAGGGGTCAGGGGAGCTTACAGATCTGTGCCTACACAGGGCTGAATCTGAAAAGCATTATGCTAAGAGAAACAAGCCAAGCCCCCAAGCCATAGATTGCCTGGTTCTATAGAAATTCTAGAAAAAGCTGAAGTTCAGAGACAGGAGCAGCTCTGTAGCCACCTGGGCCTGGGGTGAGGGGAAGGTACAATCAATGGCAAAGAACAGGCTCGGGGGAGGGGGGTGCGTTTCTTCCACAGCTTTAAAAAAAAGTTTATGTGCGTGTGTGTATGATGCATGTGTGCATGTGTGTGAGTGTAGGTGCATGTATGTCATGGCACACATGTGGATGTCAGAGGAACAACCTTGCTTGTGGGTCTCTACCTACTATTGTGTTTGAGGCAAGGTCTTTTGCTGTTACCACTAGAATAAGGGGAAAGGATGTGGGGCACACAGGAACACATGCACACACACGCATACACACACACATATACACATACACACACACAGAGTGCACATCTGGGATGAATCCAGTCAGACCAGTGCTGACATCTCAGCTCTGTCCCCTTGAAAGCTGGGTCTTTGGAGAAGTCACATCCCTTCCATCTGTACACCAAGCCCCAATCCCCAGAGTGACCACACCTGGAGTCAGGGCATTAATGAGATCAGGAGGGCGGGGCGCCATTCAATAGGATTGGTGCCCTATGTGAAGAGGGAGAATTCTGCCTCTCTCCCTCTCACTTCCTGTCTGTGTGTCTGTCTGTTTGTCTCTCTGTCTGTCTCTCTCTCTGTCTCTCTCTGTCTCTCTGTCTCTCTCTCTTACACACACACTTACACACACACACACACACACACACACACACACACACACACACACACATGCTCACGCACAGAAAGAGCCACAGAAATAACCCGGCCACTCTGTGATCTCAGACTTGAATACACCTGTGACTCTCTCCAGGAATAATCAATGCTTAATAAACTTTAATTAATGCAAGGTGTAAAGTAGCTCCTTCTAGCTCAGGTAACAGAAAACCCCAACAGGGGTTTGACAATGTCTTAAACGATGCTGAAAATTACCTCACATCAGCACTTCTGAGCTCGGAGAACTCTAGGACTGATTTATTCACTAGCCTAGGCCCTCCTCAAGGTTCCAGTCTTGTCTGTCCTTCTTTCCTGCCTCCCTCAGCCATCGATGGGACACAGCAGATACACCCCAGTCCGGGAAGAAGAGGCACTGTTTCTTCCCAGGTGCCTCCAGTAGCTCCCTTGCAGAACTCCTGCCATTGGTTAGAACTGTGTCCAGTGCTCATGCTGCAACCAATCACTGACAGAGGAAGTGGTCTTAGCCTTCAGCCAATCACAGCTAAGTCCTGGGGGCTGGGAATGCTCCCTGTGAGGCCTGACTCTTTGACCACAGATGGAGCTCACTGATTCTGAGGTGGTTCTAGGAAAGGCGGGGAGTCTTGACTCCCCAAACTTCTCAGATGGGACCTCCATTCCATGTCCCACATCACTATCCAGACCCCTGCTCCCACACACAGCCTTCCCCAACAGGCATGTGTAGCCACCTCTCTGGCTCTTTCTATACCTGTGGCCTGACTCTGGCCTTCCTCTCCTGCCTCTTGCATTCACCTGACCACATGGGGCAGGAAGTCCTTCCTGATGCCGACCTGCTCTGACCTCCCTGTTCTCTGAACCCAAGAACACAGGTTGACCAAAGAGTTCCAAATCTGCAGCCCCTGGGAACCAAGACAAATGGATGGTTGCCCAGAAAAGACCAACAAGATTGGCCCAGCTTCAGAAGGCCTACCATGGTAGGTACATAAAGTATGGGCTCTGGAGCCAAGCACTCTGGGTGCAAACATGGCCTCTGACGTTTGCGGTGGGGTGGGGGTGGTGGGGTGGGGTGAAGAGCTGCCCCGTGGGGGTGCTGGGACTTGAACCTGAGTCCTCTGCGAGAGCCACCCACCGGCCCCCACAGTGGCTGTTTTTATACCTAGAGAGCCATCCTTTCAGTACCACTCCAAATGAGCCATCTGTAGCTAGTCAGCAGGGTTCGAGCGTGTTGATGGGAGCCGCAGATCTGCCTCGTTCCACACCGGCAGAAGGTCCTGCTCACAGTCAGGCCCCTTTGAGATACTATAACCCCACCCCTCGGCTGGACGTCCGGCCCCAGACTCTACCTTCCCTCATGACCCTCCACCAGTGTATCCTTTTGCCCAGGAAAGGACCCCCAAGGCGCATCTCATCCGTTGCTGGGACTCCTCATTGATAAAGCCACCAGGCAGGCAGGTCCCAGCTCCAGGTCCTACACCACCCCTCCCCAGCATCCATAATCCTCACACTTGCAGGTCTGACTGTGTACCCCAAACCCTTCAGTGCCTGGATTACTAGCTACAATACTCCCCCTTCCATCTGGAACTCTGACTTGGAAAATTATTCCCACCAAACACACAGCACATGGACCACAGCCATCAGCTCATCTTGTGACTGTTTATTTTGAGATGGGGTTTCATGTAGCCAGAGTGGCCTCAAACTCATTATGTAGCCGAGGATGACTTTGAACTTTTGATCCCCCTGCCTCCACCTCTCCGATGCTAGGATTACAGGTGTGCCCCACCATACTCTGGTTACACAGTGCTGGGGACCACACCTGGGGCTTCATGCATACTCAGCAACAACTCTATGCACTGAGACATGAACTCCACTTTATTGTATTTTGAAACAGGCTTTCACTCTGTAGCCCATGCTGGCCTCAAACTTGCCAACATCCTCCTGTCTCAGCTTCCTTGGTGCCTGAACAGCAGGCATATGCCCCATACCCCACTTCCTTCCTGTCTTTTTGATTCCCAGCCAGTGAGGACTGGTATGCAGGGAGCACCCGTGTTAATGCACGCTGCAGACAGTGGTCTCTGAGCACAAGGAGTCCTTGACTACGCTGTCCTCCACCCTGGCCTGATGTAGGGTCAGGCCCCGTGACTCATGTCAGGCTAACTCAGCTGCTGCTCTACAGACGGGCTGTGCTTCGAGTCCTGCCTGAGGGGACCTCAGCCTGGGGCCGCCTCCAGGCCTTTGCGATCCTTCATGGGTCCCGAGCCTCAGGGAGGAGGGAGCTTGAATTGCTGAGCAAACAGCAGTTCCCACGCAGCTACCGCGGCTCATTAAATATTAACACTGTCCATTGCCAAGTGCAGCGTGGATGTGTGTGCAGCTTCTGGGTGAGTACCGTGCCCTTGACTGCAAACCAGAGAGCCAATCACGCGCTCGGCTCCCTTCCTGGCTCGCCTCTTGTTCTCATAACTACCAGCACCATCCACTCCACAGCTAGCCCAGAGCCTGGGTTTCTTCAGGAAACAGTGGCGCCTGAGAGTCCTAGCCTGTTATAAGCTGGGGACCAGAGCCCTGTTCTGGGGTTCCCATCTGTGAATGGTCAGAACCCACACCATGATATAAACCTGAGGGTTTGCTGTGATATCCTGTAGAAAGCTTGGCACCTCACATGTAAACCCTGACAGGTGGTTACTCTTTCCTCAGCCCAAGCTCGCTCCTCACATATTTGGGGGACAACAAAAGGACAGGAGACTGGGGGTCAAGCCACTGGCTCTCCTGGAGTCATCAGCTGCAGTGGCATCTGGGGACTCAGAAGTCCAGCTCTGGACATACTGTCCCCCTCTCAGTGCCCCTTGTCCAAGAGACAACAGTCCTGGGTGCAGGCCTATGGTGGAAACTAGACCACACTTTGATGCTGCTGTGGGTCTATTTATGCAACACTGCACACGGGCTTCAGGCCGAGTGCGTGAGTGGCTGGGTACCGACTTAAGAGCAGCCATCGATCACGCCAAGAACCTTCCTGGGCAGTTTGCAGGAATGAGAGGTGAGTTAATGGCAGTGTTTAAGGGTTATTATATGTGAGTTAACAGCCTTGTGGACTCCTCTGGCCGTAGAGGGATATGGAGGGCGATTGCTAACAGTGGCCAAGACCCTCCCCGGAGTTCAGCCATTTGCGGTACTTCGACCGTTCCCGATATCCGCGTGCATGCCAAGGCAGCAAGAGGAGCCAGTCTCAGTCTGAAAGCATTTGGACCAGGACCCTAAGCCAGCCACCTCCTGCCACGAACCCACAAAGACTTACAAAGTCCAATAGCAAAAACAGCCTTCGGGAGGAGGCTGGAGAATGGGCTCAGTCAATAACATGCTTGCCAAGCAAGCATGAAGACCCCATTGAAAAAGGTGGGTGTGGTGGCACCCATCTGTAATCACAGCCTTGGGGAGACAGGTGGATCCTTGGAGCTCAGTGGCTACCAAGATTGACCAAGTCAGCGAGTGCCAGGTTCAGTGACAGATCCTGTCTCAAGACACAAGTTGGAGAGTGATAGAGGAAAACACTTTACATCAACCTTGTGCGTCCATACACACACACACACACACACACACACACACACACACACGTCTTCCAGGATGAGGGATTTGTGTCTCACTGGGAATAAAGAGATATACATGGGACCCACGAGGGCACTGGCCCCGGGATCCATGAAAAGCAGATGTACATTTTGGGGTGGCCCCTTGGGAGCACGTGAGCCCCATCACAGCCCCTCTTGCTGTGGTGGACAGTGCAGGCTCTACTGGGTCAGCAGGGAAGGCAGAAACAAAGTGACCTGTGATCTGTGTCCTCCAGACCATGAAAGTGGAGGTACCAAGGGAGGCTCTCGGACAGGTGGGAAGGAGGGTCCTTCCCAACCCCCAGGAGCCAGCTAGTGAAACGTGAAGTCCGGTTTGCTTAGGGAACATTGTCCCTGACAGGCCAGTGGGCAGACAGTATCCATCTTCTTCACCAGCCACCAACCAGGCTCAGCATGCAGAACTCTTTCCACTTGCTTCCTGCCTGAACTCTGCTTACAGTCCGTCTCCCGCCTGTCTCCCGCTCTGGATAGCCAGGCCAGTGATGCACCGTGTGTGAGTGTCATCAAGACTCGGAGGAGACAGTGCAAAGCCACCAAGCTCTTTTCTCTCCTGTCATCTCCTGGAGCTACCCTGGGCCTGTACCCACCATGTCACAGTGACTCTGGGCTTTCTCCACTCCACCATCGCTTGCTGCCCCCTGTGCCAAACCGCATCATTCCCCTGCCAGTGTGGCGTCCTCCGGGGAGCCCTTGGTTGGCCATTGGTCCCCAGTGAGCATGCATGAGGACTCTAGGCTACATCTGCTTTGTTCATTCTTTCTACAGGCAACCAGGGCATCACAGCCCAAATCCTTCCATACCCTGGGTGCTTGATAAATATCAGCTTCAATTCATCAAGACAGTCCCAATCGCCACTGCCCGTGAGCCTCTCCCATGCACCAGGCTGGGAGCCCCACACTGTGCAGACATCATCTCACTCTGTCCTGCAGCCCTGCCGCCAGCTATCTTTAGCTCATTTGTAGAGACTCTGAGACGCTGGTGGGGCAAAGTGATGCCCAAGGTCACTGGACTGCCTGTCGGCGCCAGGACATCAGGCCAGAGGAACTTCAAAGCTGGCTGCGTCCTTTCCTGTGAGGTCCACAGTCTCTGAGGACGGGCTGGGGGCGGGAAGGCGAAGCAGCATTTTCTGCAGTAGATGCACCCCAGGTACTCAAGTTTAGAGATCTAAGAAAGTTATTCTGTGCAATGAATAAGAGAAATATAGGGGTGTAAAGGGGAAAACAGAAAAATACGTGTGGCTCTGACACAGGCTGAACTGGTGGCCTTAACTCCCCTTTTGAAGCCCTGACACCCTCAGGACCCCACAAGGTGACTGCCCTGGAACACAAGCCCTTAACAAGGAATTAAGTGAAAACGAGGCCACTAATAACGGTTCGAATCCCATGGACTGTTGCTTTTAACACATGGAGAAAATGAGCACACATGGAAAACACTGGAGGACATGGCACAAAAGAGGCCATCCACCAGCCACAGAGGAGAACCACAGAAGAAACCAGCCCTGCCCACACCTTGGTCTTGAACTTCCAACCTCCAGATCTGGGAAAGAAACTCATTTCTGGTTTTTTTTTTTTTAAGTTTGCCTTTGGTGTTTTGTTACGGCAGCTCTGGAAACTAATGCAGAGCCCTATTGCAATAAATATCCTGAATATATAAAAAGTTCTTGGAAATGAATAAGAAAAGGGCTAACTATGAAACACGAGCAAAGAATAGGAAATACATTCACCAAAGAAAAACACAGATGGCGTTTGCATAGGAAAAGGTGCTCATGCTCACACAGGATAAATATCAACACACTGGGGTAACATAGTGGGGGAAACCAAGGAGTAGGAGGAAGAGACTGAGGTCCCAATGCCCCTCTGTTTTCTTGAAAGCTCTCTCGCAAAGCCCTGCCTCTTAAAGGCACCGCCACCTCCCCTACAGTACCCTGGCCAGAGACCAAGGTTTCAGGGCATGCTCAAGTCTTGGGAGTTTCAGGGAACGCTCATCCAGACCAGAACGTTCTCCTGGGAAACTGGGTCAAGCTGAGACTGCTCTCTGTTCTTTCTGAGGCCCCAACAATAACACCAAAATCAACACCATTTCCTGAGCTCCTACTGTGTGCACAGTACTTCGCTGGGTTCTGTCTTTGCAGTGACCCCGCAGGTGGGTCCTGTGACTCCCCTTGTGCAGCGCCGCCGGAAATAAGCTGCAGGCCTGAAAGACTTGTCCAGAGTGGGCAGTTAGGAACTAGCAGAGCGGAACTCACATACCCTGACCCCAGACTGCAGCCTCGGCCCCCGCCCACTGGGAACCTCTTCAGCTCAGAAGTCACCGCACACTAACGGGAACTAATTAGCTTTACCACTTAAGAATCTTGCATGCCTAGCTTCAACTTAGCAGGCACTCAGCTCCAGGCCTCCTCCAGGGACACACCACAGTCTTCCCTCCCCCCAACCCCGCTCTGTCCTTCTAGAACACAGCTGGGACTCCCCCAAAGCCAAAGACTCTGCTAGGGTTCCTCTCCTATCTTCCAAACCTTCCTTTATACCCTCTTCTCTCCCTTTGCTCTAGCCTGGGAATTGAGTATTCTTTCATAGCCTTGGCTAGCTACTACATCTAGGAACAAGAACAGAGTGGATGCTGACCGAATATTTACATCTCCAGGCCCTGCACTGTCCCTGTCACATAAAAGCAAGCCCTTTAAGGAGTCCTCTTTGGCAGATGAGCAATCTGAGGCTCAGAGAGGTTAAGTGGGCATGCCCAGGGTCACACAGCTCCAGAGGGGAAGCTGGGACTCATGCCCAGACTTTGTTTCATCTGTTCTATCCAAATAAATGTTTAAGGGAAACTGGCCTCTTCTGCAGCCACTGCCCCATGGGCCCCATGAGCGCAGACTGGAGAAAGGCTGCTTAGAATCTGCTCTTCTGACTTTCCCTCACAGTTGCAAAGCTTGTTTATCTTTTAAGGCTTTGCCTGCCCCCCCCCCCCCATCCTGAGACCCAGCACGCGGCTTTTCTGGTTCCCTGTAATGTCTTTGGGACAATGTGAGCGGCTGTACTTGACAAGCCCAGGAAGTGGCTCAGAGGAAGGTAAATGAGCCTCTTGGCCTCAGGATAGTTTGGGGAGTGGAGCAGGTGCCACAGGCCCAGAGGAGAGAGCAGAGGTGGATGGTCCTACAGGATTGGCATCCTCTGTAGTCCATCCCTACACTGTTCCCACAGCTCCAGGAGTTGCTTTCTCTGGGGATGAATATGCATCAAGCAGCACCTGCTGTACACAGTGGTTATTCTGTAGCACCTGCTGTATACAGTGATCACTCTGTGGCTTCTGGCTCTCCCTTCCCTCCTGAGCCCAGTAGGCACTGTGAGGCCTTGAGGATTCTGGGTGGAGAAGGGCAGCCATGTTGAGAATGGAAGGCAATGCTGAAGTGTGGGGCAGTCTTTCTTCCCTTTACCAGACTCCTAAGTGGAGGCATTCACATATATCCAGGGGAGGGCCCAGAGACCAACCCCTGCAGAGCGATAGGTCAGAGGCCCCATGGTTGTTCCCAGCAACCTATAATCCTTGCCTAGTGGCCGTGGTGAAACACTAGCCCCAATCAACTTCCACCCCACTCAAACTCACCTAGTTCCCTGAACAGCTGCTTCTCTAGGGAACTTGCCCCACAGCGTCTCTAGTGTCCCAACCTGCGTGTCCATATCTGCCTTGCATGCCGTGACTGATAGAGACAGGCCTGCCAGCCACACAGTGACTCCACACAGAGCCAGGAGGTTGAAGTACAGAATGAAAAGTCACTGCTCCTGTCCCTGGGTCATGACTGATGTGACTTCAACTGGAATGGCCACTGTCACCCATAGTGAGCATGAGCTCGATGCTAGCACTTCCCACACATTCTGTCACTTAGACCAGTGGTTCTTAACCTTCCTAATGCTGCGACCTTTAATACAGTTCCTCATGTTGTGGTGACCCCCAACCATAAAATTACTTCGTTGATACTTGATAACTGTAATTTGCTACCATTAGGAATCATAATGTAAATATCTGATATATGACCCCTGGGTTGAGAACCACTGCCTTAGACCATCCCCACCACTTAATGAGCCCCAGCAGGGTCCCATCCACTGGTAGAGAAGGTGGGCCAGGATTCCCTTCTGCCACACACATGTACTTCCCTGCCCAGGGAACCAGTTCCCTCCAGGAAGCCAATCAACCCCTGGGTCTAACAGCTATGTCCTCTACTGAGCATTGAACAGCGAGCCCTTCTATGCACTGAGTACTGTCCTGGGTTTGTGGCTTAGATCTTCAAAGTCTTCCCAAAGGCTCCCGTTTTGAACACTTAGTCTCTAGGCAGCGGGACTACTGAGGAGGTGGTGAAATATTTAAGAGGGCCTGGCTGGAGGAAGTGGGCACCAGGGGCCCTTTGAAAGTGATGCCAGGCCCTGGAGCCTCCTTGGCACTCTGTTTTCTAGTTACCCATGATGGGAACAGCCTCCACCAGGCAGTCCTGCTGACAAAGACTAAGCTGCCCTGGTTGGGCCTTCCATGCCATGATGGACTGAGACCTTCTGAAGCTGAGAGGGAACAGAAAGGGTGGACGGGGGCTCTTGCACATTCTGTATTAGAAAGAGACACCTGTCCTCCATATTATAGAATGCAATCTGCACACACACACACACACACACACACACACACACACACACACACCGTTGATGGTGTATTTATTGTGGGTTAATCCCTCCCAGCCCAGATGCCACCAGAGGGGACAAGGTTGATACTGGACAAGACATGGACTTGATGAGTCTCAATAAATCCCTGACCCTTGCCGAGTGTGGGGAGGAGCAGGAGAGACCGAGACACTGAAGATCTCAGCAAAGCTGCAGGCCACCTGAGCAGGGAGTGAGCTTGAGCAAGGATTGACTGGCAGCCTTTGTCCCCGCCTCCTCTCTCCCTGTATAATCTGGCAGCAGAGATGAGATGGAACAGAGATTTTTAGGATGCTAATCCCTTGTCTTCTCAGATCCCTGTCTTCTCTGAATGAAGCACGGTTTAAAGAGTCGACTCCCATTTCTCCTCGCTGGCTTGTGACAGCTGCCATGGGCCAAATTCTGATTTGATTCCAAAACCACGAACCTAAATAGACCTCCCCTCATTTAAGTGGTTCCCGTCAGATGCCATCCCAGGAGGGGACAGGTCCAATACCACCTGGATTCTTTGTCACTGATTCTCCTAGAAACACTCTGAAGGAAGGTTCAGCCCATTTTACAGACATAACCATTGAGGTTCAGAAGGCCACAGGGCTGGGAAAGACCCCAATCCAGAGGTTCCTGAGGCCTTTTGACCCTTATTACACTCTGAGGGAGAATCCGGTGACACTCCTGGTATGGAATGACTGTTTTCTTTCTTCCTCTCTCTGGGGCCCTCCTTCCCAGAGGGTCTTTCTCTCTCTGCTCCTCCCAGAAGACCCAGAAATAGTCCTTAGTGTCCCCGTAGGGACCTGGGCCTGGTTGAGACTTGGATGTTTAGGGCTGGGGAGATGACTCAGAGGGCAAGAGTGCTTGCTGCACAAACATGAGAACTTGAGTTCAAATCCTCACACCCGTGTAACCGTGGGCGTGGGCCACACAGGTCGGTAAGCTCAGGGTTGTGGAGGGGAGACTGGTGGGGCCTGGAAGCTCACCAGCCAACCGCCTAGCTGCCTAGCCCAGTGCTTCAGAGTCAGTGAGAGACTCTGTCTCGAGGGAATACAAGGGAGAACAGTAGAGGAAGATACCCAACATCCTCCTCTGTCCTGAGTGTGTGTCTGCACAACACAGACATACACAAAGATAGAGGGAGGAGGGGGAGGGAGGTAGGGAGGAAGGTAGGGAGGGAGGTAGGGAGGGAGGGAGGGGGAGGGAGAGAGTGAGAAGGAGAGGAGAAAGGGAGAGAGAGGGAAAGAGGGAGAGAGGGAGAGAGAGGGAGATAAAGACAGAGAAAGAAATGGAGGGAGAGAGAGTACGTCAGAGGGAAGAAGAGGCCCACATCAGTCCATCAGCCCTCTGTGTAGAATCCTCTGTGGCTCCCTGTTGCCTACCTGCTCAGGAACCCAAACTGTACTGACTGAGAGCATGCTCAGGAGGCAGATCCAGCTGGAACTAGGCCATTTTCCTTGGATAAATGTGCCAAGTGAACAGTGGGTTTCCAGAGCTGTCCAGGGCCCAGGACACAGGGTCAGCAAAACAGAACAGCCCCTGGAGAAACTCTGAATCTTATGGTCTTGGTTACAGCCCTGTGTGACTGACAAGGTAATTAGGGGTTGAAGCCATTCAACCCAGGACAACACCCCTGAACAGGAGTCCAGGGATCAGGAGTTGCTTGGTGTGTGTGTGGGGGGGGTGCCACCAAGCTAAGCCCTGAAGGATGAGTGGCAGATTGCCCTCTGAACCTGCTGCCTCCCCCTTTCCCGAGACCCTCCACTTCCTGCTCTCCTCCAGTTCTCCAGGCTGCCCTCATCTCCTCCCTACACACTCTAACTCCAGGACACCTTCTCCAGCAAACCTTTGCCTACACAGCCAGGTTTATTTTCCCTTGAAAAGCAAGAGGCTCAGAGAGGGTCAGCAACTTGATCGAGGTCACACAGAGTCCTAAATATCAGGGCAGAGGGCTGCTGGCATGATCCCCTGAACAAGGACAGACTGGGCAGGTGCCTAAGACGCCAGTATCCATACCTGGACTGGGCAACGAAGCCTGGGCAGGTGGGCGGCGGCAGCTCAGACATGCTGTCAGGAGGATATTAACAGGCCATCCATCCAATTAGAAGCCAGTAATTAAAATTCCTCTTTCCTCCTAGCACATAGTATTAAACCAAACACTTCATTATCCGCCTCTTACCTTTCTGATTAGCATAAATGGGGGAAAACTGGAGAGCAGGCAGCGCTAATTAACACCTGGGGTGCCTGGGGCTGTGGTCTGTTGGTGGTTCCTACCCTGGCCCAGGACTGGTCCTGTGCAGGGCACAGCTAGGCAGGGGCCAAAACAAGAGGTCCCGAGGTTGGGTGTGTGGTGGGGAAGGGCATTCAGTTATTCCAGGGACTTCGGGTCTGAGGAAGGAGGCTTGGAGCTTGCATTCAGTGAGGGAACCCTTTCTGATGGTGGGGGATGATCCTGTGGGTAACTTCCCAGTCTGATGGGGGAGGCTCAGGTGCTGCCTTTGCAGGCTCCCAGGCTGACAGGAGATGCACAACTGCTGTCCTGACGCAGCCTACAGTGCCCGATGGAGGTGATGCAAGGGAGACTCGGGGAAGAGTGTTGCCTGTGAGGACCTGTCCGTCTGAGGCAATCCGATGAAGCAGAAAACCCGCGCATCTGGAGCTGAACCAGAACCAAAGGAAAGTTACTTAGCCTCTCTTAATTGCTGTCTCCTCATCTGCAAAATAACCACTTAGTGTCCATTAGCCCTGCAGCCCGTGGAGGGAGGTGGGGTGAGCTGGCCTGATTTCCTAACCACTGGCCTGACCCAGAGGCAGAAGCCAGAGCAGGCCCAGCGGCTGCAGGGGAATGACATGGGGGCCACAGAGAGGAGCCGAGCCCCTGCCTAGGGTGACTACAGATGGGGGCTGTGACAGAGACCCACAGAGCCACAGCATATGGACTGGGCAGCCACAGGGTGAGGTCGCTCACTGCAAGAACATGGAGCAGGTGACCCGCTGGGACCTTGGTTGCCAGGGTCAGCACCTTTCCGTCCCCAAGATCCAGAAGAACCAGAGAGAAGCAGAGGTTGACGCTGTGGGGGATGAAGGCAGCTCCGTGGTGGGCAGAGTTGAACACAGCACAGAGGCGGGCAGAGCTGGGCACAGCACAGAGGCGGGCAGAGCTGGGCACAGCACAGAGATGAGCAATGCTCAGTGCAGCTCAGCAGCAGGGTGCTTGCCTCCTGTGTGGAGGCTTTGAGTCCCATCCCCCTTCAGCGCTAGGGATAAAGAAAGCTGTGGGAGTCAGGAGGTTCTCATGGGACCTGCTGAATAGGAACCAGGCCTCAGCCTATCCTTGTCACGTCGGTCGCTGTCACACCATGAGGTTGCTCTCAGGCTACACAGACTTGGAGGGAGATGGAGGTTACGTGGCTGGAGGTCAGTGGAACCCAGAGCCACCTGGGACTGTCCCTGGTGAGGATGCTGCAGCCTCCTTCTGTGTCCTCAGCATGAGCCTTGGCAGACGAGGCCTCCGGTGGGGTTCAGGCCTGGGAACAGTGGCCTCAGCCTCACTTTTTTAAAGGCCAAGTTCAGGAACAGAGCCAAGCTGGATGGGATAGGAATCTTAACTCTGACACCCACTTGCTGGGCGTCCTTGGGCTGATGGCTTAGTCTCTCTGAACTCATCTCCTGTCTGTGGAGAGGAGGGGGGAGACATAACATGAGCAAGATGGATACATGCGCTCTCCCAAGAGTTTGCTTCCTTCCCCAAGGGTCACTTTCTCCACTGACATGGCACCTCAGACAATGGAAGAGTCAGCCACAGTCCTGGGCGTGGGCTTACCCAGTCAGAATGATGCCCTCCTGTTGGAAAAGGCCAAGCAGGGCTAGCTCTTGCCCCGGGGCCTTGGAGGGGCCTGGAGCAGTGGACTGCCTCCTAGATGGGTTCCCGCTGGGTAACTGTTTCCACAGACTGCCATCAGCAGACGTGAAATTATGTGTGCGAGCATTAATACCTCACCTTTCACCAGCCCCGTGTCTCTCATCAAAACACAACCCAGCATTAATCAATTAGCCTCCTGGCCTTGCACCCACTCCTCATTAGCTCCCTCCTCCCTCGGCTAAGATCGAGGCACACGAGGGTCGCATCATGGCTCCAGCATCCGGAAAGCTCAGCACTCTCTGCCTCCAGGCCTGCCAGAGCACTTCTCCTGTGCCCACGGCCCCAGCACAGTCCACATTCAGCCCCCAGCTCAGGTTGGCCGTCCTTGAGTTGGCACAACCACCCTATCCCTGCAGCCCATTGGGCTGAGGCTCTTTGGCAGGAACTCGGCTTTCTGATGCCCAGAGGCCCTCCCATTCTGGGGCTCAGCAGCATCACCCATGGAGAAGTGCGTGAGCTGGTACTGGCCATTCTCTGTGCCGAGGCTGGTGTCCAGTGGGTTCGTAAGAAATGGCCAGCAGACTGTGCACAGGGATGGGGTGTTCATTTCCATGCAGCCATGCTAACCGGGCATCATCATCTCCTTGGTACATATGGAGGAAGAGGCAGAAGTTCAGAGAGGGTGATGGGTACCCAAGGTCACACAGCACAAAGAAGACAGAGTCAGGACCTGGAGCCATCAGTTCTTGGTGGCTCCCACAGAAGGAGGGTCTGAAACCCATCCTGAGCTGGGTGCTAATGCAACCGCCAATCAAGCCTCTGGGGTCACAGCTGTGGAGGAGGGGCCCTCAGGCGGGAGACACAGGAGCTTCACCACATGTGCTGAGACAGTAGAGCTGCTTACAGACCCAAGTCTACCAGCTCCCCTTTCCTCCCTCTCCCTTAAGGAGCTGCCTTGGAAGCCCTGACCCAGAAGCACCTGCCCAGGTATGTGTTGGGGACCAGGCTGCACGGAGAATACTTGCCCCATCTGAAGGCAGGTTTGCATACAACAGGCCACTGTGGCCTCGGGAGAGTGAAATCTCTCCGGCAAGTCTGTGGGTGACATGGTTCTTGGGGAATGAGAGCTCAGAACTGAGGCCTAGGAGGACGCGGAGCCTGAGGCTCATCCTTCCTACAACCTGGGTCACTCAGGCCCAGGCCTGCTCTGAGTGTCTCCTAGAGTAAGGTGAACCCAGCTGGGGAATGAGACAGGGCTCCAGGAGCTCTGAGGCGTGGCGATGGACTTGTATACACGGCATGAGGTTGGGGTGTGAATGGGAGTTCCCACAGAAGCTGCTCCTGCGTTGAACACACTACAAGGCCGATAGACTGTTGAAGACTTCAGTTTTTCTGGGGAGTTGGAATGCTACCAATCCTAACCAAGGTATCTTCAGTCCTCTGAATAATGGTCAGTTGCCTACCTGTTTTTAACCTGACACCCTTTTGGCTATCAGGTAAAATCCCTTTGGAATGTACAAACTGACTCCCAGCTTCCACCAAAGGCTAAGAATGTCTTCAGATACCATCTGAGGCCTATGGCCGTGGTTTCCCATAACCCGCCTACCTCATGTTTCTAACAATGTATCTGAAAAATGCCTTGACTCCTGATTTTCATTGCTGCCGCTGTTCTATTTATTAACTACAAGCTCTTCATTGAACATAGTATTTGGCGTGACCTTGATCTGCGTCCCCGGCCACGGTCACTCATACCTGGCGGCAGAGTAAATCATCTCTCTTCCCCTGTACGGGTCACGTGGCTTCCCTGACCCGAATGGCCTTATCTATGAGGTTGGATGTTAACCCAGCCACGGGGTGGGAGGAGGAGAGGAGCCACCAGGCCCCACCTGGCTCAGGGTGAGAATCCAGCCACTGCTGTTTAATTAGCAGCCACTGTGCTGGCCACAGCTTCCTCGTGGAGGCCAGGTGCCAGGGCCCAGCTGAGTGCAGAGAACAGGCCTGGGCACCGGACATGGTTCAGGCTGGGTGCGGGCTGGACACAAGCCAGATGCAGGGCTCAGTGGGGACTGAGCAGGCCTTCTGTGCCCAGTGAGGACAAGGATCTCAGTGCTGGCCTCTGAAGTCATTCGGAGGGGACAGTTCCAGGAGGAAAAAGACATGCATCACTCTCCTTGGGGAGGGGAAGAGGCAAGCTTCCAGCCCCCAGCGGTGTCACCTGCTCCAAGCGGGGACAACCTTGGGACTCTTCTCCCTTCAATGCCATGTGCTACCTGATGTTGGTAACCTAGAGCAGGGCCAGTGTGCCCCTGGGGACGTCATCACGGCCGTGGCACACACAGCAGCGGTTTGCTAAGTCATCGCTGTGGGCACGTTCTACACTAGGCTCTTTGGGTATTCTCTTCTCTAGTCCTTGCCCCGAAGACAGCTTTGATAGTCCTCCTGTGGGGAAACCAAGGCTCGAGGGGACAGCTTAAGCTGCCTCCAGTTCTCGCAGCTCCCAAGAGGCCAAGTGGAGACACAGTGGGTCCCTAGATCAGGAAGCAGTGCCTGATTCTCACAAGGTCACAGCAGGAGCCCCACAGTCCTGATGAAGACACTGGGGGTCTGGGAGGCTCTGAGTGAGTATCAGCCAGAGGATTCTCCCAACACTTATCCAAAATGCCCAGGTCACAATGCCTCCAACTGAACGGCACCTGTGCGTCCATGATGCGGGAGCTTGGAATGGGCTCATTTCTCATTTCTGTGTCAAAACACCTGCCACAAGCAATTTAAAAGAGGAAGGATTTGTTTCACATCCATGGTGGGGTGGGCATGGCAATAGGATCTTGAGGTGCTGGTCACATGGCATCCCCAATCAGGAAGCAGAGGGAGATGGAGGCTGATGCTCAGCTCGCTTCCTCCATTTTAATCACCCCAGCCCCTGGGACAGTGCCACCCGCATTCAGGATGGATCCTCCCACCTCAGCTAACCCAAGATAGAAACTCCCTCACGGCCATGCCCAGAGGTTTGTCTCTATGGTAATTCTAGAACCTGTCAAGTTGACAACTAAGATTAGCCAACATCTAAACACCAAATTCAAGTTTGCTTTACATGTGTCTCTGACATGGTCTTGTAGTAATTTCATGCCACAGATGTGGATGGATGGATGGATGGATGGATGGATGGGTGGATGGGTGGATGGGAGGATGAGTGGATGGATGGATGGATGAGTGGGTAGGTGGATGGACAATTGTTTATTTGCAGTGTGAATGGAACCAGGGTCCAATGCACACTGAGCAATACTACCAGGCCATATACAATGTGCTTAATTATTTTGTACACAAAACAAATTTCCCAGTATGGAATTTTCTGTCATGATTCTGGGCTGGCACTTGGATTTGGGACCATTTTGGGTTTGGGGTTTCTGAATTCCAGATGCTCAGAGCCCACATTCTGCTCAGGGCTTCACTGGGGTTTTCAGAAGCCTCAGACCCTATAGTAGACTTCAAGACATTTTACAGGTAAGTGATGAGGGGAACACGGGACCACGGTCACAGAGCTGAGGAAGGCTGGGTAAGTGAAGCCCAGGAGAGCCGAGCCCAGGGGTTACCCTGCTAAGAGCTCTCTCCGTGTGTGGGGCTGAAGACTGAGCTGGGCAGCACTGGGGACACTGGTCCACTGGGCAGGCATCTAGCTAGCTCCATGAGATACACCACACCAGTTCTGAGCAGCTACTGTCCTGTGTCTCACAGACACCAATATTGACAACACCAACTAGTGATTTAGTGATTTAGCCATGCAGCCAAATGCCTGCACTTGTTGGGTGTCCCTTTTGACCAGTCACCTTCCCTGCCACACAGGGGCCTCACCCCAAGATCTCAGGGACCTCCCAGCCCTGGCCTCACAAGCACCCCAGTCTCCCTGCATTCCTGTCTCTATGCATCATTACCCATCGTGGGCCCATGGCCCTGCAGGCTGCTGGTCTGGGTCCCAGCACTGACTGGCAGAGCTCAGGGGCACACATGACACAAAGTTGCTCTGCAGGCCAGTACAGACCTGGAGCCCTGTCCCTGGACTCAGCCTGCCGGAGACCTGTGGATACAGCTGCATGCCTTCCAGCAGACCGCCTCACAGGGCCCCAGGCATGGCCTGCTCAGGCCCCAACTCTGGGCTTCAGGTCTGAGCTCATAGCCAACACTGGTCCTTTTGTATGGGGTGGCTGCTCCATACTGCATACAAATAGCCTCGCTCACTGACAACAACACAATGTTCCCTAAGTGGCACAGATTCGCCTCTTCCACTCGTTTTTGCTTCCCTGGGTTTGGCCTCTGAGGGCCCCACTGGGTCTTGCTCACTTGGGTCCATGTTCCTTTATCCTGTAAGCACACTTTGCTCTGGGCACTGGAGACAACGCAGAGCATAAAACAGACCAGCTCACAGTTGGCGTTGAGGCTCAGAGCCTGCATGCCGAACAGAACTGCTTGGGTTCAAATCCTGGCTCTACTGCTAATCAGCTGCACCACCCCAGGTAAGATACCTAATGTCTCTGATTGCACAGCTCCGCATAAGAGGTGTGGGGAGACAGCCAGGAGGCCCCGAGGGAGCTGAAACTGTCAGTGTGTGAGTGAGACCAGGGAGGAGGTAAGGTCACAGAGGCAGCAGGCGGTGCAGGCTGGATGAGCTGGGGGATTAGGAGTCAAGTACAACAGCCTTGGAGGGTTTGAGCTGGGAAGCAATCTGATCTGATTTACATTTTAATAACGTGTCTCTGGGCACCATGAGGAGCTGAGATGGAGGGTGTGAGCGGCCGCCAGGGCCAGCTGGGAGGAAGCAGTAATGGCAGATGGTGGCCTGGGTTGGGGGCGGTAGTAGCAACAGAGAGAAGCAGCCAGATTCTGGATATGGGGGTGAGTGAGAAGAAGAGGCACATGTGGACCCTGACATTGGCTTCCCTGTGTGACCTTGAGTCACCGTCTAACCTCTCTGAGCCAAGAAGCTACATGACACTTATGGGATCTGCTGGAAGCTGGTTAAGGTTGGGAAGGGCACTAAGAGGTTACTAAGGGTACTAAGAGGGTACTAAGGGTACTAAGAGGGTACTGAGGGTACTAAGAGGGTATTAAGGGTACTAAGAGGGTACTGAGGGTACTAAGGGTACTAAGAGGATATTAAGGGTATTAAGAGAATACTAAAGGTACTAAGGGTACTAAGAGGATACTAGGGGTTCTAAGAGGGTACTAAGGATACTAAGAGGGTACTAAGGGTACTAAGAAGGTCAGGGTGGAGATGATCTGATGATGACCCCACTAAGACTCTTGAGACCCTCCATGGCTGCAATCCTGGCCACAGCACAGGCTGGCTGGGGGACCCCACCCTGCTCCTCCCACTCTCCCTAGATGACAGGGAGCCCCTCTCTGCCAAGGGCCAAGGGTGTGGGATGGGAGCACCTGACCCTCCACTCCCACAGCCCACCCTGATGGCTCGCTCCCTGGAGGGGATGGAGGGATGGAAGGGTCCCTTTCCACCAGGGTCATCTCCAGGGCATGGGCAAGTCCACCTGAAACACAGGGATTCTCACTGGGGGCTCTGAGGCAGACTCAGCAGCCAGTCTGGCCCTTTCCAAGTTTTCAAGGAAGTGGAAAGTGACAGAGGTGAGACCCACTGGCATGTCTCACCTCCAGCTCTGCCTGGCTCTTCACAATGCCATGCAGACTCCTCGTAACGCCCTTGTCCCAACAGTATCAGAGAGGGTGGGAGGTCTTTGCAAGGTTGCATAGCACAGCCAGGTTCAATTCTGGTCCACTCAGCCCTGTGAGACCAGGCTGGGCTTTTGTCCCTTCCACCCGAGAGGTCTCCCCAGGAGGAAGGACAGAGTTTGGAAATGCCAGAGCTGCATCAAACACTCCTCCCGCATCTGGACCCTGTCTCCTCCCAGAGCCCTTGGGGGGCCCAAGGACACACTAAGGACACACATGCCCTCTGGTCTGTGTCTACAGGAGCTTGCACACATGCTCACTGTGAACTTGAAGTACTGACTGCCCTCAAAGCTGACATGAGGAATATTACCATCTTGGTCCCTACTCAGCCTTCTGTGGGACTTGAAAGCATCTACATAAACTGTGACTGCATTTATTGCCTGTGTGTTGTTGGGCAGAAGTGAATGTCCCTAGCAGAGGGAAGGTCACCTCTAGGACATTCACTGCCACTATACCATGTCCAAGGGACCAGTGCCAACTGGGGCAGCAGAGCTCACCCTGCCAGGCAGGAGTTGGGAGGGACCGGATGCTGGGCACAGGGAGGAGGCGGGTTTATGGCTGAGTTTCCACACTCTCTTCGCCATTAACTTTGAATGCCTTTGTGTGTCTGTAAAGTCCCCCAGGTGGTTCAGGAGGATGAATCCAGGAAATTGGTGGTGAAAACAGGGTAATGGGTAGCTTTTAGACACCAGTGTGAGAGCCAGGGTACAAAGGCCAAAGCAGCCTTGTCCCTGGACTCGGGGTGATGACTTCTAAGATAGAAATCTCTCCATTCCCCTGTTTTTCCCTCCAGCAGACAATGTCCCCCTGCTCAGGATGGCGGGTGGGATAATGACACCGGGTGAAGGCGCGCTATTTTCTGTTGTGTGCTGTGCCTCAAACACTGATTACCAGCAGCTTTCAGGCCTCCGTCTCAGAATCAAAAAATAGAGAGTGAAGTTGGCTCATCTGAGGCTGTGGGAAGCCCTGGCTTCCCAGACTTCTTCACCCAGGACAGTGGATGCCACTGGGCCACCCTCATCTCCATCTGGACACCAGCCTTGAGGGCCACAGATGGGGAAACTGAGGCACAGAGGAACTGAACATCTCCCTTGGGTTCCTCAGAGAAGGGGCCCCCATGGAGCCTGCGCCTTGCCTGGCCCAGGTCCCCCCCTTCTATGCTGGGTCAGCTGAGCATTGCTGAATGCTTGCCTACAGACTAACCAGAGGCAGTGATTTCATCAGCTGGACCAGGGCCCTGAGCCTTCCCACCAGATGCCAGCGGAGTGGACACTGGAGACATGGACTGACTCCAGTGTCCCATCCCAAGCCAGGGTTTTGATCCCTGAGTTCTAGTCCTGACTCTCCAGCCTGATGCTGTGTAATAATGAACAACAGGTCTCTCTAAACCACAATGTTCTCATTTGTAAAACAGAGACAGCGCATTCCAGCCAGGCTGCTGGGAAGACAGAAAGGGTCTCTAAGGGTGGGGCGCAGTGTAGACCACACAGGGTCTCCTGGACACACTGTGTATGAAATCGTGGCTGGGAACTGTACAGTTCTAGATGGCAATTGAAGACATCGTAGGCCAAGCCAGCAGGATTTGCTGTTATTTCTCCCATTATTACTGATAAGGACATGGAGGCCCAGAGAGGTGGAGCCATTTACCTCATTTCTCCAGCAAGGGAAGAAGGGAACAGGGCCTCAGGGCCTCTGGCCTCTCTCAGCAGCCTGCTAGCTCTCTGAGTACCAGGCTCCCCACCTCTTCTCTCTCCGTCTTCCTGTCTTCATGTCCTGTACTCAGGTCTGGACTCCAGGCTCCTCTTCCTACACCTTCGTCCCACATGCAGCCAGTGGAGAAGCAGTTGGCCAACCTTGCTCATGCAAAGTGCCTTCTTGTGTCTGATCCCAATTTCTCTTGCTTTAAAGCCAACTTGTCATTATTAGCAGATGGGGCCTAGATCACCCCTCCTCCCCTTGGCCATAGATGTCTCTCCTCCTACAGATGTCCACACAGCTGGCCTGTGGGCTGTCAGGCCCAATGCTGCGGGGACCACCCCGCCACCACTGCCCTTGATTCAGAACCGCGGTGGCTCTCAGCTCTGCGGTGGGTCCTCAGACAGAGCTGGTCTTATAGTGGGCCAGGGGCACAAGAAGAGTCACAATGTTGGGGTGCAGGCACCGCAGGCATGGTTAACTTAGCCCATCTCACAGGGGAGGGCACAGGCCCAGAGCAGCTGAGCAATCTGTCCTGGGTCACACCCTAGCACACAGTGAGGCCAGACTTCAACTCAGGGTCAGGCTGAACCTCCAGCTGCACCCCAAGTTCACCTGTTGCCAAGCAGATGCCAGCACCAGGCTCCAGACTTCTAGAACTACAAGCTAACTAAACTTCTATGTTGTTATAAATGACACAGCCTTCGGTATTTTGTTACAGCAACAGAAATCAGACCAGCAGTTAACAACATGCCCCGGGGCCTGCCCACAGCTGGGTCCACCTGAGTGGCTCTTGTGGGAGGGTGAGGACCTTGAGGAATATCGGGGTGTCAGAAGGAAGGGTGGGACAGCCCAGAGGCCATGAGCCAACTAGGAGACATCACCCAAGAAGCCCCACAATCTTCCAGTAGTGGAGAGGTTGAGTCTGGGCTCTTGTGGGGGTGTCCCAGGCACAGCCCCCCAGAAATGGGTTGTGTGAGTTAGCCCGCACCCCTGTTCTGCTCAGTGGCCACATTTTTTTCTTATGTATTCCTGCAGGGAAGGGGAGAAAGAATTTACTCACACAAAGCATTTTACAGAGGCTTAAATGTCACATGCTGGGGTTACATATGCCACAAATTGTTTTTATCGAACGGAATAAAAGGATCCGCGACTGGGACCATCCCTGAGAAGCAAGAAAATGCAGGCTGAGCCCAGGAGGGACAAAGGACTCAGGAGGGACTGAATCCCATCAGGGCCACTGTCAGGATAGAGCTACCAGCCAGCATACAGTGGGCACACTATTAATGCTCCATGATTGGCAACCTGATTCCTGCCTCAGTCACAGACTGTGGGGCTTCCTCTCTGTGCCTTAGTCTCCCCATCTGTAGACAGAGCAGAAACTTAGTAACCACTGTGTAGCGCGCGCGCGCGCGCGCACACACACACACACACACACACACACACACACACACACACACAATCTCACCCAAGAGGAATCTGCCACCAGTGTGCTTGGCTCGATGTGGAGCCAAGCAGGATTTTGCAGTCCAAAGTGTCCCTGGCCATCAACAGGTCACCAACCTCCTCCCTCCACAGGGCAGCTGCCTCCGGGAGCCACTCCCAAAGTTACCAGCCATGGACAAACCCTTGCATCCGGCTCTGCTTTGAAGGAAACCCCCAAAGCCCGTTACCCCTGAGAAGCGAGTGTCTGTGCTGTGGCCTCTGGTCCCCGGTCCTTGTCATGAAAGATGTAAAAACTCACACCAGCACAAAGCTGCGGCTGGGAAGAAAGGCTGCCTGTGACCTGGGAGGGATTATGTTATATCCAGGCAAGATACAGATCTTAAAGCTCACTGATGCTGGCGCCCATGTGTTAATCCTGGCCCTGGCAGTCCTGATCCTCAGCCCCAGCCTGGGCAGGCAGAGGTACCTGGAGGAGTTACAGCCTTGCCAACTAACTCTATTCTTCACTTGCTATGTGGCCTCAAGTCAGTGTCTTAACCTCTCTGTGCTTCAATATCCTCATTCATAAAATGGGGGGAATAATAGGCTCTAGTGCAGCGTTTTTAATGCTGATTAAGGATATTAATATTCATAAGGCGCTTCAAAGTGTGCCCAGCGCAAGTAAGTAGTACATAAATATTTGTTAAATAAATATGTCTTGCTTACCTCGAAGGGTTGTGGTGGGATCATCAGATGATAAACACGTGAAAATCTGCCCTTCGTGGTGGAAACCCATGCAAACAGATCACAGCTGTGAGTTCCATTTAAGTTTCTGTTTCCCCAAGGTGGTTCCCCTCACTGTGCATTGGAGCATGGGATGTTAGGGGCAGACTCTGAAGTCTCCTATAACCAGGATGACCTGGTGGCCAGGGGTCTCAGGTACTGGGGAGCCGCAGTGTTAGCAGGGGAGCAAGATCAGCCACTGCCATCCCTGTTAGTGACTGTATTGGGGCTTCAGTTGTGTGGTGTAGGAATAATTCATCCCTCCCAGGGCTGGGGGAGCACTGGGCACAAGACCCAGACACTCTTGGTCCTCTGGGCACAGCCAGAAACTGTGTGCAGACTCTTCACCTTGATTCCCTGGACTGACTGAGGCCCATGGCTGAGCTGCAGCTGATGGAGAACCAGGGCTCGGGCACCAGGGATTGTCAAGACCCCAGGAGGTGGGTGCTGGGTGGCTGGACAGACTTGGTGATGGGCAACAGCAAGGCTCAGCCAGAAAGGTGCTGGCCAGCCGGGCGGGCACCCAGCTTTGGGCCAGAAGAGGCAGCAGGTGTTTATCCAAAGGCTCCAGCTGTCCCTAATGTGTTTGCCCAAACGCTTACTCCCAGATAAGAGGCCTGGAGATGAGCAGGTAAGCTGGGAACAATTAACTCACCCCAGAGGGAGCCACAAACCTGTCCCACAGAGAGGGCAGTCACAGTGGTCCACACACAGGGCCTTTGGGGTCACAGGCATAAGATAGGTGAAGGCCTAGCCCTGGAGGGGCCTGAGTGATGACCTGCCTTGGCCTATGTATGGTCCCAGTGACTGGCAAAGGGTGGACAGGGCCACATGTCCACCACTGTGCATGGGCTCCCCAGGAATGCGAATTTTAGGGTGGAGTCAGGGGGCCTCAGAGGGAGGAGTGGCCTTCCATTCACTCATCCGTATACTCACTCATTCACCTGCTCCCTTATCCATTCCCTCCTTCCCTCCTTCACTTGCTCATTCATTCACTCACTCACACATTCACTCACTCACTCACACATCTACTCACTCATTCACTCACTCACACATTCACTCACACACTCATTCACACATTCACTCACACACTCACTCACACATCCACATTCACTCACTCATTTACACATTCACTCACACACTCACTTACACACTCACACATTCACTCATTCACACACTCACTCACACATTCACTCATTCACATATTCACTCACTCACACATTCACTCACTCACACATTCACTCACACACACGTTCACTTACTCACAAATTACTCACTCAGTCACTCACACATTCACTCACTCACACATTCACTCACTCACACATTCACTCACTCATTCACACATCACTCAGTCACTCACACATTCACTCACTTATACACTCACTCACACACTCACACATTCACTCACTCAGTCACACATTCACTTACACACTCACCCACACATCACTCACTCACTCATTCACACATTCACTTACATACTCACTCACACATTCACTCACCCACACATTCACTCACCCACACATCACTCACTCAGTCACTCACACATCATTCACTCACTCACTCACTCACTCACCCACACATCACTCAGCCACTCACTCACTCACCCACACATCACTCACTCACTCATTCACACATTCACTTACACACTCACCCACACATCACTCAGTCACTTACACATCACTCACTCAGTCACTCACACACTCACTCACTCACTCACACATCACTCACTCACCCACACATCACTCACTCACTCACTCACTCACTCGCTCTCTCATCCCTCACCCTTTCTCTCACTTGTTCACCTCAGAGCAGCCTCATGCTTCCCAGCCGCTCTACCATCTGCTCTCCCTCTGGCACCAACTCCTTGGAGGGTGGCACGCTGGAGCCCAGTACATGGTAGGAACTGGGCAACGGTCTCCTGTGTGAGAGACGGGTCTCACTTGGTTCTCGCCTGCAAAGGGAATGCTCCCAAAATGCTCTTAGTACTCAGGATGCCAAGGCTCTGAGAGAAGCGGAGACACTGTGTGAGCATCAGGGACAGACCCTGCCAGTCTTCAGGGACCCCACTGATGCTCAGCAGCCTTGTTGGGCCTATGATGTGAGCTTGCTGTGAGCTGGCCTGTACTGGGATGTGTCACTACTGGCTAAGGTGAGGGTCACATTTCCTGTTCTCACTGTGTGCTGTGGTGGCCAGGCGTAGTGGAAGGTCTCAGATCAGAGGGGACAGAGAAATATTGCCAGTCTCATAGGGTGTGGGCCCAGGTCAAGCACCCTTAATCAAAACATCTAAAGTCCAAGATTCTCCAAGGTCTGTAACTTTCTGAAAGATGTGTGATGGTATAAGCAGAAAATGCTACACTGCAAAACTTTGTCTTGTGCCTGGAACCATTTTGATCTTATCTGAACTTCCCTGTGGGCTCCGTGTTTAAAATGTAGATAAGATAAACCAATTCCAAGTTACTGTTTAGACTCCAGACCCATCTCGGGGGGCAGCACACCAGGCACATGCAAGTCCAGAGCCCAGATTCTGAAAGCCCATTCTCACACGAGCATTTTTGCAGGGTGCTCAGCCTGTACCCCAGCCAGCAACGCTCAGCAGGGCTCACTCAAATCCCATCTGCTCACATGATGTAATCCCACAATGGGGAAGGGCTGTTAGATGCAGACACTATGGGCTCAGAGAGGTGGAGCGCTTTGCTCAAGGACACACAGAAAACGTGAGTTTGCTCTGTCACTCTGCAAACAGCTCCCCCCAGAGCAGGGCATCTGGGAGGTCCAAGTCTGGAGGCAGACATCCAGGTGCTCCAGTCAGCAGAGGTGAGGTGGGGCTGGTGGTCCTGGCTCGCCTGCTCCAGCTCTGGCCTGAAGCCTGGCTTCACCCCCAGCCTTGATGTACCCCTGCTTTCCCTGCCCCCTCCTTTATGGAGACTCTAATTTTAGCCAGCCACAGAGTCAGATGGAGGGAGCTTTTAAACCCGGACTGATTTATGCTCTCCCTTAATTGCTCCAAAAAAGTGCTCTGCATCCTCAGGGGAGGCAGGGTGGAGACAACTCTATTTAGATTAAGAATTTAAAGCTAAGTTCTCACCAGTCTGGCAAGGATGAGGAACCCACTCAACTTGTCACAGTGGTCCCCTCCTGCGCCTGCCTGCCTAATCTCTATTGTCTCTGTGATCCACTGGCCACCAGGGGAGGAAGTAGGGGCCACCAGAAACACCCCGGGGTAGTAAAGTGACCACAGGACACTTGCCACACCCACCATGGTACCCTCCAGGGCCTCAACCACAGAGAAACATAGAGGGGTAGTTACAATGGTTGGGGGCAGGTTAGGTTTTCAGGACTCTGCCAAGGAAGGACCGAGGGGGTCCCTTCCATCACCTTGGCCATCCCTCCGCAGCAAGTTGGCGTCACCCAGGCTGAACGACCTCTCCAAAGGTGCTCACAGAGGCCCCCACTCCATAGACACGAGACCTGTCATTTACACACAGATACCAAACACTCAGAGGCAGGACTCCAGCAGTCTAGTCCATGAGGCAGGCTGGGTCCCAAGGGTCACAGACTGGCAGTGAATCCCAGTAGAGCCACAGGGTCCGGTGGAATGGCCCAGTCTTTCTGTCTACTGGTCCATGTGCCTGTCTCATGCTGCGTAAACGCTGTACCCCGCTCAGTGCTGGGCGCTAGGGCAGCAGATAACTTGAAGAGTCCAAGCCATAGGGTGCTCTGCCGTCACACAGAGCCAGCAGAAAGAGACGAGTGGAGCTCTGACTACAGCATAGCCGGAAACCCACGGCCTTCCCCAGCAAGGCTGTCTCCATTTGCCCCTGCTCCCCCAGTGGCCTGTCTGTCCCAAGCCTGCATTCAGGTGTGGCAGGTGATAGACGGTCAAGCGAAGGATGGGGCTACCAACTTTTAAATAATTGGGAAAGACTTTTTTTCTCTCTTTCCTTTTCTACAAGGCAGAAAACAGGTAGACAGCCCCAGGAAAGGGCATCAGGGCCGTCAAGCGGATGGAGCCTGGATCTCTATGACTCTGTGTGGAGGAAAGCCAGCTGCAGTGAGCTGTTGTGTGACCAGAAAAACAGACAGCAGGTGAGCCCTCTGAGGGCAGCTGGAGGCTTGCTTGTTACAGCACCACACGGCTAACTGCTCCATCCTACAAAGAGCCATTCTGTGAGTGAGGGATTTACTTAATTTGACTTTTATAACAGTCACATATGGCAGCTGTTCCCCCATTTGTACACTAGAAAACCGAGGCTCTGGGAGGTGAAGTCACTTGCCCAGGGTCACACAGATGGCAGATGGGGGGAGTGGTCAGGACTGGTGTCGAACTCCCACACCCAATATCCAGATGATACACTCACAACAGGAGGTATCAGTGAGGGAGTCATGGCCAGGGATGGGATGTGACATCCTCCCTTGCCTCTGGGTACAGAAGGGGGAACAGGAAGTCAACCCTGGGCCACCAATATGTTTCCTATTGCTAAGACACATGGAAAGGAAGAACAAAAGCCCGTTATTGGTATCTTGTCCCCAAGCTGGGATGAGAGTTCCCCGGGGCTGTGTCCACTTCCATAAGCAGTGGCTGTTGCCTTGAATGGCTTTTCCGGATCCACAGGGAGCCCTCTTCTCTTCTACTGAGGAAAGAGGAAGCGACAGGGTGGGAGGCGGCACAGTGGGGTAAAGGACCTCTTTTTTTCTTTTTGGTTTTTCGAGACAGGGTTTCTCTGTGTAGCTTTGCACCTTTCCTGAATCTTGTGCTCTGTAGATCAGGCTGGCCTCGAACTCACAGAGATCCACCTGGCTCTGCCTCCCGAGTGCTGGGATTAAAGGTGTGCACCACCACCACCCGGCAGTAAAGGACCTATTGTGAGAATGTAAGTGCTTGTATTTAAATCTCTGGACTCCATGTAAGCCAGACATGGTGGTATGTATCTGTGACCCCAGTCCTCCTGTGGTGAGACGGGGGTGCAGACAGGAGAACTCCCAGAGTATGAAGTACAGAAGGTGATCACCCACACCCGAGGCTGCCCCCCACCTCTACATGCACACCACACATGCATGCACCTCCGATCACGCATGCAAACATGCCCACCATTCTAAGTGGTTGGAGGGCTGAAGACCACACTGCTCAGAGTGGCACCCAACATCCACCATGGTTCTGACCACAACTCTGTCCGCTTCTCACCGTCCAATCTCTCTCTCTCAGCCTGAGCCCTTCACCAAGAAGCAGGTGTAGTTTAACTTTGATCCTGATCCTGGGTCATCCAGGACACAAGTCAAACCCCAACCAGGCCATGCAGACAGGTCCAAGTCAGAGCCATCCATTCCTGAAGAGGCCCCAGAGGAACACACAGTAGGGCTAAACCCATGACAAAGACACCAGGAAGCTGGGCAGGGCCTCTCTGCTGACCCCCTGACTGGAATCCTCCCGTCAGGCATCCCCTACCCCTCACACAGAATAGTCTCTCCCTCCTAGGCCTGAGTGAGGCTTCTCTCAGCTCCATAATGCTACGCCACTAATAAGATTAAAACGTATCTCCTTCTCGCAGCATCGATTCATAGCGCTGATTTACCACTGCTTCTCAGCTGCTACAAAACGGATGTGCGGGCCGACACCTTAATCTCTATCCATCTCACTGCCAGCAAATAACTGCTAATTAATACCTTTCTGCTTCCCGTCGCTTGCCAGCTCTGAGGGACATCAATACATATGGCTCCCTGCCACCCAGCCCACTGTACCCTCACTGGGGCCTGTGGGACGAGAGGCCATCCGAGGACCCAGTAGAACTGACCAGGTGAGGGGTGGCTCATCAGCGCTGTAGCTCCACCCCGACCCCATCAGACACACACAATCACCTAGCAGGAAGCGGAAGAGGAGTCAGAAGTGATAGAAAGACTCCGGGAGAACCCAGCTCCCTTAAAGACAGCACCCTCCCCTGCCTCAGTTTCCTCATCTGCAAAATAGAGACAGCACCACGGAGTTCTACAGAAAGCCATCCAGAGTTGCTCAGGCATGGGTTTGTCCCATCTCCTGCTCTGCTTTTTTGGACTCGGTCGGTATCCAAGGCCAAAAGGGTGCCAGGGAACTGCAGACGACAGATCTCCGGTAATGTGGACATCTGGGTAAGGACCCCTGAGAAGGAGTCAGTGACTAGCACACCCTGGCTATGTGGAGCTGAGCTCTCCCCACTTCTTCTGCCCCTTGTTCAGATACCTCCTCCGAGAAGCCACCCTGGATCGCCCTTCCTTCCACCCCAGGCTCCTCACTGGCTACTTTGTTCACTGCAGGGCATAGCCAGATGTTTACAGCTGCCTCATCTGCTTCTCTGTTAGTCCTGGGGTCCCAGTCAGTGCCACGTTGACCGGCACGTGGTAGACCAGTCAGTGTTTGACAAGCAAGCAGCAGGTTGTACCTGATAATAACAACAACAGTAATAATATGGAGAGACAGATGCTCCCTCCTCCCTTTTCTCCACTCAAGACACCTCAAGTCCTTCCAGGAGACTCCATAGACACTGCCCCCATATGTGGTCAGTGGCTACTAACAGAAGAGCCACAGCCTCGACTCTCCATCACCCCTGACAGCATCTTCCAGGCAGTGGGGAGGGGGTGGCTGCTGCCCCAGAAGATATAATGAGACATTTGTGCTTTCTCAGGGTTCCAAACCAAACTCACAAGCCACTGGGTGAGTACAAGCCATCCCTTCGGTCAGCAGGGGACCGAGAGTAACTCCTTTTGAGACAGGACATTGGTCTGGTCTTGGATTTGCATAGAGCCTGGGGAAAGTTTCACAAACTGAAGACTAGGGGCATGTACCCTGTGCTGTGTGACTCTGGCTTGGTCCCTCAGTCTCTCTGAGCCTCCAAATGGCTATTACAAGACCAGATGCATTAGAGATGTGTGAACACCTCGCAGGGCTCTCTCTAAATCCCAGAGTCTGTGTGCATCTGCAGAGTTCCCTCCTCACAGTAGCACGTAACACGTGGCCCTGCTCTGAGAGGAGGGGCAGGAACGGCCAGCAGCTGTGCCAGCCAGAGCCAGCTCGGGTGCTCTTAATAAAACACAATGAAGCGTGGGATCCTAGGACATTTCTACTAATTCAAGGCTCCGGTGAGGCGAGGCGGAGCTGTTGGCTGACAGTGGGGAGGGCGGGGCCTGGGGGTGTCTTAGGGAAGGGTGAGGAGATGGAGAGGGGCATTTCCACAGCAACCCACTTGATGCTGCATGGGAGGTGAGAGGAATCTGAGGCATCTATGTCCCTCTGGTGGCCCAGGACACCTCACAGCTCCCTGAGCCTTAGTGTCCTCATACGCAGAGGTGATAAGAGTGGATCCTGCACCTGGCACCCTGAGGTTGGGACCTCCCCTCATCCTCCTGTCCTCACCCATGAAGGCTTTGCTTGGCTGTGTTACTTTCCCAGGCAGGAAAACAGAAAAGACTGAACAGGAATCCTTGCATCAGGAATGAGCTGCCCCTCAGCCACCATCATGACCTATGTGCCAAGCCGCCATTGTGACCCCTGTGCTACCTCCCAAGTGGTACCATGGTACCCAGTGGAAAACTGGGTGTTCTGGGAAGCACAGTCTGGAAGCTCTGAGCCAGTCAAATACTTGCTACCCCTTCCTGCTTTCCAAGGCCCTCTCGGGTCTCATCGGAGTCCAGCCTCCAGCCACTTGGTCCTGCTGTGGTGACTGGGATGTTGCTCTCCTTTGCAGCCCCAGCACCTGAAGCGTAGCAGATGGGCACAGACAGAACCCTCCCCACTGAACCCCACATGTGGCCATTGCTCCTTCCAGCCTTCTTCTTGCTCCTAGCAGGGTGCCTCTCCCCACTCAGGGAGATACTTACTCTCTAGTTTTGCCCTTGAGGAGGCAGCTCAAGGGGAAAGCCTCTACCTTAGTCTCATTCCCCACACGTCCAACGCCTGCTGTGCCACTTGTAATACAGTGGGAATTCAATAAATACTTGTTAGAGAAAGATGGGTGGGTGGGTGGATGGATGGATGGATGGATGGATGGATGGATGGATGGGCAGACAGATGGATAAGAGTATAGATAGATGCATTGATAGATAGACAGGTGGGTTGATGGATAGATAGATGGATAGATGAGAGGATGTATAGATGGATGGGAGGATGAGTAGATGGATGGGCAGACAGATGGACAGAATATAGATAGGTACACGGATAGATGGATGGATGGGGGAATGGACAATGGGTGTATGGGTGAGAGAATAGGCATATATATATATATATATATATATATATATATATATATATATATATGGAAGTATAGATGAATGAGAAGATAGGTAGATGGGTGGATGGATACATGAATGGATGAGAGAATGAGTAAGATATGGATAGATGGATGGATTGACGGATGGATGCATATGTGGGTGAATGCATGGGGGGATGAGAGCATGAATGTATGGGTGGATGGGCACATAGATACAATACACAGGTGAATATATGGATCTATGAGCGGGTGGATGAATAGAGCACAGGAAGTTAGGATTCTTCCTCCCTTTCTTGCTGGTCTAGCTTTGAAGGCCTAGTGAACCCATCCATAGCTCCGGGTGTCTCTGGCATGAAAGTCCTAAGCTGCTGGGGAGCAGACACACACATTTACCAACTCCCCAAACTCTGCAGATTACTGAATAGCCCCAGGGCATGTGCTAGTGTGTGTGGGGTGAGTGGGGTCTGAAGATGGGTCCTTAGACATTACTGGGCTCCACAGTGTGTGAGCATGACAGGTGACCCACAAATATTGAATGAATGAATGAATGAATGAGTGAGTGAAGTGATGTCTCAGAGGAGACTCCTATCACATGTGAATGACTCAGTTCAAAGGATGTGAGCTTGAACAGAGGGCTTGGCATGTACAAAAGTCAGAAGTCCTAGGGCAGCTCACAGCATGGAAAGGCAGACTTTTTTGTCTAGTTTTGTGTGTCCCTGATGGCCCTCCCTGTACACCACCCATCTCCACTTCTTCCCGGAACACTAAACAATGTGTTTCCTTGAAGCCATGCTCTCTGGGGTTCCAGAAGGAGGAAGGGTTGGCTGCAGAGCCTGTGTGCTTACCCACCACCATGGACCATGTCTTCCTGGTCAACCACACGCCTACCCAACCCCATCCACCTGTCTGCTCAGCTTCGCATGATGCAATATAACTACACAGTCTGTCTGTATGGCTCCTTTCTGCAGAAAACAACGCTGCTTAAGTAAGATCCTTTAAAGTTTAAGCCCTGGGTTGCATGCTTTCTGCAGGAAGCTGTTAGCCATGTACTGTAGAGAAGTAATAATCATAAAGTCAGAGACAACAGTGCAGGGGGAACATCTCCCATTGATGGAGATGCACAGAGGGGCTTGTGGTGATATTGTGTTCCCCAAAATATTGTGCACCCTAATAAACTTACCTGGGGTCAGAGAACAGAACAGCCACTAGATACAGAGGCCAGAAAATGGTGGCACACATGCCTTTAATCCTATCACTCTGAGTTTAAAGCCACACTGGAAACAGCCAGGCATGGTGACTCACACCTTTAATTCCAGGAAGTGAGCCTTTAATCTCAGGAAGTAATGGCAGAAAGCAGAAATGTATATAAGGCATGAAAACCAGGAACTAGGTGGTTAAGCTTTTTGGCTGGTTAAGCTTTTAGGCTTTGGAGCAGCAGTTCAGCTGAGACCCATTCGGATGAGGACACAGAGGCCTCCAGTCTGAGGAAACAGGATCAGCTGAGGAATTGGTGAGGTGAGGAAGCTGTGGCTTGTTCTGCTTCTCTGATCTTCCAGCATTCACCCCAATACCTGGCTCCGGGTTTGTTTTTATTAATAAGACCTTCTAAGATTCATGCTACAGGGGCTGGCCCTGTGGCCTTCTCAGTGACCTAGCCATAAGGTCATAGAGCCCTAAAGCCCCACCAAGAGCCATATAGGGTCTGGATGGGAGGCTAGCAAAGATCAGGTTAGCAGAGAGCCAAGCAGGCAGCAAACAGGACCACACACTAGCTGTGCTACCTTGAAAAAGGGACTTAACATCTCTGCAGCTGCAGTTTCTTTTGAAATGAAGATTCAATACAAGCAGGTGCCTCTTAGGAAGACATCATGGGAGTGAGAGCAGACACAGTGCTGGACACACCAAGGATGCTCAGAGGACATTTGCTGTTGGTACCACTTGCAGTGGACCTGGACCTGGGCAGCCCCATCTTGGATGGTGAGTCCAGAACTGTGCCCTGGTGCACATGGCTGGCAGAAGGACTAGCAACCATTGGCCCCAGAGGCCTCTCATGAGTCCCAGGATGGAGCTGTGAGTACAGCTATGTCTTAGTCTTTTTTCCCATTGCTATGATTAAAATACTCAGACAAAAGCAATGAAGAAGGTAGGGTTTATTTGGGTTTACAGTTCAAGGATGCAGTCCATCATGATGGGGAAGTCATGGCGACAGCAGTGTGAGGCAGCTGGTCACATGGCATCTACAGTCATGTGACCAAGCAGAGACGTGATAAATGCTGGTGCTCAACTCACTTTCTGCTTTTTATTCTGACTAGGACCCCAGGTGTCTAGTGTCTTCCCATCTTAATTACCTAATCAAGATAGTCCCTTGATGACATGCTGAAGGCTAACCTAGTCTAGATAACCTCTCACAGATGCCTGGGTATTTGTCTCCTAGGTGACTCCAGGTCCTGTCAAGTTGGCTATGAGTACCAGGGACTTACAGTCCACACCTGGGAAACCACCTCATAGCAGGTCTAGCTGACTGTCACTGAAGCTGTCTGGGACCTGCAGCCTGTCACACCCCACCTCATTTCTTTCTCTGCCTCGCAGAACTCCAGGTGCCCCAGGTGCTCTATAGACAAAGATCTCGGTTTTTGCAACTCCATGTTTCCCATGCAAACTTCTAAACCATGTTCAAGACCCGGTCCTCTGTGGCCCTCTCTAGTTATCTTTGGCTTGCATGTAGATTAGTGACTCCCCAGCCTATGTCCCCCATGGACTTGGCGGCTCTCCCCATTTTAGAATTTCTAATAGTAATTATTGATCCACAATTCTGTGTCCACTTGAGGACAATAATCTTAACCAGCTTTAGCCCCAGTCCGAGCACAGGGTCCAACCCAGAGATGGTGCTCACAGAAGGGACAAGTCTGCACTCCAGGCATGCATGGCAATTGGAGTGTCCCTTGTCCCTCTTACATCTACTTTTGAGAAGGATGCTGCAGGGGTGATGTTTCATCTCAAAAGACTGCGCTATCTTGAGCAAGTGGCTTAACCTATCTGAACCCTTCTGTAAAAGATGGGTTCCTGCAGCTGGGGGAAGCACCAGCTGAGTTTTTAGGAGCTCTTGTGGACACAGATGGAGCTTGTCTTCCCCACACACTGCTGTGGAAGATTACTGGATCGCTCCGATGTATCCTTCAATGATTCAGGAGAGTGGATGAGAGAGTTAGTGGAGGTGGGATGTCTCATAAACATCAGCTCCTGAGGCTCGGGGAACCCCAGGCTGAGGACTTTCCCATCAAACTAGTCCTTTTCAAGGTTCTTGCAGCTACCTCGAGGTCAATTAAGAACTGTCTCTTGGAGAGCCAGCCACACGAGCGTTTGAATATGAACTACGAGTCATTCAGTTGGTATCACAAGCTGTACATTATGCCTAGCGTGAGACAAATGAATAGAGAGTGAAGCCATTTCAACTTGACTTTCAGAAACCCATCATGTGAGCAGGAAGGATAGGATGTGCCAGGGACAAAGGTCATGGAAAGGGGACTTTGGTCGATAGCTCAGCTGAGTGTAAGGAAGAGAGCACCCACGAGCATCAACTACCCAGGGAAGTGGGATTCTTGGATGACCTAGCTCCCTACCCAAGGAGTGTGGATAGAGACCCACCCCACAGAACACAGAAGAAGGTCCTTATCAAACAGTTTCAACAGTCTGGGACACAGAAGAGGTAACAAGCATAGAAATATCACTTGCTCCAACTTGGTCCCCAAGGTGGCCCCAGATGTCCTGAAGGCTCAGGACACAAACTCAGCCAGGAAGGGTTGGGAGGGGAGGGAAGGGCTGGGATAGGACCCACTCAGAAGCAGAGCCAAGGGAAGGGCTGGCTGCATGGGCAGTTGCAATTTAGCTTGAAGCAGGGGAGTTCTTCTTGCCCCCGGCACTTCAGAGCCGGTGCCAGAGAAGAAATTGTTGCTGGCATTTGTCACTGCAATTTTCACCTAGCACCGTGTGCATAAACCTCTCCAGAATTTCAACTGGCAAAATTAGTCAGCATCAAAGTCAATTTGAACGTTCAGGTAGATGGAGGAGGAGGGGCTGGGATGGGGAAGTTGCTGGTCAGGAGGCAAGAACTTGGCCGATTCGGAAGGAAGCGGGGAGGTGGGTGGGCAGATGCAGGATGTTCTCAGAGGAGATTTTGGGGGTTGTCATCTCCCTACTGAGAGTGCTCTAAAAAAACTTTAAACAGAAGAAGGTTCCTCACTCCACCACGTTGGCTCACTCCTCCTCCCCTTACCTGCGCCTGTGAGGCAGAGTGGCCGCTGGCGAGCACCTGCTTGGAGTAGTGAGGTTGGAGCCTGTTGGTGATGGATGTGGCTTGGGTGGCACATGGCAAGAGCCAGTGGGGGTGTGAGGAGAGATGATCGGAATGGATCTAAGAAGAAAGAACATCTCCGTGGGAAATAGAGTGGAAAATAGAGTGGGAACGACGTATCAGTGTGCCCTGGGGTGAAGTCATCCATCAGCGAGATGGCCGAGGATCAGGGAGGCTCAGGGATTCTGAAGCATCCAGTGTTGGAAGGACACACAGCCAAGGCTGTCACAGACCAGTGTGGAATCTGGCTCACCCTGTGCACACTGTGAAGTCCTGAAGAAGCCAGGCTGCCTCCTTCCTGTCTCAAGGGAAACCTGTCATGGGCCCTGTCACTGTGACATTGTCGTTGTGGAGAGTGTAATTAGTGTACCAAGCTCTGCCTTGCATCTCCACCCCCATCACATCAGGCTGCCACAGATCATGTCCCTCCTCTGACAAATGGGGAAACTGAGGCTGGGTGAGAGTGGGCTGCTTCTCTCATGCTGGCAGGAAAGCTCACTCCGCCTTGGCTATGTGCTGAGAGCCTCAGAGGCTGGCCTAGGCTTTCCAGCTGTTGCTCACTGAGTACCAACAGCAGACCCACAGGCAGCTTCCCCCTCTTTAGGCCCCTGACAAGTCCCCTCTGTCCAGGCCACCTGGCCTTCCGGTAGTTTCTGTGCCTATTGCTTCCTGGTCTCCACAGTTCCCCCAGGCTACTGGTGACCCAGTCCCTGCACAAACAGCCCTGAGATGGTCCCTCCCCTGAGTCCCCATGCCACCTGGAGTACTCACAGTACATGCAGGCTGTGCCCCAGAAGCCGAAGCCTGTTCCTTGTCTATCAAAGACTCCCTCCCCACCCAGTGGCTCACAGCTCACATCCACCACCACCTCCGCAGACTACCTGATCCATGCCACCTGCTCTGCATCGCACTTAACATTTTTCCTTAACGCCCCTCATTATTTACTCAGATAAAGCCATTTTAAAGAAAGAGAGAATTTAAATCAGGGACCCAAATGGCAAGCCAACACCAGTTGCTTTAAATAAACTGAGAAACCAATGACAAATAGCACCAAACTGGATAGGAAGTGTCTTGCTACCTCTCACTTCTGGAGGGCTTGTGGCCCCAGCGATGGAACTCTGTCTTAGACAGGGCCCTGCTATGTAGCTCAGGCTAGCCTCCAGCTCATGATCTCCCTACCTCAGCCTCAAGAGTTCTGAGAAAACTAGTATGTCCCACCCTGCCCAGCTCCCAGCTCATCATCTTTTTGCTGAACAGGGAGGCTAGCAGGTGGTGGCAGAGATTTCAAGATAAACAGCATCCCCGGAAGTGTTGTCCTGGGCTGGAAGGACAGGAATGAAAAAGAGAAGATGCGAGAGCACCCACCCCCACCTCATTCACAGTGGCAGCACCTTTCCACACCTTAAAGAAATATGGCACAGGCCAGGTGGCAGTGGCATGCACCTTTAATCCCAGCACTCAGGAGGCAGAGCCAGGCAGATCTCTGTGAGTTTGAGGCCAGCCTGGTCTACAGAGCGAGATCCAGGACAGGCACCAAAACTACACAGAGAAACCCTGTCTGGAAAAACAAAAACAAAACCAAACAACCAAACAACCAAACAAAAACCCAGCCCACCTGCGGGACTTGCTAAGGTAGAAATGTCCCTCGGAATCATCCCACACAGAGGCCATCAGCCACCAGCATCCAGGAAGTTCTTGCCAAATGTCTGGTGTGGTCACAGGGACTGAACCTTGTTGAATCACTCACATGGACACTGAGAAACTTTATTTAGTGTTTATCTTTTTATGTGTGTGTATGCGTGAGTTTGTACATATGTGTATGTGTGTATATGTTGGGGAATATTGTTTTAAGGTGTGTTACTTTTGTTTATGCTGCACTTGTTTAACTCTGTGAAGCTGTGTTACTGTGCCTGTCTAAAACACCTGATGGACTAATAGAGAGCTGAAAAGCCAATAGCCAGACAGGAGAAAGGATGGGAGAGGAATAAATAGAAGGAGAAATCTGGGAGAGGAGAGATCTAGGAGCAAGAGAAGGAGGAAGACATCAAGGGCCAGCCACCTAGTTACACAGCAAGACATCGAGTAAGAAATAATGAAAAGTATACAGAAATAGAGAAAGGTAAAAGCCCAAAGGCAAAAGGTAGATGGGCTAATTTAAGAAAGCTGACAAGAAACAAGCCAAGCTAGGGCCAGGCATTATAATTAAATATAAGACTCCATGTGTGATTTATTTGGGAGCTGAGTGGTGGGCCCCCAAAACAGCAAAAACAAAGAACAACATGTGTATGTGTATGTATTTGTATGTATGTATGTGTATTTGTGTGTATATGTTTATTTTTGTGTGTGCACAGTGTATACTCCACCCCACGTAGGCCTGTGTGGAGGCCAGAAGCTGATGTTCGAATATCTTCCTTCAGTTGCTTCTCCACAGGTTCTCACAGATCTTGGAGACCCTCTTTTGTTTAGATTGTCAGGTTAGCAAGCCCCTGGGACCCACCTGCCTCTGACACACACACACCCACCTGCAAGTCCTGGGATTATGGGTATGCACCATGCCTGGCTCTTTCATGGGTTTCTAGGGATCCCACAGAAAGCACTCTACCCACCAAGCCATCTCCCTGGCTCCAGCTGTGGCCCTAGACTGTAAGCCCCATGAAGGTCAGGACTAGCTCATTCATTCTCCTTTGGATTTTTAGAACTCATCACGGCACCTGGTCCAGGAATCCTGCGTCTTCACCTACAGCATGAAGAGGCAGAGGAGGGGAGAACCAGGGAAGACCTGGCCATCTCCTAAGCCAAGAAGCCACTCCCTGCAGCCCTGGCTGTCCTAGAAGCCACTAACCCTGCCCGCTCAGGCAGCCCCAGCCTCAGGAGCCTCCACACAAGCTCCCTTGCCTCTGCCTCATCCCACCTCAAGCGCCTCAGTCAGGCGACAGGCCCAGACCCCCACCCGCAGCCCTGCCATACACACCGCTTCCCCTCCCAGGAAGCAGCGACCCACTTTTCGGCAGCAGAAGTGAACAAAGAGGTCTTTGTGAAGTGGCCATCATAGCTGTCCCCACGGCGTTCCTTCCGCCCCTGCCTGGGACAGTAGGTGCCCCGTGACAATTAGCAGCTGTTCACCTGCTCTCTGGAGCCAGGCACCTGGCCTTTGGCTATTATATAGCTTGAATTTCTGCTTGACGAAATACCAGCCAGGCTGGCTCAGGCGATGAGCCATGAACGCTAACTACAAATGCAGTTGCCAGTCCCCTGCCTACCCTCCCAGCCTGGCCTTTGTGCCCCAGAGCCTCTGAGCTACCCATCCAACCCAGCAAAATGCCAGCCCCAGTGGACTCCTTCCTTTGGGTGGGGTGCAAGTGATCGGGAAGGAAGGGACTGATGGTCCTGGTGAGATCATGGGAGCGCCCACGACTAGTGGCCATCAGAGGAGCCTCGGCTGTGACAGAAACCAAAGGGCAGAGGGGACAGCTTGGTAAGGGACAAACACCCAGCAGCTCAGCTGCCTCGCTCCCCGGAGGCTCCTGTTATTTATGAGGCTGGAGACTGTGTCCCACCCCCACCCCTGCCTGCTGCCACATCTCCACCAGGCACTAGAAGACCCCAGAACCCTTCTCCCTGGGCTCTCCAAGGACAGGGAGCTGGACCATGTTCCCCACATTACTCCACATGTGCTTAGGAAAGAGTCCTTCCCATCCCTTGCCTCTGGGTTTGCCTTGGTAACAGGGAGGACAAGGCAGGTCAGGTGCACAATCCAGGCAGGAGGACTGTACAAGTTCAAAGCCATCATGGACAATTTACCGAACCCCTGTATCAGAAATAAATAAAAAGTGCTGGGTGTGGTGGCGCATGCCTTCAAGCCCAGCACTTGGGAGGCAGAGGCAGGAGGATCTCTGTGAGTTTGAGTCCAGCCAGGTCTACCTAACAAGTTCCAGGATAACCAGGGTTGCATAGAGAGAGTCCATCTAAAAAATAACAACGACAAAGTTTTTAAAAAAAAAAAAAAAGCGGTGCTGTGGCGTGGCTCAGAGGATCACTTTGTCTATGGCACCCAAGGCCTTGGGTACTGAAACAAGTAAAATAAACAAACAAACAGCTGAGGAGGAGGAGCTAGTTCCTCCTCCTCTGACCCCGACATCGCTGTTCCAAGGCTTTGGAACTGGGAGGTTCTTTACAATGTCACCATGACTACTCTGCACTGTGTCACCTTCTCTGGGCCCTGGGCAGGGCTTCCACTACTCTCTGAGAGCCAGGGGTTGTGATTACAGCGGCCACATCTCATATGCCCTGTACCAGGCACCAAGGCTTCCTCACATCACCTGACATGCCTGTCCCAGCAGCCTTACCCAACTTGTACCTTTGGGGAAACCAAGGCTGGGAGCAATGACGGCCACCTCAGGTTCATACGTGGAGCACATGTTGAAGACTAGAAGTTTCTCCATAGACAGTACCCTCTCCCATCATCTTGGCTCTGGTTCAGGCAATGCAGTCCTGGAAGACCCCAGTCAGGACATCGGGAGCCATGGGCAGTCCCTGAAGGGCAGCGTATCTTCCTAGAGGCTACATCAGCCCTGGCAGCCAGCCCCAGCAACCATTCATCACCCAACAGAGGTTCTGGAGAGTTCTGAGCTATAGGACCAAACTCACTTTGGCTCCCAGGCTCCAAGCGCAGACCAGATCCTGGGCCTGGCTAGCAGCAACCTCTGCGTGCTGTCCACCACAGTCCAACACCAGCCTGGTCAGTCACTGGCCACCACTTCTAGGCTCAGTGGTGTATTTTTGTTCTTCCTTGGACCCCTCTGCACTATCAGGCATATCCAACCTCTGGACAGTGAAAGACATTGTAATAAAACCACACACACACACGCACACACACACGCACGCACGCACACCTCTTAAGGCTGTAAGTTAGTTTATGATTTTGTGTCACATTTGCAGCTATGCCAAGCAGTGTGTGACCCTGTGACCTCTGGACCAAGAACTAAGCAAGGGCTTGACTGTGTTCTTGTCTTCATAGCCTTTGGGGCCTGCTCGCTCATCTCCAGGCCCCATTTGTGTTACCTGCTTAATGATTCACTCTCTCTGAATGTTTTCAAGCCAGGTAGTACTGTGTGGGGTGTCCACATCCTGGGGGTCCTCCATAGAGGTCCCTTTAGGTCTGAGGTGGCTGTTATTAGTGGAGGGGACTCACTGTAAGATGCAAAGTCAGCCTGCAGTGGTGACATGTGACGGATGGGCAAGTCCATGTAGCCTGTCAGAAACTTCCAGACCACAACCCCCAGGGCCCACTACACAGGAGTGTGTCATGTAAAATCTGCCTGCCTCCCCCAGCCCTCACTTTTCATTCATTTATATTTATTTATGTGAGACAGGGTCTCATGTAGCTCTCGCTGGCCTCAAACTGTGTAGCTGAGAATGACCTTGAACTCCTGATCCTCTTATCTCTAGTTTAAGATTACAGGTGTGAACCACCATTCCTGGTTTGCACGGAGCCCAGGGCCTTGTGCACAGCTAGGCCAGCACGCTAACGGAGCCACGCCCCCACTCCTAACAACGGAGCCACGCCCCTACTCCTAACAACGGAGTCACGCCCCCACTCCTAACAACGGAGCCACGCCCCCACTCTCCCGTTCTTGCCTTTTAAAAGACAAAAGAAGCTAAGACAGAGGTGGTCAGGGTCAAGCCTAGGTACACTGTGCCAGGAAGTGACCTGCTCTGACCCCAATTCAAATGGGGACTGGAACTCAAGACCACTGGATACTGGGCCATAAGGAAGAGATGGAGGTGGGCGCAGCAGACCTAGGTGTCCTGCCCAGTGTTTTCTAGCAGGTTCTTTTGGAGCCCTTGTTGTAGCACTGACCATTTCTGAGGAGGGACAGGCAGAGAGAGGCCTGGTAGAGCCAGCCCCCTCACTGCAGGGAGGCCTTGGACTGGCCACAGGAGCTACCCAAGCCTCATAACCTAGTCTGCAAGACGGGGAGGCTACCTCACCAGTGGGGGTTCCAAGAGGGTGTAACACAAACTGTGGGTGCATCTGTCTGGTACAGAATCGCTGCTCAATAGTTCTTTTCCTTTCTCCCTCTTCCTTTTTCCTCTCCAACATCTGTCACCAGCCAAGGGCAGCACCCCCTTCCCCGCCCCTGGGAGCACACTGGCGATAGGAAGCCCTTTGCTCTTCTCACTGTCTTCTACAGTTGACTGGTCTGCCTAGATACCAGCCAGAGTGACGGTGCCCAGTCAGTGCACAGAGCTGGACAGCAGGCACATTCTCATACTTCCAGAGGTAGGGGACAGAGCAGTGTCAGGAGACAAGCCAGGCCCAGTGTCTGTCTGTCTGTCGGGCTCGGGGTAGACTTCATTCATTCACTTGATGGCCACTCTAATGACCTACCAGTCTTCTGCAAGAGAGGCTGTTGTTCCAAGAGTAGAAGGCTTTCCTCGCCAGGAAGTTCTCTTGTGTATCCGAACTAAATCTCACATGCTGCAAACCTTGTCACGTGCCTTCTGTAGAAGCAGAAAAGCTGCCTGTTGGCTCCTTTAAGCCGGCACATGTGTCTAAAGGCTAAAGATGACCTATTGATCTATAGAGCCCTGTGCTGGGCACCACTATGTGTTAGGGGAAGAAGCAATAATGAGCAGAAACAAACAAGGCCCCTGTCTCACTCAGCGGAGGTGACAATGTGAGTCTCAGATGGGACTCAGTGGAGCTCTGGCCTCCAGGGAAAGGCAGAGCACAGGGATGGGACTAACCACCTCTAGCCAATACACCACATGGTCCTCCACACATACAGGGTCCATGCTACTCTTTGAAGGAAGTTGGCACCGCCTCCAGAGCGGCTGATGAGGAGACTGTGGAGGTTCCCATCCAACACCTTGAGCTGGACATGCTAGGAGGTGACTGTGGCTAACACAGGGACCCCCCCCCCCCACACACACACACCAGAACCTCTAGCAAACCTCTACCACGCCTCTGAGCTGTAACTGGCTTCATCTCAGCTCCCTTCCTGAGAGGAGAGTCTCACCAACACCAGGCCCTGGGAAATGACAGAGGTCAGCTTCTGAGGGCCTCATTGGCAAGGAGAGCATCTAAGTAGTCCTCAGTCTTCTCGATGCTGCAGTGTTCAGGTTCCCTCTGGTGGTCCTGTCTTGGGGAGGCCTGACCTGAGGGCCACAGCTGCCTGTAGCTGAGGCCACTTCTTCCTGGGGACGCCGGAGTACAGTGGGGAGCAGCTCTGGCTGGAGTCCTGCAGCCCAAAGAGCTTGGCTCACTCACTGACACGTAGTTTGGAATTGCGTCTCAATCAAACCCAGAGCAGACCTGTGTGCCTAGGAGGCGGGGGACAGCTGGCAGACATGTCAGCACAGATTCCTTCCCGGGCTAAGAGTCCGCACCACAGGGCCCTGCTTCTGCTGTTTCTCTGCTGCTCTGGACTCCATAGTGACTCCCTTCAGTTCCTCGCTTTGCACCCAGGGTCCTTCTACGGAGCCTTGACCAGCCAGTGGACGCCCTCTTGCCTCTCATCTACTGGAAACATACAGTGGGGTCTTGTTACCCTGTTTGTGCCCTGAAATTTATTCCTAAGAATGGGAACCCCCTAGGAGTGACACCATAGGCTTCACCGTCTGTGGTTGAAATGGAAGGAAGGCCCAGCACCTTCAGCACACACTCCAAGTGGCTGTGGCTGCCTTCAAGACCACAGGGCAGGTGTGTGTGGACTGCTTCAGACCTGGCAGAAGCTCCAAGTCTCCACTCACAAAGGATTCTCAGTTTGGCTGTTGTTTTTAGGGAGGGGAGGGCAAGAGTGGGGGATGGGAGGGAGGGAGAGTGGGGGAGGGGAGAGAAAGGAGTTAGGGAAGGGAAGGGAAGGGAAGGGAAGGGGAGGAGAGGGGAGGGGAGGAGAAGGGAAGGGAGGGAAGGGAAGGGAAGGGAAGGGAAGGGAAGGGAAGGGAAGGGAAGGGAAGAAGAGGGGAGGGGAAGGAGGGAAGGGGAGGAGAGGGGAGGGGAGGGGAAGGGAAGGGAAGGGAAGGGAAGGGAAAGGAAGGGAAGGGAAGGGAAGGGAAGAGAAGAGAAGGGAAGGAAAAGTCCAGAAAGGAAGGGAAGGTAGTAGGGAAAGAAGGGTTGGGAAAGAAAAGAGAGAGGAGTTCATCTCTTCAGGAATGTGTTCTCCCACCCCACCCCCACTCCCACCCCCTACACACTGGGATGAGGTCATGCTCATTGGTCCTTCTCCTTGCAGACATACCCTGCCCCCAGCAGATGCCCACTGATTTTCTTAATGATGACAGTGTCTACCAGGGACACGCCCTCTCCCATCTGTGCAGATGAACACACTGAATAATTCTCTTTCACCTTGAGTTTGGTGAAGGGTGAAGTATGCAGACAGACCTGGTTCCCTCAGCCATCCTCAGGGCTGGGCCTAAGGAAATCGGGAGGATCAATCTTCCCAGGGCAAGGAGCCCAGGCTAGGAGGCAGATGGCCCAGTGCTGGCCCCTTACTAACTGGGTGACCTTGGCAAAGTCACTTAACTCCCCTGAACCTCAGTTTCCCCCTCTGCAAAATGGGACTAATCTTATGTCTCAGAGGGAGGAATACATGTGAAAGAAAAAAGCACATGACTAGAGTACTCACAGCCCCTTCCTCCATTAAGCAAAGGATCCACCTCCCACAGAGCTGTAAGCATCCTTATGGTGGGTGCTCCCTTGCTTGGTCAGGTCCACACCCCACTGCAAAGCTCCATCCCACCATACTGCGCACCATATGATGGGCTGAGTCTACAAATGAGTGTCCAGTGGGCTGGGGAGTTGCAGAGGGCCAGAGGGGAAAGCCAGACTGCTAGCCATCAAATTAAAGACTCCCAGGCATCCCTAAGACCAGTGAGCGGAAACACTGGTCCCCTGCGTCCTCATGATTGACCTCTGCAGCTGAAGTCCTGGATGGCTACACACCAGAACATTTCCTTAAACCCCATCACCTCCCCCGTTCTCTGCCGGGGCTCGCCGGAGTCCAGTGAGACTCAAGTGTGCATGCAATCCATCTTCTGAAGAGTCAGGGGATCCAGGCAGAAAGGCATCCTTTAGAGGGCACCTGATAGCCTTAGCCAGAACACCCTGCCCACTGGAAATCTCTGCTGCCAGAGGGAACAGTAGAAAGGGAGCCCGGGGCAGGGCCAGGAGGGAACTGGAAGGAGCTATGCTTCTGTTGTGATTAATCTTGAAGAGTGGAGCCTCAGTGTTCTGATCTGTAGAAAAAAGGTTTGTGAACCCATCTTGAAGCAGGGATGAGGACAGACCACTACAATGGGATCTATTGAGGAGAAAAGTCAAAATCAAACCAACACCCGATTCCAGCTAGGATACCAGGACAGGAGTCGTCTAGGATTGTATTTAAAAAAAAAGAAAATTACTGTGAACAAAGACTTCCAGGTCCAGGCACTGGCCTAAACCAAACTAGGTCAGCATAGAAACATAGCACCCTGCTCAAGACAGTGGGATCTTACGGGTGGAGGTGAAAGCCACAAAGTTCAGTGACCCTGGAACTCAGAAGTTGCTCTGAGACTACTAGAAACTCCCTTTTATAGTAATTCCATCTCCCAGGGAAATGTTCTTGGGTGTGGGGAGGTGCGGTTTAGGAAGAGGCGGGACCATGGGGGCGTGGATGGTGGATAGGGGTCGATAGTCAGTCTTGGCCAAGCCCCTAGTCAGTCCCTAGCAGTGGGTGGAGACACACGCGGTGTGTGTGTGTGGGGGGGGGGTGTACAGAGAAGTCGGTATACCTGCTCATAGAGCAGAACCCTCCCACCCCCTGCCTCCGCCTTCGTGAGCATCGTGGAGCCAGCCTTCAGCCCACACCTGATGACACCCAGCTGCAGAACTGGAGCTTGTAGAGCTGCGCAGCCCCCAGCACCATGGACTCCAGCAAGCCAGATCTCTGGACCCTTTTAGCTCTACTTAGGTCTGCCCAGAGCCCACTGCTTTCAGTGGAGAATGTTTCAGGGCCGAACCAGGCAAGTCCAAAGAGCCTCATCTCTCCCTCTCCCTCCTCAGCCTGACGCACTTTCTCTCTTTACGGACACTGCGCAGTGTGCGGTTTCCTTTTACCCAGATCAAGGTACTTCAGGGAGTCCCTAAGCAATGTTGGAGCCCAGAGAAGAGCCTGGTGGCAGGAAGCCAGGCACAGGAGTGTTGCAAAGACACTTCTCCAACTCAGCCTTTTGCTCTGCCACCACAATGGTCGTACCCCTCCAGCGGTAATGACTGTCTGTGTCCTCCTGGGGAGGGCCAATGTGTTTCTGGGTGCGCTGCCTGGAATCTACCCTCCCACATCTTCCCAGGCATCCCCTGGCAGGTGGCTCCGCAAAGCTACGCCAGGTGCACGGATCGTGGACATCGCGGCCGCCTGCAGGAAAGGCGCCCTCCTCCGGCACATCCCGCTGGTCACGCCTCGAAAGGACCCTCCTCTTGCTCCTGCCTCCCGTGATGGCCTCGCCTGGAAAGGGAAAGTGGATCTTTCCCGGAGGATCTCGAAAAGAGAAGCCTCTGTCACCTCGGGGTCCCTGCGACCAGAACAAAGTTTCGAGACCGAGAGATGTGGGACTGCGGAGCTGAGAGGCGATGTGTACCCCCACCCGCGAGTCCCGGTTCCACGCGTTCACCCGGGTGCTGGGAGACAGCGCTTCCCGCAGCCCGCAGAAGCTTGGCGAGCGGAGCTGAGGCGCCAGAGCGTCCGGATAGCTCTCCGCAGCCAAGCTAGAGACCAGGGCTGGCGGTTCAGGCACGAGCTCACAGGGTGGGGTCCTGACGCAGTCGGGGTTCCCCACTCGGCTCTTTCCATTCCCTCCCCTGCTTCTTTTCACCATGCGCATTCCAGGTTGAGGGAAGGGGTACTTCCCGTCCTGTCCCCAACCCCCCAATCCCGCTCCCTGCAACGTCCAGGTGAGGGCTCCAGTGCGTTTCCACAAAGCCCAGCGCCTTCACGGGGGCGCTGGGACCCGGACCCTCCCACACACCATCTTTCTTTCAAGAGGCATCCCAAAGGGGGAGCCCTCGCTCCCAAAGTTACAGCGAGATTTGACACACTTCAGAAAGTATTTGCTCCCATAAAGGATAGGAGGTACAAAGTACCTGCCTGACTTTCCTTGGGGGGTCACACCAGCCCCTCCCCCATTGCCTGCAGGACCCACTTCCTACACTCAAATCCTCCCATCAGTAGACTAAGCCCTCTTCAGTAGACTGAGGGGGTTGAAGAGTGCAGGTTATTTTAGGGGCACGCCCCTAAAATCTCAGAGCTCATCTAGGCCCTTCCGAGTATGGACTGACCCTCCACGGTGGCCTAAACGGGACAGAGGCCAAGGCCCCACTGGAGACAATGGCTACTTTCACACCCTCCCACCTTCCGGGGGAGCCATACTCTGATTTCAAAACCAGTGGTTGTGACTGGACTTGGAGAAGGCCTCTCTCTCTTTAGGCCCTCTGGAATCCCTTCCGATGACTTTGTTGGCCCTGCCTCTTCCCTGCTGGGCAGGCATCTGCCCCTGTTCTCTGCTGGAAAGGTCGTCAGGTTTGGCTTCCACGTCATTTAAGACCCACCAGAGGGCAGTGCTGGGCAGGATGCCCCTCCTCCCAGACGGCCCCAACCTGGCACCCTAGTTGCCCAGCGCGACTGGCTCTGGGCAACCCTTTGGGGTTCAGTTGCCTTTCATTTGGTTAACCCAGGGCCAAGTCCATGCAGGACACACACACAGAGAAACACAGCCGTACTGTTGGATCCCCTCCAGCCCCAGATGTGATCACAGTTCTCTGCACACAGAGCCCCAAGCTCCCTCAGCACCTGCTCCCAGACCACAAGCTCATAGGACCTGAAGTCCTACACTACCACGTGTAGGTAGGCACACTCCTGCCCCTGAATCACAGAAACACAGTCACCAGCTTTCACGCAGCCCTCCGGGGGCCAGCAAGCACACCCAAGGCACACGTGAAACGCCACACCTCACACATCCTCCCCTTAATAGGTTCACACATGCGTTGACACTCACTCACACACTTCATACCCTCATGAAGGAGTTCACACCCCCAAACACTCAGACTTTCTCTCCCACACCTCCATGTAACTGATCTAGACTCTCCGACACCCCTCACAAACACAGACCCACACACCACCACACAGGCACATCTGAATGTACTCCCCTGCCCTCTCCACACACAGCTGATTCTTGGACACTCACATACAGACGCAACAAAGACACACACACACACACACACACACACCCTGGCACAGACCCACGAAGGCGTTCTCCAAAAGACCCACTCCAGGACTGTGCCTGCAGCCCGAGACTCGCAGAGCCGCCCTGGCCCGCGCCCTTCTCGGTCCCCGCGCGCGTCCCCTGGCCCCGGGCTCTCGCGGGCGCCCGCACACTCACCGCGCGCCAGGTCCAGGATCGCGGCTAGCAGCAGGCAGGCGGCGCGGCGGAGGCTTGGAGCAGCTCGCATGGTGCCCAGGAGCTGGCGGCGCTGGCCGGGGAGGCGGTGGCGGCGATCGTGGTGGCGGCTGTGGGTCCCCTCGCCATGGGCTCAGACGCGCTTGTGACCCGGGCCGCCGGCCGTGGCGGTGACGGGTAGCGAGGGGCGCCACGGGGACGTCCCCATGCTACCGCGGCCCGGCCGCCAGGCTGCCCCGGGCTGCTCCGGGTTGTTACGGGCTGCACCACCGGGTTGCTCCGGGCTGCACTAGGATGCTCCGGGCTGCACCAGATGTACTGACTGCACCGGCTGCGCCGGGCTGCTCTGCGATGCGCCGACTGCTCTGGGCTGCACCGGACCTGGTCGGGGCGCGCAGCTGCTGCCGGCTGGTTGGTTGCGCGCGGCGCCCACGGCGGCCGGAGTCGGATCCGTGGCGGCAGCGGCGGAGTTTGGAGCCGAAGCTCTGCCCGCGCCGCCGCGCTCTGCCCCGCGCTCGCTCTTCTCGCGCCCCCTCCTCTCCCTCCTTCCCCGCCGCCCCGCCCCCCAGCCCCCGCCCCCCGCGCCGCTCTCGCCGCTGTATTCTACAGACTTTTCTTTAATCCGTTCTGGGCTGTTCGGCTCTCGTCCGCTAAGCCGATTTATTGCAGAGAAGAGAACTCGCCCCCTCCCCCTCGGCTCCTACCCCCTACCCACCCCACCCCCGTCACATTACAACTGCTTGCATGTGAGCCGCATCCACCTATACACACACACACACCAAGCTTTGCTCCACCCGAACCCCCCCCCCCCCAACTCCACCTGGCAGTGTCTCTGGACGCTCCCTTTCCTCAGCTTGATGGGTGCGAGCACCCTCCCTCTAGGAAAGAGACGCTTTCCCCGGCGGGATGTGGATCTGTGAGTCCTCGGGGCTGGCTTTGACACCATGAATGTCCTCCTTAGGGGCTTCGGGGCTTCAGTGTTCCACAAATAAGGGATCCACCCCCGCACCCCGCGCAGCTGCATTCTGCATCCAGGCAGGACCGGGCAAGAGAGGCACGACTGTTTTCTTCTGCCAGAGACCAAGCTGTCACCTTCTAATCAGGCCTGACACCCCAGCTCCTCCACTTGAGAAGTGGGGGGTTGAACCTTGTGTCAGATCATTGCTCTGGTGGCCACCCACAGATCATACACACCATTAAGCCTGGGCCCAAGATGGCCTTGGGGGCTCCTGTCACGTGAAGAGGAGACCGGTGCTCTTAGTTTTGGGGGTGGGCGGCGGCGAGGGGGGGATAGTGAAGCTACACAAGGGACCATGAGTTAAACTGACAAGATTCAGAATGGCCGGTAGAACCAGGGGGTAAATCTGGGCCCAGAAACCAGGACCCAGGGCTCCTTATACCGCGCTGTCCTGGGAAGTCCCAGCTCTTCTATTTGCTAGACTGCTGCATCCATTTGTTGCTCAGTTTACTCAGATGGGCAATGGGTACACTGCCAGTTCCACTGGCTGCGGTCCTGGAAAGAGAGGTGGGCAGTGGTTTGGCAGGTGCTGGGAGAGACTTGTGTTAGGATGCCCCACGGAGTGACCCGATCCCCTCCTTTGCCCTCTGCAGCCTCAGCACGTGGTCTCCCAAGGCAGCTAGCTGCAGCTCAGGCTTGCTCAGCCGGCTCTGCTCCAGGGAAGGAGCGATTTGCATTTATTTAGATCTGAACGCATACGTTCACCTGACAAGCTTTAGAATGATCCTCTCAGTAAAATAATAATAATGATCGTAATAAACCCTTATAAATAGGTGTTTGATTACAGTTTGTCCCTATGTGGGTATTTTTTTTTTTTTTTGAATCAGACTAATTGGTTGCCAGCCTGATTGGGCTGGATCTGGCTTGAACACTGAAGTCTTGGCCCTTTATCCTTCCTCTCACAGATCTTTGCTCCCTCTTGACCCTCCCCCAAGGCTCATCTTCTCCAAGCTGCTGAGGGTGAGCTTGAGGGCATCTCTCTCTCCCCAAACCTTCTTTCTGACCTAACCCAGCCATGGGAAGAGCACAACCATTGCCCGTCTGGTCCTGCCCATCCCTCCTTCCCACCTCTCTGCTTCTGCCTCAGGAAAAAGCTATCCAGCTTTCTAAGCCCTCTGTGTGAGAGGCTCCCGGGCTGAGGAGCTCCAAGTCCTAATGCCCCCCACCCCTGCACACCCAGCTGAGCTTACAGGAAATGCATGCATTGCTGTGTGATTATTCCTGCTCTCGGAGCCGCAATGGGGAGGCAGCCAGGTGACGGGGGACAGGCAAGAGTTCCTCAGGTGACGCTTGAGTGGGTAAGGCTTCCTGACTACACCTACCCAGCTCTGCCATTGGGGGATGAAAGGAGCAGGTAGTGCTTGTAGCCCCTGCCTACCTGGGTGATGCTCCCTATCAGCTCCACCCTCATCCAGCTGGGAGAGAGCCCTGGGGAGCTTCAGAGGGCCAGGGTGTTGCCTCCATGGAGCCCTTCTGAGAAGAGCATCTGTGGGGAGGGTAGATAGGAGACAAAGTTTGAAATCAAGGAAATGTGCTGTCATGACTGAGAGTCTTGGACCTGGAGTTTGGACACCTCAGTGGACCTACCTTCATTCCCAAGTCCTCTCGACTGTCCACACTGTCCTTGAACATTACCCTATGTAAAAAGGACTGGTCACCCTCACCGGTGGCACATAGTAGGTCTTCACTGAGTATTGAATGGATGGAAGAATGACTGAAAGGCTGAATGAGAGAAGATCACTGGCTTGTCCCTTATCTCTGAGCTCAAGCTTGTCCTCGGTGACAAGCTGTGACCACAAACCTTCTCAGAGGCCCAGGACTGTGAAGCCCAGCAGGGCCCACCAAAGAAAAGACATCTCGCCCAGGTACAGAGTCGGTTCCCCCAGAGGTGGCCAGGCTGCCAACGCACGCCTATTACCATATGGTAATGATAACAGCAACAGCCCGCCTCCCCGCTCAGCCAGCAGCCCCGCCCCTCCAGCTCCATAAAGCACAGTTCTGGAGCCCTTTCTTCGGCTGCACAGAGAGGCGACTCCGAAGCGCAGAGAGTCAGTTAGCAGGGGGCACAGGGTGACTGAGCAAAGGAAAAGTCACCCAGGGCAGCCACGGGCTTTTAATTTAGTTTCTGTCTACTAATGGACCTGCTGCCCGCCAGAGGCAGGCCTTCCTTTTTTTGTCCTGGTACTCAGACTCATGAGTCACAGTGGGCCACGCCTCTTTCTTGGGCTCTGGCCCGGCAGGGCCTCTAGGCAGCCAAGGTGCAGCTATCTGCCTGCCCCCAGCAGTGACCCCGCCCTCGTCCTCTGTCCTTGGTGCTGAGTCGGGCTCTCCCAACAGAGGGTGCTAAACGCACAAAGCAACCTTCTCCGCCCCACTCCAGGGATGGCCCGGGCAGGTCACTATGGGGCTTTTAGTTCGCTTCCTTCCTGAGAGCGGAGAGCAGAGAGCATACTATTGACTCTCACAGACTGGTTTCCGAGGGGTGGGCTGAGTAAGCTTGGGGACTTTTACTTAGTGAGGTAGAGAGTATGGGGACCTGCCTCTGGTGCCAGGCTCTGGCAGAGAATTTAGCATGTGAAACAGTGACGCATCAGTGGGTGCTGGTGTGATTCCTATTTTAGAGACGAGAAAACTGAGGCACAAAGAAGTTAAGCAACTTTTCCAGGACACAGCCAGCGACAGACCCAGAGTCTAAGCCAGGATGCACTTCAGAGCTAGAGTTCTTAATAGCCTCCTAGGCCAACCCACATCTGCAATCGCCACAAGGGACCCACGTGTATACACAGGCCAGATGGAAACACTTTCACAAGTCCATTGTGTCCGTTTCTTTTATCCCACATAATCATCATGAAAGCTCTCCATGACAATAATTTATAGATAAGAAAACTGAGTCTCAGAGATACCAAAAGAATCATGTAGAGTGGGTAAGGCAGGGGATTCTGAGCATAGGGACAGGTGTGTGCCCAAAGGATTTCTACTTCTTTCTCTCTTGCCCTACCCATACTTCTCTTTATACCATGAATGAACACCACCAGCATGCATCCCAGGCAGGACCAGCTCTTTATTCCTTGCCTAAATTCAACACAACTGGAAAGTGATGGCATGACCCAAATCAATCGTGAGTCGTCCACTTGGAGTTAAGGCTTACTTCATGTCCTTAACAGACTTGACCCCATCTACACTCTCAGGCTTTCACACATCTCTACAGAAGAGGACCCCACAGGCTTTGGTGCGAATCTCTGGAGATGTACATGGGGGTGCTCCCTATCATTCACCCAGAGGAAGGAGTTGGAGGCCAGTGTTCTCCAAACAGGGTCCTAAGGACCATTTGCAAGCTTGTAATGAAAATTCTTTGAAAGAGGATTCCATGGCTAAATCTATTCAGAAAATACCAGTAGTCCCCTCAGCCCACAAGAGCACAGTAAAGGCTCCGAGGAGTCCTTCAGTTCTTCACCTGTTTCTAGCTTTATTAGGTGGGAATCTGCCTTTGTTTGACAACCCTCTTCTTATCAATTCTTATTAACACATGTGCCCCAGGATTCTGTTTGTGGCAGGGTGGGGAACATTGCTCTGGACAAACCTCTGGGTGCCTCTGCAGACAGGTGACAGCAGCAGCGAATAGAAATGACCACCATCGACTGACTACATGTTGTCCCACTTACTGAGTGCAGCCTGCCGGGCTAGGTGCTTTGAGTGTACTACTTAACCGAGCCCTGCACAGCCCTGTGGAGCAGATTCTATCTGTAGGTCCATCGAATAGACAAGGAAGTAAAAACACTGAGAGTGAAGCCATTGCCCAAGGTCACCAGCCTGGTACATGGTAAAGCTGGCATCTAAAACCAGAAGACCTCTGCTGACCCGTCTCTGCTTCCAGATCTGTTTCCCAGCCCATTCTCTCCAACCCACCCAACTCACTCCACTCTCCACGCTGCAGCTCTCTATCCTCACGAGGCATTGCAGTCCTAATATGTGCAGGACCACAGCTGATTCATTTCTGATCATTTGTGCCAAAGAAAGATCAAAAGTGACTATTGGAAGGAAGGAAGGAAAGAAGGGAGGAAGATATGAATGGATAAATGGGTGATTGATGAGTAGTTGAATGGATGGGTAGATAGATTGTGGGTAGATGGATGGGAAATGGATAAGAGGATGGGAAGATGGGTAGGGATGATGATGATGATGATGATGATGATGATGATGATGATGATAGATAGATAGATAGATAATAGACAGACAGACAGGAATCTATGTATAATTGGATTGATGGATAACCGAATGGATGGATGGATGGATGGATGGATGGATGGATGGATGGATGGATGGATGTAAGAATAGTGGGTAGATTGACAGGTGGGTGGATAGGCAGATGAGTAGATAAACTAAGAAATTTATTGAGTGATGAATAGATGAATGAATGGATGGGCAATGGGATGGATGAACAGGTAGACAGATCAGAGAAAGGCATGGTAGTTGTGCACAGAGAGTGTGGTGTGGATGGATGAATATAGATTAGAAATCATCAGCAGGATTTATTCTTTTCCTTTCCACTGCGTTGTCTGGCTGTGAAGAAGTAGGCCAGCAGGTGCTAGTCATTACCAGAGGTGCCAGTAGACACAGTCAAGTGAGTGACTTGAAGCATGGGCTCTGGGTTTGAGCTGTCTAGACTCGAATCCCGGTCTCAACTCTCTGAAAGGTGATTTCTGACTAGAAAATAGAAAGGAAGTGCTCTCTTCCTATCCAATGTGACAAATGTGAATTGATCATATTGCTATACCTGCCTGGGCCAGTCTCCTTCTCCTCCTCCTCACCTGTGACATACGGATAGGACAAGAGTGACCAGTGTGGCTTGTAATCAAATCAGATGATGCTCAAACCATGAGGATCAGCTGTGTCTCTTGAACCTTCACCTGAAGCAGTCAGCAGCACAGTGGTGTTACAATGACTCATGATCCAGTTGCTTCTGTGGTCCTCAGTTGCCCTCCCAGACTCTGCAGTGGAGGGGGAGGAGTTGGTGGACTACTGTGGTCTCAAGAGACTTGCAAAGTGTTGGCTATAATCCGAAACCAAAGGAGGGGGAGCCAACTCATTTTCATCTACAACACTTTACAAAATTATTCCATCCATTTGTGGCTTTAGACTCTTGTCTCTGAATTATCATTTCTGGGCTGAAATCTGAGGTCACCCTTGGACATTCCTTTGCCTACTTTCCCGACCACTCTGCAATTTTGCACATTACCAATAGGTGGCACCATGGAATATACGATTTCCCCCATATTTTTAGCCTTTTGTATAGGAGGCCCTGGTTCCATAAAATGAATCAGCTTCTCAGTCCATAAATTCCTTAGGTGTCAGTGTTTCCAAGACAAGGCATGATATCCCCAGACATGCGCCCAGTTAGTCACCATTATGTGATGGACGAGGAAATACTGTGGATGGGGAAACTTAGTGCCAGGGAGAGGCTCCATGCAATACGGGTGGAGGGGCATGTTGTCCCCACTACATAGAAGGGCAGGGCTTTCCCACAATGAATCTCGTCTCCCGGGTCTCACTGAACATTCCAAAAGATCTCGGCTCACTATATCTTGTTCCATGAGACTTCTCTGTTGCTTTTCATGCAGGCCCTGGGTCACTTGTTCGGAAGCTGAGAAGGGAGGTCTGACTCTCCAGGTTAACATGCAATTGGGAGCACAATGGTGTGTGTGCCCAAGGCTTTGATTAATTATGGAAGTCTCACGGTAAAGCCCCACAGCCTCTGCCCTCCACACAACCTGCTTTCCGTCTTCTGTCTTCAGGTCCCGAAGTGTCAGAGAAAAATCCCATCAATTTACAATATGGACAAGTAGATGATTTCTTTTCTGTAGGTTTCATGATTCCCGTTGGGAAGAGGCAAAGGCCAGGCTGGCTTTCCCTGACAGCTGAGATGGATCACTTCCTTCTCACTTCTGTCTCATTCCTCTTCGGCCACTAATGAAGCAGAGATGTCATTTGTGGCACTGAGCTGGGCTTCCTGGATGAGGGGAGACCCTGAAGCTCTGGAGGTGTCAGGTTAGCTAGGGAGGGAGTAGTTTGGGAGAAGAATCACCCATAGGAAGCCTTCCAGGCACACCACACCACAGGTCACTATCAAAGAACAGCGGGTAGCTAGAGCCTGGGCAGGGAGGCCCGAAGGTGAGTCGGTCTCTCTGGAGACTGCTCAGAGCCATGTGTGGAAGAGAATATCGGGAACATCTCTGACAGTGGGAGACAGTGATGAGGACACACATGTTGACTCATCTTGGGATCTGGTGATGTTTGACATTTGATCCATCCAAATGACTGATTCCCAGATCCCAGAGTTCATGTCATCCTTGCAGCTCATTGCCATCACACTCTGCTATGGGCAGGTGACAAAAACCGTCCTGCAGACCCCAACAGGTTACTCAGCTCTCCCTCCATGCCTGGCTCTTGTCCTCTGTCCATCCCCTCTTTCCAGGGGGAGAGAGTGACTTTGCAGAGAAGTTGCTGGTGAATCAGGCTGGGGGATTTCCAAAAACAGAGGCTATAGGATGCAGAGCAGAGAGTTTCTTGTTCCTCAAAGTGTCTTTCTCTTTGAAGGGGAACTGATGGACACCAGCTGGAGACAGAGCCTTGTTAGTCCTTTTTAGACATCTGTCAAAGGTGCTCAGGTTGGAGCATGATAGCGCAGCACAGTTCCATATGACCAAACCCTTTGTTTAGTGTTTGATGGTTTAGAGACAGTCTTGTTATGAAGCCTTGGCTGACCTTGATCTCACCAAGTTCTCTTCCAAGTGCAGGGGTTACAGACCTACATCACCACGCCCTGTTTGTCAACAAGTCTGTACCAGTGGTTCTTAAAGTTCACCACTGTAGTCAAGGGAACTAAAGGCTATGTAGGCTCATGAAGCTGAGTGCCAGGGACAGAGAGCAGAAAGACTGAGGCAGGATGGGGTGCCAGCATTAGGGTACCCATCTGCACCTCTAGTCAGACCTCCATGCCTGCTTTCCACTTGGTCTCTGTCCCTCACGCACCCCCCGGTGTCCTCCAAATCCTCTATGCTCCAGTCTCAGCCCACATAAGACCCCCTTACTGAAAGGGAGAGCGAGGCTCCTCAGACTGGCCTTTGCTCACTTCCTGGGCCTAACTCTACCCATAGACATAGCTTATGTCCCCAGACAGAGCGACAGTGACAAGCTGAGGAGATAACACCCACAGAGCCCTGCCCTGTATAACCAGTAGACTATGGCCTGTAGCCTCAGACTAGCTCCTGTGGCCTCCAGCTCCCTATGAAGTCACTGCTGGGACATTGCTCACCCTCTCATATTCTGGGGATCAAATTCAAGGCTTCACGGATCTTAGGCACATGTCCCACCAACTGAGCAAAACCAGTTGTTTGGTTTGTTTTGCTTTGTTAGATTTGAGACAAGGTCCTACTAAGCTATCCAGAATGACCTCCAACCTTCGGAGTTAGAGCTCCACCCTCCTAAATGGCTGTTACTAAAGCCCTGAACCAGCAGCCCAGCCAGCTCACTCTCTGGCACAGAACTTCATGCATGTGATTCCCTCAGACTGGAGCACCCTTCACAGGCCACCCACCCACTCCCATCTCCCTTGCCCCACCCCTGGCACAGGAGATCTTCTGCCCAGGAAGCTGGCTGATTCTTCCTCAGGCTCAGAGCTTAGGTTTGCCTCCACTGGCTCAGGACACCTGTGGTGGCACCTTCACCAGGCTCTCACTACACTGTGCTGCCCCAGTGGGTCAGGAGCATGGTGAGAAGAAGGCAGAGTGCAGGGAGAAGGAAAGAGTAGCACCAAGCCTCAGTCTGGGGTAGGGCTCTGAACCGGCACATATGACCATCATGCCAGGAGAAGGTCACAGCAGCCAGGGTGAGTCTATGCCCTCCTAGAATAGTCCTTTATGATAGCACCAAAGGTGCTGGGCCTTTATCAGGTACATTTTCCCTCATTGCAGCCTCTAACTCTTTCCTTGAAGCATGAAGTGGCTCTTGAGGGACAGGGTTTGGGGAGAGCAGGTGGCCAGAGCCCCAATGCCTGCAGCCTCTGTCAGGGAGTGAGGCTCAGGGGCATGTGAAAGACGTAGGTGTGAAGGGCACATCCCAGAGCACCAAAACCAAGGGTATCCATGGCACTTGCCTCTACAGAAGTCCAGAACTTCGTTATCAAGACAATCAAACCCTCCCTCCTCTCCACGGCCCCCTCACAATGTCAGGAGGGACGAGGTCTCTCCTGAGAGCTATTCTTCTTGGTGGTTCGATAAGCCCCATATTTCACACCCCGAGTGGCTGCATTTCAGTGGTGGGTTGAAGTGGTTTTATTTTTATCGAGCACACAGGCATATAAATATGTACAAGGCACACAGAAGCACTTTAGGGTCTCTGGAAGGATGCACTGTGTGATAGAGGAAACAGCATGACAAGTTCACACAGGGCACAGACTCCATGGATAAAGATGCCTGCCACCTTCCTTGGCCCATCTCCTAGGGGGGTGCTCTCTGCCCTTATACCTGGGCCAACTTTTCCAGAACAAATCTTAAAAAATAAAACAAGTTTTTGAAGATCTGTCTTCCCACCTTTACATTGCCATCTAGCAGCCATGCCACCTTGGAAAAAGTCCTTCCCCTGTGTCTAGCTTGGACTGGAGAGCTATACCCTGAGGTTAACTCTGCCTCCCTATAAACTTCCCAGTATTTTTTTCTCTTAAAGAACAAATATGATGAAGAATTTGCAGTAGGATCTGAGAATGCTAATATCACAAGTCTAAGAGGCTTATCACGAATCCTCCCCAGCCACGCTTCGTGATGGCGCAGGCCAGCTGCAGTAATGCCAGCAATGAATGCTCTGGGTGTTCCTGCCTCCGCACCCATGGGGAGAGGAGTAGGGGGGGGGGAGAGCAACTGCAGATCTCCCGTGGCAGGGCCTGGCGCTTTACATACATTGTTGAACTTGAACATGGCTGCGACCCTGAGTGGGAGGTATGATTCCTGCTTATGGAGGAGGTCAGAGGTCAGAGAGACAAAAGAGATTAACAAGCTGGAGAGCCCAGGCTTGAGTGAAGGGCACTTCGATGCTTTCCCATAGGCGGCCACAGGTAACTGCTCTCTCCTGGGAGACCACATCATACCTGGGGATGTCTATGTAAAATGTTCCACCAGGCTGCTGGTGGAAGAGTCCGCTCATGGAAGTGAGGGATGAGGAGATATCTGTGGAGGCTACTGCTCTCTCATTCAGCTTGGGTCAAAGCAGACTTTTATCTACCAGTCTCTCTCTCTCTCTCTCTCTCTCTCTCTCTCTCTCTCTCTCTCTCTGTGTGTGTGTGTGTGTGTGTATGTGGGGGGGGGTGTAAAAGAGAGAGACAGAGACAGAGTCTAGGGTGTGGGGGCACGTGTCTAGGGTAAGACAGATATGAGAACAATTATAGTTATGATGGGGGGTCAAAGGATCAAAAAATGCTGAGCTCCAATCCCACATCTCAGCCTCTTTCACTCCCCGGCGCTCTACATCTTCTGTCCTTTTTATTTTAAGTTAAAAAAAACAACAACAGGCTTTCACTCTGTAGCCCCAGATGCCCTTAAGGAGAACCCTGGGCAGACTGGAGGCGGCAGAGACTGAGAGCCTGGCATCGGCAGGGGACTAGAGCAGTAGACTTTATCAAGAGCCTCAGTATGCACAGAGCCTGGGGGCTGATTGGAGAAGCATCATGGCTCCCAGTAAAGAGTGCAGTGTGGCTGTCAGTCGGTGGCTGCTGGTGGGGTGGAAAGAGGCTGGAAGGAAAACCGTAGAATCAGAAACCCATCTTTCCTCCTTGATCGTTTCAGTTTCCTTTCAGGGTTATTTCAGACTTCAGGAAATTTAAAAGAACAGCCCAAGTCGGCCATGCTGTTACCAGGTGGTGTGGGGAGAGAAGGGACATCCATGCTGATGAGAGGAGGGGGTGGAAGCAGAGTCTGGTGACCTTAGGTGAGGCACAGAGACCAGGCTAGACCCTGGGGCCACACCCACCTGCCCAGGTGTTTGCATCCCTGCTCTGCCTGGTGAGATGTGGAACCTCACAGTGAACCACCATTCTTGGTATTTTAAAAAGCTCAGCTGGGAATGGTCCATGGAGTCCCATCGCAGTTCAGTCAGCCTCCAGGACTTTATCATCTCATAAATTCCTCCATACCGCTGCCTTTCTTCTTCCTCCCTCTGCTCCCCCACTCAACCAGAGCTCTCCTCTCTGTTCTAACTTCAGGTGTTCTAGGTTCTTCATGTGAGTAGCGAAGCATGGTGTTCATCTTCCCATGCCTGGCTTCTCTGAACACAATGCCCTTTTGGTTCATCTGTGTAACAATACATGTTGCTACCCCCTTCCTTTTTTCATGGGTGTATATGCAGAGGTACATGCACGTGTGTGCACATGCCCATGGAAGCCTGAGGTCAATGTCTGGTGTCTTTTTCCATCACACTCTACCTAATTTGTGAGAAATGGTCTCATTGAACATAAGGCTTACTGATTTGGTTAGATTGGCTGACCAGCAAATCCTGATACTCTCCCATTTCTGATTCCCCAGCCCCGGGATTACAGATGTGTGGTGCTGTGCCAAGATTTTTACATGGGTGCTGGAGATTTGAACTCAGTTCCTTATCCTTACACAGCAAGCATTTTACTTACCCCCCCACTAGCAAGTCCTCCCCTTTTAACGCTAAGTAATATTCCGTGCATGCAGACACTGTATTTTACTTGTTCATTTATCCATGAGTGGATACTCCATGTCTCCACCTTTGAGCTATCCTGTGTCAAACTGCTGTGAACACATGGGCAAGTATCTTCTAGATTGAGTTTCCAATTCTTCTTGCTAGGCACCTGAGAGTGGGCTTTTTTTAAGGATGGAGACTGGCCTTACAGGACTCAGCAGGTACCCAGCTGCCTCTGAAGGTGATGACCCTGGTCAGACAGGCTGGGCCAGGATGTTTCCAGTGCAAAACGGCACTCACATCTCAAATGTCTCACTGTGGGCAGAGTGGGCACCTTCTCTAGGAAGAGGAGCAATGCCCCCCAAACCACGCAGAGTAGCCCCCAAGGGCAGACCAAACTATGGGAGAGTGGCCAGTCCTCATTAATGGCTAAAGACTGCAAGAGATGAGACTTCTACAGGAATAGACAGACAGATGCTTGGCTGTTTTCATTTCTTTTCTCACTGCTGGGACTCAATACCTGACAGACACTTGATGGAGGAAGGAAGTGCTTTGCCCACAGTTTACAGGGCATCACTGCTTCCTGGTGGGGAACCTTATTGGTGGGAGGCGCTGTCCATGGTGGTTTTTGGATGGCTCTGTCCATGGTGGTGTTTGGATGGCTCTGTCCATGGTGATGTCCGGACGGCTCTGTCCATGGTGGTGTCTGGATGCTCTGCCCATGGTGGGCGAGCTTGCACACAGGTCAATTATGCGGCAGATTAGGAAGCAGAAAGAACATCCTGGAAGCAAGGTTGAACTAGAATCCTCAAAGGACTGCCCCCTGTGACCCATTTCAGCAGGCCAAGTGCCACAAACCCCCAAATAGCACTACCATGGTGGGCTAAGGGTTCAAACACATGAGCCTGAGGGGGATATTTGAGACCCACAGCCTCCAAAAACATTGATCAAATGAGAGAGAGTGGTTAGAACACTCTAAGAGATGCTGACTAGGCTCTTTCTTGTTCATATGGTGGGAGCACCGAGAGTGAGTGAATACACACGGCCATAAAGAAGGGATTTCAGTGGAGGATAAAGGACAAGAATGATTGACAAACTGCAGACACCACCAGGCACAGAACAAAGGCTTGGGCTGGTGGGGAAGAGTCCAAGGGGAGGACAGTTTGTGTGTGTGTGTGTGTGTGTGTGTGTGAGAGAGAGAGAGAGAGAGAGAGAGAGAGAGAGAGAGAGAGAGAGTCATTTGCAGCACCTCATCTGGATATGTCTCTCTGGAACCTTAACCACCCTTGTTCTCCTGTAAATGGACCATTAGATCTTCTCTGGTGGTTCTAACAGATGAGCATGACTCCTCTATCCTTGACTGAAAAATGGTCTTCCTCTACAGAGGAAGCTCATGCTTTCCCACAGACCACACAGCTTCAGTACATGTGGAGTGGCAATAGAGAAAGAGGACACCCCCTCAGGCAGCCAGGCCAGCCAGATCAAGCCAACCCTGGCAATGAACATGGTGATAGATGTCACAGCCAGATTGCTCTCACCTATGAAGGCATGATCTTGATGCAAGTAGCTCATTGAACAATATGGACAGAGGAAGTGCATTATGGGCTAGTTAAGGGAGGGGCTCATCTGTTGCCATTAAATCCAGAAGAACCCCCAAGCTGCTCCCACCTGCTTAGGTCAGAGCCTTCCTTCTGATGGTTAGCCAGGGTTGTGCCTTCTAAGCAGGTTCAGGCTCCAGACTGCACCAGGGCAAATAGCAAAGCAGAGATGTGAACCCCAGCCTGGCTCAGAACCCCAGGCTCTTCCCATCTCTACAACAGAGGCAGCAGGGGAGACATCCTAGATGATGTGACTCAAGAAGTCTGAATGGTTGCATTGTGAATGAGGAGCCAGGAGTGACAGGAGGCATCAAGAGACAAGCTCCAAGCTGTGCTTCCATGGACTTACCTGACAGCCATGCCCAGGGAAGGCTGGAGGAGGCGAGTTTGTGGGCATGCTGTGCGGCTGAAGCTGCTGCTATCCTCTGGAAGGGGGAACTAATTTGTCCTGACGTCCGCTGGTGCTGGAGTCACAGCCAAGATCACCAGGACCCCCTGGGCCTATGGAGCTGGGTGTCTGCTGGCAAAAGAAACGATCTCCAAGGCAACAGCCAGGTTGAGAAGCTTGCTGGTTGCAACCTGTCTCAGGTAGTAAATGAAGATGATGTGAGCAGTGGCCAAAGGGATGTGGTATAGCTAAGAGGACTTCTTGGAGGAGGTGACAATTAAGCTGCATAAAGATATAAAGGCACAAACGGTTTAATGCCAAATTACGCTCTCCATCTTTTCACTGGTGGATTCTAGGCAAGGTCTACCACTGAGTCGTTCCCCCTGTCCTTCACTGTGGCTGCAGGAAAGGAAGGAAGGAGGGGAGCTGGGTAAAGACTACCAGGCTGGAGACGATGGCTAGGACCAGGGACAAGAGACAACTTGCCTGAGTGAATATAGCCAAAGAAACTGTCAAGAGGGCATCAATGAAGATGTGGAGGCTCTGATTCCAGTAAGGAGGGATTGCTTGAAGAAGCAGTCTCTGTTTCTAAGGCACATGGCAGCAGAAATAAACGTAGTGAGGTCTACCCCAGCCAAAAAGTCATTTTCACACATTTTCCTGGGTGGAGCTTGCTTTCTTGAGGTGTGGGCAGTCAGGAGCTGTGACGGATCAGGCTGGCTGGGAAGAGAGGACCTAACCTTAGGCTATAGATCCTGTCTAGGGCTCAGAAGAGGACAAAAGGGACAAGAGGCCACTCCTTCTGCAGTCCCTTTCCTGAGGGAGGAAGCCTCTGATGCTATACTGATTAGTATCAGGTGCCTTTGTGATGTCAACCATTTTTCTAGGGATAGAAACACAAAGCCCTGTTCTCTGAGCCCGTTCTCCTAGGCAGCCCTGATGCAGGTGTGGAAGGCAGCCTCTGGTGTGGCTTCCATTGGGCAGACTCCAGGTGCTCACACCTGGCCCTTCCCTTGACCCTGCGTTACCCCTAGAGATTTATCTTTGATACAGTAGGCAAAGTGACGGGTGTCAGTTTGAAGATGAGGTGACTGGGCCAACTGTGGTCTTTCTGACACTCTTTCCATCCCTGGCCCTTGCTTGCTCTGATAAAGGCAGAAGTCAGCAGTTCTGTGGAGAGACCCTGGGGGCCGGATGGGGCTGAGGGATGACTGCGGCTCACGAGCACTGAGGGCCTTAGTTCGGCACCTCTGGGTTCCTGGATGTTGGACCAGCTTTGATGCCTCCCGTCCTATAGCCAGACTACCCTGATGCCCTCCTCCCACCCTGCCCTCTCACCTTCCTGCCCCCAGGTTCTCCTGACCTCCACCCACCTCCTACTCATCAGGCTGTCGGTAAGATCCACACGCTAGAGCTGCTACGGTCTGGCAGGGCAAGATGGGGTTCCCATGCCTCTCTTGAGGGAGAGATGCTGGAACCTTCTCTGCCTGCCTGACCTCTGGAGTCTAGTCCAGGGGAGGAGAAGCCAGAAGCCAGTGTCTGAGTGTTTGCCCTGCTGAGCCTCAGCCGTACCATGCCCCCTTGGAAATCACACCTTTTCTCCATTCCGCCTATCTCATCCCGACCTTTCTTACCACAACGCACTCTCTGTATTAATTAACTATATTATATCATGATGAGGCCGTGATTCCTCATTAGCCAGGAGAGCATCCGCCATCACATCACTCCTCACATCCCCCTTCATGACTGATCAGCAACTACCTAAAAATCAACTCAGGAACAAGGACTCTGGAATCGAGATTAATGAAGGATTGAGACAGGAGAGCCTGGGTCCTGGAGTCCTCTTCAGGGATGTGGATTAGGAGGTGCTGATGCACGGAGGAGAGGATATGAAAGGCCGCAGGGCTAGACCATTTTTACCCTCCTAATGCAAAAATGGGTCCCTAAGTAAAGGTAGGACAAGAGCTGGCCAGGAGTAATTAGTTGGAGTTGTGACAGTGGCGGGTGATAAGTGGGATGTCACTAGCATTTGTTGAGCATTTACTGTGTGCTTATCATCATCCCACGTGCTTAATATTTATTCCCTAAAAGGCATTGTTACCGAGTACACTTTACAGAGAAGGAAACTGGGTTCAGAAAGGGCCAGCAAAGGAACTCAAAAGAGATGGGATGAGGAAGCAATCTCAAATCTGGCAGGGGTGCTCGGAGCTTCAAGTTTTTAGCAGTATCCCAGGACCCCTCCGTGATTGGGGCAGTTCACGCTGTGATGCCTGGGGTGACAGCAGCTCAGACAGGAGCAAAGGTATCTGGGAGGAAGCACCCCCGAGCAAGGTCCTGATAAATGGGCATGCCCCCACTGGAGAGCTCACGGCTTGACTGGATGATTGATCCCTTCCTTCCTTCATCCCTTGTACAAGCGCCAGCCCCCGAAGGAGATGCTGGAAACACACACTAAACAAAACCAGACATAGTGCCCGGTGTAGATGGAAAGGCTGATGTTGAGCGAATAATCACACAGCCAATCTGTCAGCCCCAGGGCACGTGCAGGAGCCCTGCACTGCACTGTACTCCACAGTAGGGCTCCTAAGCAAAGGTAACATGCATACCCTTTCAGCACCTTACCTGAGACCTAGCCCAGACCACCCCAGCATGGGGGCTGTGAGACTGTTCATGGAGCCTGAGGGGGTGGCTGGGACTCACCTGTGATGACTTATCTGTCTCTCTCAGGGGCTTGGCAGGACACTTGGCTTTTCTTACTCCAAGGCCTTCTTTGCCACCTCTAAAGACAAAATGAAAGCAATACCTTGGGGACCTGTGCTGGCATTTCCCTCTGTCTCCCACAGTGTCTGTCTTGTCCTCGACTTCTCCCAATGCAGAAGTCTCATCCCTACACACTGGAGGGGCTTCTCCTGCTGCGTTCTCACAGAGGCCAAGCCTTTGCAAACCCGAAGGCACAGATCTGGGTACAGTAGCACCTGCTGGTGCCCTGGCCACGTGGAGTCAGGAGAGAGCAGACCACAAGAACCCTGGGAACATGAGAGGTGAATTGATGTACCTCCCTGACACTGTTTTTTTGTGTGTTTGTTTGTTTTGTCTTTTTTTTTTTTTTTTTTTTTTTTTTGGTTTTTCGAGACAGCGTTTCTCTGTGTAGCTTTGAGCCTTTCCTGGATCTCACTCTGTAGACCAGGCTGGCCTCGAACTCACAAAGATCCACTTGCCTTGGCCTCCCAAGTGCTGGGATTAAAGGCATGTGCCACCACCGCCCAGCTCTCCCTGATACTTTTTGTTTGTTTGTTTTGTTTTTTCTTTTCTTTTTTTTTTCTTTTTTTTTTTTTAAAGGGCACCAGACCTCATTACAGGTGATTGTGAGCCACCATGTGGTTGCTGGGAATTGAACTCAGGACCTCTGGAAAAGCAGTCAGTGCTCTTAACCACTGAGCCATCTCTCCAGCCCCCTCCCTGATACTTTTTATCTCACATGCTCTTCCCTTTTGGAAACAGGCTCTCATGTAGCTCAGACTGACCTTGGATTTGTTATGTAGCCCAGGCTAGTCTTGAACTCTTGATCCCTGCCAAGTACTGGGATTACAGGCATGCATCATCTTTCTAGATTTATGCAGTGTTGATGGGTCAGAACCAGGGCTTTTTGCATAGTAGACAAGCAACTTTACCAAAGGAGCTGTGGCCCTAGCCCTGTTATTTAAGCCATTAGGATGTAGTACCTCAATTGCAATTGGGTAGGCTTCTGTTCATGGTGATGGGAACACAGCTATTGCCACGTCCCAGCTCACCAGGTGCTCTGAGCACCTGCTCCCGGCCTGGTTGATCTGCCTTTTGAGTTCCATCTACCACTTCCTAGGCTCTGTACCCTTTCTGATGGAGAACCTTGGGCAAATGTTAAGAGGGAGGACCACGGTCTCCAATGACCCAGAGAGACCAAATGGAATGACGAGAGAAGCCAGGTGCTTGCTTTTAAAATAGTCCCATTGATCCCTGTCACCTGACTTTGCACAGTCCCCTTCAATTGGGGAGGAGACTCATGTGGGCTTCTCAGGGGTGAAATGGGGGCAGGGGTGATGTCTTCTCTGTGATCAAGTTATAAGAGATTGCTGATGTTCCCCAGCACTGTCCATTACTAGCCTTATAACTCTAGCTGCCATGTTGGCAGCAACCCTGTGGCAATGCCATTGTGGCCAGCCACTGAAGGAGGCCCTGACATCAGCTCACAAGGAACAGAGTTTGAATCCCACCCAGCACTGATAGAGTGAGCCAAAAGGTCTGTCCCCAGCTGAACCTTTAGATGACTGTAGCTGGGGACAGGTTCAGAGCCAGAGGACCTGGACTCTTGACCCATACAAACTATACAATAATAAGCAGGTATAAACTTTCAGCTTCTTGTTTTGGGGATACTTGTTACACAGCAATGGCTGACTCATATAAGAAGTGAATAGGATGGAGAGATGCAGGTAAGGTGGACATGCCCTGGACACCCACTGTATACTCAGAGGGAAGAAAAACTTCCACCCAGGTGACTCATAGTCAAGCCCAGGCCTTTTGGTTTCCTGTCTGGGTTTTTCCTGTTGGAGTCTGGTTTGTTACATTGTGGTGAACTTTGTAGAAACTTTTAAATACAGGTGAGGAAACATTCACCCCTCCCACCATATTCATTACTTGTCTTGTTACTAAGGTAAGATACTATAAACAAAAACAACACAAGAAAAAATTTATTTCAGCTCACACTTCCAGGGGGCATAGTCTGTGGCGGAGGGAAAGGCATGGCAGCAGGAACAGAAGGCAGTTGGTTACATTGTATTGACAACTGGGAAGCAGAGAGAGATGGATGCTGGTGCTCTGCTAGCTTTCCCCTTTTTATCCAGTCTAGGACCCCAGCCCAGCAGGGTGGAGTTGGAAGCTGGAATTTTCAGGGGGCAGATCTCCTGGCTTTGTAATCACTGAGGACCACTGACTTGATTTTGCTGTTATCATCCGAGTGTGCTGGGGGTGACTTGGTTAGTTTTGTTTTCAGTCTGTCCTGAGATGTTTGCAGACTGGAGAGCTCTGTGCTCAGGAATCATCATGCATCCTTGGCTGAGGCACACATGTGCAGTGGCTCCAGAGGAAATGCTTTGGCGTTATCAGAATTCTGCTTTATGGCTGTCAAGTGGGCACACCTGGGACTCTTGTGTTCCAACCTGGGTCCAGAGAGGCTGAGGAGTGGTGGTTCCAGCCTAGTCTCCTACTCGGGGCCTCACCTGTGCCTCCAGATGTCCAGATGTCACCTTTCTGTGCACACTCTGAGATGGGCTCACCCCTCTAGCATCATCTCCCACCTGACTCCATGAACTTCCTCAGTTGCTGAATCTGCCCCCTTTCATATGCAAAGCTGTCACCAATTATCTTGGAATGTGACTGTGTTTGGCAACAGGGACTCTGGAGAGGTGTAAAGTTGAAATGAGCTCCTTAAAGTGAGCCCTCCCCTAAGAGAGTTAGTACTCTTAGAGCAAGAGATCTGCCCTGGTGTTTCTTCTTGCTGTGGTGTTCTCTCTCTCTCTCTCTCTCTCTCTCTCTCTCTCTCTCTCTCTCTCTCTTTCTCTCTCAGTGTGTGTGTGTGTGTGTGTGTGTGTGGTCTTTAAAGATAGGGTTTATCTATGTTACAGTCCTGGCTGTCCTGGCATATGCTTTGTAAACCAGGCTAGCCTTGAACTCACAGAGATCCACCTGCCTCTGCTTCCTAAGTGCTGGGATTAAAGGCATGTGCCATCACTGTCCGACTTTTTTTTTTAAACAAGCGTGTTTGTGGTGTATGTGTGTGTGGTTGTTCATATGTGTGTGGTGTGTGTCCACACAGGTGTATGGAGGTCAACACTGGATGTTTTTCTCCATAAGTCTCTACTTTATTTTTTGAGACAGTCTCTCACTGAACCTGACACTCCCTATAGAAACATGGAGATCTGAGGTGTGCTTCCCAGATACAAGCATGCGTCTGTCAGCCTAGTGCTGGGGTAGCAGAGGAGAGGAGGATGGCTCAGTATTGCTGGCCAGCAATTACAGCTGTGTGGTAGAGCTATTTGCCAAAGTCACACCATGAAGACAACAGGACAAGCTGGATCTGTCTGGATTTTTCCCAAGTGTGGGCTCCAGATGGCCTCCTATCACTGTCCCTGAACCTCCAGAGGTGGGAAAAGGAGGTGACTTTAGATATGGCTGGTGACCACTGCACAGTCCACAAACAGGAAATTAGGCCCCTCATCCTTCAAGTGTCCCCGTTTGTTGTCTGATGGTCCATCCTCGTTGTCTACTTGATTTACAGTAACCTGGGAGACACAGCGGGAAGAAGTCAGCCCTCCAAGAGAGGACCACACATCAAGGTCCCTGATGTTGGGAGGAGGTGAAGCTATATGGAAGTGGTGTCGGGTGGCCTGGACTCAACCCAAACTCAGTCCCTCATTGTGTATGGTCTCAGACCACCTCTCAGACTCAGTTTCCCCATCTCCCTTTTAGATCATGTCTACACTAAAGACATGTATGTAAATGGCCGACCCCGTGCTGTTGAAATCTTCATGGTGGTGATTATAAGATCTTTAGGCTTCAGTCTACACTTGGGTGTGGCTCCTCGGATGCCTCATGCCCTTTATCTGAGGCCTGCTGAGCTTCCAAACTCGACTAGAGACGTGTGCTGGGACAGTGGGCACTAATGGGGGTTCTGGGGCATGCCTATGCATGTCCATGATCATTATTGAATTTGGTTGCATTGGGGGGCGGGGGCACTGGGTGGATTTGGGCGAGGGAGCAGGGAGCTGCAGATTTGGAAAACTAGGTCAGTGCAGGAGCTGGAGGGGCTGGTGGCTCCACCTGACTTGAGAGCTGTTAACCACAATGCTGGAAGCTTTTACCAATGCCCTCTCCCCCCACCGCTCACCTGCTCCCTCAGCTCCTAGCACCACAGACCCCACCCAGGCCTCTTTTCTGAATCAGCATCTGTCAGCCCCAACTCTTCTTACAGTCTCTCCCTCTGAAGTTCAAGGTCCAGGTTCAGTGCAGGCAGGGTGGGGCCTCTGACCTTTTAGAGGGCCCAGTGTGGGGGCGGCCAACATTGAACAGGGCCCAGGAAGCTGCAGGTAGGAGGAGGCCAGGCTGGGGTTGGGGAGGGAGACACAGGCATCCAGTGCCTTTGTCTGGGCCAGGGGCGTCCGGTGCCATGCTGACTGCAGCTATTAAAACGTCGATTGTCACTGCCTGTTCCAAGTGCCTGGGGAAGGCAGAGGGGCTCACTGTTTTGTCTTCTGTGGACACATCGATGGCTCCTTTGGGAGCCTGTTCGATGATGGGTCTGGAAAGCCACTGGGAGCAGAGAAGCTGGAATAAAAACAGCTGCTCAGAGGGACCCCCACAGACCCCAACTTCCAGAGGCATATAGATCAGAAGGCAGAGCTGCACACGTGTTCCTTTGCAAAAGACCGTTTTGTTCCTATCTCCCCACCCCCTCACACTGGCCCCCTTCTTTTCATCCCTGCTCGGCTCGGCTCCGCAAAGGGCCCCCTCTTATGCTTTTTGAAGAAGCTGGGACAAGAGGCTGACAGGTGGACTGTCACAGCAGCCAGAGCAGATATGTTCAGAGGACGCTGGCTGCTATTCTCAACCCACAAAGGGACAGCTGGCCCACAGGGCAGAGTGGGCAGGAGGGTGGTGATGCTGTGAAGGCCCATATTGGGACCCACCATAATCAGCAGACCTGGGAAAGGTACCTGCCCCATGGTGGCACTGGGTCACAGGCACATGGCACAACTCTCCCCCGGTCTCTGGTGTGGACACTGAGTCTCCTTCACCTTGGGGTTGACATGAAGACTGACCCAGAGCCCTGGCATTGCCCTTGGTGTGTTATGGGGGCCACTCACTCTTTCTGCTTTCTCTCTTCTTCCTTCCCTCTCCCTCCATCCTGATCCTCAGCCAGGCTGGCCGTGGGTGTGGTCAGAGAGCACATGCAGGCCAAAACCCTGCTTGCCCGGGATTTACAGAGACAGAAAAGCAAACATTTGCTGATGGAGGGGAAGGAAGAGGAGCAAGGCAGCACCTCCTCTGGCCACACCCACTTTGGGTCCATTCACCCACATCATACTCGACAGACACAGGGAATGAGGGCCTCTAGGCACCCTCCTCTAGTACTACTGCTCTGAAAGTTATCTGAGAGATATCTGGGGGTCCGTGGCAGTCATTTCTCAGATGTCCCAACAGGCCATGGACTGGAAAACTCTGTGAATGTGTGTGTGTAGGTACACATCCCTCTACATATGTGCACATATGTGCATCTCATGTGACCAGGTCTCTTTCATATACTTGGGCTTGTGGCCCGCAAGTATGTGAAGACTGTGTGTGATCTGTATGTCCTATGAGAGCAGGTGTGTGCCCAGGGTGTGTGCACAGGGGCCAACACGAGTGAGGATTCATGCAGGCCTGGCATGCCGCCTCCGTCCCGGTGTTCGCTGGAGCATGAAGGCTGATGGGCCCTGCAGCTGCTCTGGGTTCTCCAGCGTGTGAGTAACGAGGCAGGCCCCTTGTTATGTGTGGTCTTATTAAACACGCCGCATGTTAATAGCACCGACAAAGTCAGTTATGGAAAGCTCTTTATTAAAAATAATAAGAGATAACCCCTCTTGTCCCACAATTTCCAAGCCACGTTTGGCCGCACAGGCTGGCAGGTTATTAAAGTGGGATCAAGAGAATGTCCTTAATGTGCCTTCTGGGGGGCTGGCTGGTGGCTCAGCCTCATTACCAGCCACTGGCCCTAGCTGCCTTGGTCTCCTCAGCTCACTCTGGGGACAAGGAGGTGGAGGGAAGAAGCTGAGGAGAACCTGTCCTGGAGTAGGCAGAAGCTGTGTCCTGATGGCCTGATATGGAGCTGTCTCCTGCCCCTGCAGCCTGTGCCAGGACTGGTGAGCCCTCTGGAACATCTCTGCCACACTCCCATCCCGCTCTTGGGAAACACATCCTTTCCTTTCTTTCTGGGTCCATTGTCTTAGGGTTTCTATTGTGAAGAAACACCATGACCATGACAACTCTTATAATTGAAAACATTTAATTGAGGGGTCCAGCTACAGTTTCAGAGGTTCAGTCCATTATCATCATGGCAGCATGCAGGCAGATGTGGTGCTGGAGCTGAGAGTCCTACATCTTGACTCAGAGACAGCCGGAAATCAACTGACTGTCACACTGAGAGAAGCTTGAGCAAAAGAGACCTCAAAGCCCGTCCCCACAGTGACACACTTCCTCCAACAAGGCCACACCTCCTAACAGTGCCACTCCCTTTGGGGACCATCTTCTTTCAAACCACCACATCCAGGGAGGGGACTTGAGGCAACTCTGGGCTGGAGAGGGAGGACTCCATTGGTT